>NC_084802.1:173099402-173699402 GCF_963169125.1 Humulus lupulus | reverse complement strand
CGAAGCATATTGAGGCTCTTAAGGAAGCCGAGGCGAGGCATACTGAGGCTCTTAAAGAAGCCGAGGCGAAGCACATCGAGGCGCTGCAAGTGACCGAGGCCAAACTCGCTTCTCTTGAAAAGGAGTTGAAGAAGAAGGAGGCGAGCATTGCCAAGATCACTGCTTCTAAGGAGCAGTACAAGGAGACTTCGCTCATAAATTACCGGGAAGCCCACAAGCTTCAAGCTGAGCTAGAGATAAGCCGCAAAGAAGTTGTTGCACTGGAGGAACAAAATGCCTGCAACCTTGAAGACTACGAAGGGGCGGCGGCGTTCGAATGCTTTTACCTGTTCTGGAAAAGAAACCCCAGTGCTAATTTCTCCTATCTTCCAGACCATATCAAGGAGTCGGAGCTAGCTAGGTGTGTTGCCCACCTGGAAGAAGAAACAACTCCAAGGTCTCCAGAGATCTCTTTAGCAACCAGCATCAAGGGTGCCCGAGAAGAGGCTGGAGTTACTGTCAACCAGCAGCAGCAAAAATCACCACAGGACCCCCCAGCTACTTCATAATCTATTTTATTTTTGAATTATATGTCCTATGGGTCATGATGTAAAAACAATGTATGTTTTAACTTTTATTGCTGCATGGGCAGCTTTTCCTTTTTTATTAAATAGTTACATCCGAGCAGTGACTGCTCGCGGTGTAAAAGGATTTATTTTGATATTATAATATTTTTATGTTATTTTAATATCTGTTCGCATGACCGAAATTAGCATAGTACTTTGGATTGATTTAACAAAATAACAAAATTTTGAAAAATACTCTAAGTACCTTAGCATGCTTTCACTTATTTTGCTCATGTGTTTACATACCTTTCGATATGCTTCGCTTACTGGATGCCTTATATGCCCCCCAAGTGATTGAGGAGCTTTAGGTCCTTGGTCACTTGCCTTGACCAAAACCTGTTCGAACATTACTGCTCGGAGCAAAGAATTTAAAACGATAATACAGCAAAACAACACACGTAATGAGCAAATATTTGTAATAAATACAATAATTGGCAAGAATGACTGGCTGCACACAGTTCCTTATATTTCTCGTAATAAATGGACAAAACATGTCTATATGAGTGATCAACAAGATCTTACACTTATAAGCGATCAGTCACGTAAAATGACCAACCCTTTTTCATAACTTGTAAAAAGTAAAATTAATACAAGCTAATTCTTTAAGAAGAACTGTCTATTGATAGTACTTGCACAAGTGTTCTCCATTCCAATATCGAGGAATGAGATCTCCATTTAAGCGAGCAAGTTTATAGGTGCCTGGATGGAGGACTTCTTCAATCTGGTATGGTTCTTCCCAATTAGGTCCGAGTACTCCAGTAGCCTGGTCGCAAGTGTTCAGGAAAACCCTTCGAGGTACTAGATCTCCGACATTGAATTTCCTTTCGCGTACTTTAGAATTGAAATACCGGGCGACCTTTTGCTGGTAAGTAGCTACTCGGAGTTGGGCTTGCTCATGCTTTTCATCGATCAAATCTAGGGATTCCATCAATAGTTGGCTATTAGAGCCTTGATTGTACGTTATTCTTTGATGTGATGGCGGATCTAACTCAACAGGCAACATAGCCTCATATCCATAAGCCAAGGAAAATGGAGTATAGCCTATTACTATTCGGTGGGAAGTTCTATATGACCAAAGGACTTCAGGCAATTGTTCTAGCCATACTCCCTTTGCTTCCTCAAGTTTTTTCTTCAGAGTATCCTTTAGTGTTTTATTGACTGCTTCGACTTGTACATTTTCTTGGGGATGAGCGACTGAAGAAAAGCTCTTGATAATTCCATGTAGTTCGCAAAAATCTGTGAATGGATCACTATCAAACTGCATGCTATTGTTTGAGACAATTTTCATTGGCAATCCATAGCGACATACGATGTTTTTTACCACAAAATCCAGCACTTTCTTGGTCGTTATGGTTGCGAGTGGCTCGGCTTCGGCCCATTTAGTGAAGTAACCAATGACAACCACAACATACTTGACGCCGCCCTTTCCTATGGGCAGAGATCTGATTAAATCTATACCCCTGACTGTGAACGGCCACGGACTTTGCATCTGTTTTAGCTCATTAGGGGCTGCTCGTGGAATTTTGGAGAACCTCTGGCATTTGTTGCACCTCCGCACAAATTCCATCAAGTCTTCATTCATTGTTGGCCAGAAGTATCCTTGCCTTAGGATCTTTTTCGATAAGCTCTGCCCCCCAGCATGGTCCCCATAAAAGCCTTCGTGGACTTGTTTCATCAATTCTTTGGCCTTTTCCTTTGAAAATACATCTGAGGAGTGGTATTGAGTATCCCCTTCGGTACAAAATTCCATCGACCAGGATATACCTAACAGCCTACCACTAAAGGGTCCTAGCTTTGTTTCTGTCCGTCGGTAATACGCCCTGCGTCAGATACTCCATGTATGGTGCCATCCATGTATCGGCTGCCTGGATCACCAAAGAGGTCTCCTCTGCTTGGATGCTTGGTATAGATAGTTGCTCAACTGGTACTATGTTCAGAGTGTCAGCATCCTTCGCACTTGCTAATTTGGCCAAAGCATCAGCGTTTGAATTCTGGTCGCGAGGTACTTGCTGGAGGGTGTACTTGTTAAACTGTGCCAATAGGTCCTTTGCTTTATTTAAGTAAGCAACCATTTTTAAGCCTGGGGCTTGATATTCTCCCATGATCTGATTTACTACCAGCTGAGAGTCACTGTAAATGTCAAGTGCCTTTATGTCCATGTCTCTGGCCAACCGTAACCCAGCGAGCAGTGCTTCATACTCGGCCTCGTTGTTAGAAGCAGTGAAGTCAAACCTGATTGCGCAGTGAAATCGATGCCCTTCAGGCGTTATCAAAATCACACCTGCTCCTACGTGATGCTCATTAGAGGAGACGTCTGTGAACAACCTCCATGAAGGAGTTTGGTTTTGAGGCTCAGGTTCTTCAGGTGCTTCTGGTTGCTCGCTATCTGGAAGCCCAGTGAACTCTGCAATGAAGTCAGCTAGGGCTTGCCCATTTATTGCTGCTCGTGGCAAGTAAGAGATATCGAACTGCCCAAGTTTGACCGCCCATTTCAATAATCTGCCTACGGCTTCTAGCTTCTGCAGAACTTGCCATAGAGGTTGATCGGTCAAAACCGTGATTGGGTGAGCTTGGAAGTATGGCCGCAACTTTCTGGAGGCTAAGATTAAGCAATAGGCTAATTTTTCAATAGGTGGATACCGCAGCTCCGCTCCAATTAGCATTTTGCTTACATAATAAACAACTTTCTGCACGCCTTCTTCTTCTCTTACTAAGACATCACTAGTAGCGTATTCTGTGATCGCCGAGTAGATGAGCAAAGTTTCTTCATCAACCAGCTTTGAAAGGACCGATGGTTGTGACATGTGCGTCTTTAATGCTTGAAAAGCCTGCTCACACTCCTCCGTCCATTCGAATTTCTTGTTGCCTCTGAGTAGATTAAAAAATGGGACACATTTGTTCATCGATTTGGAAATAAATCTACTCAGAGCAGCAATTCTTCAAGTCAAGCTTTGAACATCCTTGATCTTTGCTGGCGATTTCATATCGACCAGGGCTATGATCTTCTCGGGATTGGCCTCAATTCCTCTCGAGTTTACTATAAATCCCAAGAACTTCCCTAATTCTACTCCGAAGGAGCACTTGAGGGGATTCAACTTCTTCTGATATTTGTTCAAGACATTGAAGCAATCTTGCAAATTCCCTATATGCCCTTCTTCCTTCTTCGACTTAACCAGCATGTCATCGACATATGCCTCCATGTTTGTGTTGATCAGCTCCTTAACACATGTGGTTGACCAGTTGCTGGTAAGTCGTACCAGCATTTTTCAAACCGAAGGGAATTACTTTGTAATAGTAAAGCCCTGTGTCAGTCCGAAAGCTAGTGTGATCCTCATCAGGAGGATGCATACTAATTTGATTATACCCAGAGTATGCATCCATGAATGAGAGAATTTCGTGCCCTGCAGTGGCATCGACCAGTTGGTCGATCCTAGGGAGTGGAAAACAATCTTTTGGGCAGGCTTTATTAAGGTCTGTGAAATCCACTCATGTTCGCCATTTTCCATTCGGCTTGGAAACTAGTACGGGATTAGAGACCTATGATGGATAAAACGCTACCCTGATGAATCCATTCTCCTTCAGCTTCTCGACTTCTTATTTTAGGGCCTTTGACCTATCTTTGTCGAGCAGCCTCCTTTTCTGTTGTACCGGTGGAAAATTTTTGTCTATGTTCAGGACATGGCTGATGACTGCAAGGTCTATTCCGACCATGTCTTTGTGCGACCAGGCAAAGACTTCCCGGTTTTCCTTCAAAAATTCCACCAGTGCTTGTTTTGTTGTTGTCTCTAAGTTTTTACTGAATTTCACAACCCTGGTCGGATTTTCTTCATCGAGTTGGACCTCTTCAAGGTCCTCGATGGGTCCTATCTCTTCATCAAAATCCCCAAAGCGAGGATCTAAATCTCTGTCCTCACTTTGGGCAACACCCTATTTGGTGACATCATCACCTAATTGGGCTTGTACATCAGCCGCCATTCGCAACTCTTTTCCGGAAACTTCCCTCGATATACCTTTCTTCGCCTTTGTTATCGAGGCATTGTAGCACTCCCTCGCTTCCCGCTGATTTCCCAACATGCATCTTATCCATGCGTCGGTTGGGAATTTCATGGCCAGGTGCCATACCGAGGTAACAACTCGTAGGTCGACCAAAATTGGCCTCCCAATTACAACATTATATGCCAAAGGACAATCAACTACTATGAAAGTAGTGAGTAATGTCCTGTTAGTAGGTGCAGTACCTGCTGTAATTGGGAGCCTAATCGACCTAGTTGGGGCGAGCCCTTTGCCAGAAAAACCATAGATGGTTTGGTTTCATGGCTCCAAGTCTTTAACAGACAATTTCATTCGTTCCAGTGAAGACTTGTATAGGATGTTGACAGAGCTCCCTGTGTCAACCAACACCATCTTAACCATCATATTGGCAATTTGAATGTCAACGACTAGCAGATCGGTGTGTGGGAATCACACATGCAGGGCATCATCTTCAGAGAAGGTTATTAATTCCTCCTCTGTTCGAGCCTTCTTTGGTGCTCGATCCTCCACACTCATCATCTCGATGTCCTGGTCGTGGCGTAGGGTTCGAGCGTAACATTCCCTTGCCTTCCCACTGTCCCTTGCAAGGTGTGGGCCACCACAGATGGTGAGTAGCGTGCCTGCCACATGAGCTTACTATAAAGGTGGCGAGCGTTGGCGTGTAGGTGCCTACTCGTTGCCACCTTGAGCCTCTCACTGAGATCCTCCTGTGGCTCGCACATATCTCCTTAGATGTCCCTGTCTGATCAGGAACTCAATTTCATCCTTCAACTAGTTGCACTCATTGGTCTCATGTCCGTTGTCATTGTGAAAACAACATAATTTTGTGGTATCTCTCTTGGAGATATCCTTCCTTATAGGTGCGGGTCGCTTATAAGGAACATTAGAGCTGGTCGCCTGGTAGATCTCTGCTCGACTTTCGACAAGGGCTGTGTAGTTGGTGAATCTCGGCTCGTATCTATTGCCTTTGGGGCGCTTATTCTAAAATTTTTACGACTCATTGCTCACCCGCTTTCCACCATTTCTGCCATTTCTGTTCTCATTGCCCTTGCCATTGCCATTGGGTTTCTCCGACCCGTTGGCGGCCTTGGCGGGTTCTTCCTTTGGCTCCTTGTCTTTCGTGGGCGATCTCCCTTCGTTGGCAATCGCGTCCTCAAGCTTGATATCGATCAGCTCGATCCAAAAACTCCTGGGTACTCTTTACCCCATTCTTTCTTAGACTACTCCAGAGGGGAGAATGGCGTCTAACCCCAGCAGTTAGGGCCATCATTTTTCCTTCGTCGCCCACTATCTTGGCTCCAGCCGCTGCTCGCATAAAGCGCTGGACATACTCCTTCAAGGGCTCTCTGTAACGCCCTGGATAGCCAAGACCGTTATACTGTGTATTTATAAAGGTCCAGGACTTCCTAATCAAGTCAACTAGTTAAAAACGTGTTTGCTAAAGTCATTAATGTGCTAGGGTTAAAAGGTTTTGGTCTCAAAAGATACTTTTCATATAATTAAACATTTTAAACATGGGATCCCAAAAGAGACAGCATTTAAAAGTCTTTTTACAAAATTTCCGGTGTACAGACAACCATTAGCCATTCTAAAGGCAAAACAGATGTTTATGGTTCTCCTGTCCCTGACTCCCCTCAACCGTGGCGGCTAAGCAACTGTTCATGTACATTCTGCTCCCAGAGCTCTCCAAATCAAGGCTGATCAAGCTTGCCCTTGCCTTTACCTGCACCATGAAGCACCCATGAGCCAAGGCCCAGCAAGAAAGCGCAATACCATTTCACAAGTACTGATAATAACCATAAACCCTTTAAGCATGTCTAAACATTTAGTAATCTCTAATAAACATATAACACATTGACATAAATAAGAATTCACAGGCTAACACTTAGCCATTCAACATATCATATTCAATAATCAACCACAACAACCAGATTACACTATAAATAGGGTCGACAACCTTAGGTCGCACCCTCTGTTTACCCCACTGACTCCGGTCTGCTTAAACTGAGCTTAGTGCATAATATGTTGTCCTCAACTACCAGTGGTCGAGCCGCGCCCTGTGCGCTAATGTAAACTCTGGCACTCTTAGGCCGTTTTTCCACCATTTACATGGCATAATAACCATCCTTTATAAAGTATACAAGATATGGAACCCTTAGTCCCATTATGAATCCACAACCGGGTGCAGTTTTCTTACCTTTAATTTCCAACCGCTTCGATTACGAGAAATGCCTCTTGAGCACGATCCGTCTCCCAAGCCCTGCTTTTACCTAGTCACAACCAAGATAAGGGATTCCATTAATATTTGAATAAAGGATTCAGGGTGAAGTTCTAGGTTTCGGGACATCGAATTCCACCAAGCACGATGGTGGAATCGATCTCGAGCACCCTAGGTTAGGTACCCGTGCTTAAAACCTTCAAATAACCAAAAATGCCCTTAAGGGTTGCGGCCCTTGAAACCCATGCCGCGGCCCGCCCCTAAAACAGAGGCTAGGCCTCTCTGAAGACAGACACGCACCGCGGCCCTGCCCTGTGGCGCCATGGTACTTCCCAACTGTAGAGCCTCCTTGGCTCTTCTTTGCTTCGCAGGGCCGCGACACTCTAGAATAGAGCCACGGCCCAGCCCCTCGTGCCCAGAAAATCCACCATTTTTAACATCCCAACCTTGCTCAAAAATACCCCAAAGCACCCTAATTCCAAAACCCATTGATCACAAAACTTCTAACATGATTCTAGCAACATAATCCAGCAAAAACCTAGCTTAAAAACTCATTAAAATCCCATTTTAATTTCTGAAACCCAGAAGCTCAAGAACATAAAAACCAGCAATGAAACACCATAATTCAACCATTAGATCATAGATTAAAGCTTATCTCCACTGCAGAACCACTTCTCTAAGAAAATTCTAAGCTAACTCCCAAACTTTCTGCCTTAATTCAACCTTGAAATTAAGAGCCTAGGAACCCTTAGATTTCAGCCCCAAAACCCCATAATCAACTGATCAAAAATGAAATTGAGTGCTTACCTTAGCTTCTGGTTGAATTCCTTTGCTAAAACTGAGCTAATCCCTTAAAACTCTAGCTCAAATCACAGAGTTTCCAGCTGAGTTTTCCGTAGGTTCTAGTGGTTTTCCTTGAGGATGAAGAAGAAAGAAGGAGAGAGAGAGGGGAGGGGAGGGTCAGTTCCTTTGTTTCCACCAAATTCTGAGTTTTTTACTTAGTCTATCATTAGGTAATTAAGTTAATCCCGAGGCTCGGGGTGCCAGAAACGTCCCCGAGGGAAAAATGGTAAAATTTCCCAATATTTCCACCTAGACTTCCTAACCTCAAATATATCTCCAATTATTTATTTCCATAACCCGATAACCTAAATAACCATCCAATACCTAAAATGCCCCTTGATTTGCCCAAAGTCAAGTATTAAGCCCCGTTGTGACTTTCCTGCTAACTAGCTCCCTAGGATCGCCTCAAGTCGTATGCTGCAGATTTACCCACATGATAATGTGGTTCTCACAATTATAGCATATAATCACATTTACATTCATATAACCATACACACATGCTTATCATATAATCATGCATTAAATTAATAAACACACACACATAAGCCACTTATGCCCTCCCGGCACACTGATCAAGGCCCTTAAGCCATATTAGTGATTTTTGGGTCGTTACAACTATCCCCTCCTACTGAGAATTTCATCCTCGAAATTTACCTGAATAGCTCGGGATACTGATCCCGCATCACCGTCTCTAGCTCCCAGGTCGCTTCCTCGACCTTGCTATTTCTCCACAACACTTTAGCTAACAGAATCGTCTTATTTCGTAGAACTTTATCCTTCCGGTCCAAAATATGAACCGGTCGCTCCTCGTAGGACAAATCTGCCTGTAACTCTAAGTCCTCATACTTCAATACATGTGTCGAATCTAAGACATACTTTCGCAACAAAGAGACATGGAATACAGCATGAACTCCCGACAACAATGGTGGCAAGCAAAACCTGTAAGCCACCTGTCCAATCCTTTCTAGAATCTTGAAAGGTCCAACAAACCGAGGGCTCAGCTTGCCCTTTACTCCAAATCTCTTCACCCCTCACAGTGGTGAAACTCACAGAAACACGTGGTCCCCAACTTGAAACTCCATGTCTCTACACCTAGGATTAGTGTAGCTTTTTTGTCTACTCTGTGAAGCAAGCATCCTGGCTCAAATCTTCTCAATAGCTTCACTTGTCTTTTGAACCATGTCTGGCCCCAAATACTTTCTCTCACCCATCTCGTCCCAATGAATGGGCAACCTATACTTCCTTCCATATAGCAACTCATAAGGAGCAATTCCAATCGTGGACTAATAACTGTTGTTTTACAAAAATTCAATCAACAGGAGATACTTACTCCAAGATCCCTCGAAATCAATCACACACGCCCTAAGCATATCCTTCAACACCTGAATCGTCCTCTCAGACTGTCCATCAGTCTAAGGATGAAAAGCTATGCTAAACTTCAACTGAGTCCCCATAGCTCTCTGCAGAGCTCCCCAGAACTTGGAGGTAAAGATAGGGTCTCAATCAGATACAATAGACTTAGGAACCCCATGGAGACGAACTATCTCCCTCACATACAATTCTGCATACTGCTCCACTGTGTAAGTTGACTTCACTAGCAGAAAATGACCTGACTTGGTGTATCTTTCCACTATTACCCACACCGAGTCACAAAGTCCCACTGTCCTGGGTAGACCTCCCACAAAATCCATCGTAATGTTCTCCCAGTTCCACTCTGGGATACCTAAAGGCTGAAGTAACCCTACTGCTCGCTAATGTTTAACCTTCACTTGCTGACATGTCAAACATTTGGCCACATACTCTACCACATCCTTCTTCATCCCGAGCCACCAATATAATGTCCGTAGATCCTGATACATCTTCGTGGTACCCGGATGAAGCGAGTATGGCGTAGTGTGAGACTCATCTAGTATCTCTCGTCTGATCTCTTCATCTGCTGAAACACAAATCCGCCCCTGATATCGAAGCATACCAGTCTCAGAAACAGAATAATCCTTAGCTATCCCTGCTAAGGCATTCTGTCGAACTTCTTGTAGCTGTGCATCTGCCAATTGACCCTCCTTGACCCGCTATAGCAGGGTTGACTTCAAGGTAATATTGGCCAACCGACCCACCACCAGCTCTATCTTTGCTATGACAATCTCATCTGCTAACTCTCTGGAGATCTGAACAGAACTAAATAACTGCCCCAAGCCCCTCCGACTCAATGCATATGCCAAAACATTGGCTTTGCCTGGGTGGTAGAGGATACCACAATCATAATCCTTAACCAACGCCTCTGTCTCATGTTCAGATCCTTCTGGGTGAAGAAATACTTTAAACTCTTATGGTCAGTGTATATCTCGCACTTCTCCCCATACAGATAATGCCGCCAAACCTTCAGTGCGAATACTGTAACGTCCTACTACCTTAGAGCCGTTACTAAGTGAGTTTAAATCGTGTAATTAACTCGCTAAACGAGATTCTTAGAACAAAAGTGTGACTAAGCTAAACTCTAAGTCAATATCTTTGAAAATAACCTCATTTCATTGAAAAATATAAAAGTTTAACATTTGGGATCCCAAAATACAGTTTAGAAATATTTACAACTCAAAATACAATCACAGTCGACTAAACGACAAAATCCAGTTTTATACATTCATCTCCCAAAAATGCCCTTGACCGTGGCAGTCAGGCTGACCAAACATGTACACGCCGCCTTACGCTCGCCATACTCATGATTGGTTGACTTTCTCCTTGCCCTTACCTGCACCACAGAGCACCCGTGAGCCGAAGCCCAACAAGAAAACTCACAAACAGATAACATACGCATATCAAACACTTATCAGTTAAACAGGCCATCAACTGGCTAAACACATACGGCCATGCCGTCCCAGGCGCTTTACCATGCCCTGGATTCGCGGTCCATACCGTGAGGATATCCCAGCTATCCTTTAGGATCTATCCTAGCAACTCGCACTCCGCGTGCTAACCACTACTTCAGTCCCTGGCCCCTTGCCGCACTCGGCCTCGCACTCCACGTGCCTATCGCCGTTCTCGGCTCATTGCCGTTCTCCGCCTTGCACTCCACGTGCCTATCGTCGTTCCCGGCCCATTGTCGTTCTCGACCTTTGCCGTTATCGGTTTTCACCGTTCACGGCTCATGCCGTTCAGTCATCACACTCACATATAAAAAGCTAATCAATAAGCTAAGCATACATAAACTTAACCACAGGATCAAACCCCACATCACAGTCATATAGGGCCGAGCCCAACAACTCATGCTCTACGGGAAACAATAGTTTTCTTACCTGAGTCCCGAGCTTCCCGAGCATTGAACCCTCGAGCACGGTCCTCTAACCGAGCCTCTCCGAGAACCTAGTCACAACACATAAATAGCATCCCCATTACTAACCAATTCAAGAACATCTCCCGAAACAAATCCTGAGCTCTCGGGACCTCCCGGACCCCCACACAAGGTGGCGGAAGCGTCCCCCGAGCCCCCTGGACAAAAGCCTAAAAACTGAATTTTCCCCTGCCCAGAAATGGCCTAGGGCCGCGACACTAACCCTCAAGGGCCGCGGTGCCTAGCGTGGCCTCCTTCCCTGATGCAACCTAGCGCCGCGGCGCAGAAGAACAGGGCCGCGACGCCCCTTCGTGAACCTAGAATTTTGGGTTTTCCCCTGCATTTTCCCCGAGCCATAACACTCCCAATTCAACCCTAATGCATACCTAAACCCTAAAATCAATCCAAAACCTCAAATAAACCATCTAGCAACCTATAAACACCAACAACAAGCACAAACACATAATCACACCCATAATTCACCCTTTGGTTTCAAATTTCAGAAGTTTAAACCAGTAAACCAGAAACTTAAACCAAGGCTTATAAAACTTAAACCATGCTTCAAAATTCTTAAACCACACCAGAAACAAACCTCAGAATTACATAGAATTCTTACCTCAAGTGGAGAATTCGACCTTAAGCTTCCTTCAATTCCAGCTTCAAGCTAAATCCTCTTGTTTCTCAAACTGATCCCACACAAACCAGCCACAAACCAACTTTCAATTTTCATGCTCACACTCTAAAAATCAAGCTTAGAAACTTAACAAAACAGAGATAAATTCTTACCTCTGAGAAAATCTTGGCCTATACTTGATTTTAGTTGCCTCAAGCCACTTTGATTCTCCTCCTAGGTTTCACAATTCCAGTTCCCTACCTTTTTCCTCCTTTCCTTCTAGGTTCTCCTCAAACTTCTAGCAAGAACAAGAGCTTCTAGGTGCAAAACGTGAATGACTTCTCTTCTCAGCTGAAGTTATCTAAATCCTTGCCAAAAGACTATTTTACCCTTCCATCTAATTCCCTCTTCTAACTAAACCTCAAGGGCATCCTAGACATTTCACATCCCTTACAAATATACCATTTTATCACTTAGGGTAGTTATCCTCACTGGTTACCAATGGTTACTCAACCCACTAAAATACCATTAACCAATACTTACAAATTCCCAATCTCAAATTATAATATTCCCAAAATACCCCTAGGCTTCTCCCGAGCCAGGTATTTAATCCCGTTGTGACTTTTAAACTAATTAGCTCCCTAGGACCGTCTCGGCACGAGCATCACAATTATATCACCGTCATACCATAAATTTCACATATATTACGTTTATGCCCTCAGTGGGCTAAAATTACCAACCGCTAACAATCAAACGGGGCCCACATGCATATTTATTCCACCTAAACATGCATTCTAATCACATAATCATTTAAACTCACATAGATTAACACAATATAACAATTATTGCCCTCCAGGCACACTAATCAAGGCTCCAAGTCTTATTAGCAAATTTGGGTCGCTACAACTATCCCCTCCTTACAGAGATTTCGTCCTCGAAATTACCTGAACAATTCGGGATACCGCTCTCGCATGTCTGATTCAAGTTCCCATGTTGCCTCTTCAACCTTGCTGTTTCTCCATAGCACTTTCACCAAGGCGATGGTCTTGTTCCGCAAAACCTTATCCTTTGGATCAAGAATCTGAACTGGCTTCTCCTCATAGGACAAATCCTGGTCCAGCTCCAAACTCTCATAACTCAGAACATGAGTTGAATCTGATACATACTTCCGGAGCATGGACACATGAAAAACATTATGAACCCCTGATAAGGCTGGAGGCATCACCAATCTGTAAGCTACCTCCCCAACCCGCTCTAGAATCTCAAAGGGTCCAACAAACCTAGGGCTCAGCTTTCCCCGAACAGCGAACCGTTTCACTCCTCACAGAGGTGAAACCCTAAGGAACACATGGTCACCAACCTGACATTCTACACTCCTGCGTTTCAGGTCTGAATAACTCTTCTGGCGACTATGGCAGGCGAGCATTCGCGCTCTAATCTTCTCAATCACCTCATTGGTCCTCTGAACCATCTCAGGACCCAAATAACTTCTCTCACCAGTCTCGTCCCAATGGATAGGTGATCTGCACTTCCTCCCATATAACATCTCATACGGAGCCACTCCAATAGTCGTTGGATAGCTGTTATTATATGAGAACTCAATCAGAGGAAGATACTTACTCCAAGATCCCCCAAAGTCTAATACGCAGGCTCGCAACATGTCCTCCAATATCTGAATCGTCCTCTCAGACTATCCATCTGTCTGAGGATGATAAGCGGTACTAAACCGTAACTGTGTGCCCATAGCCTTCTGCAGGCTCTCCCAAAACTTGGAGGTAAAGGTGGGGTCTCTGTCAGACACTACTGACCTCGGAGCTCCATGAAGTCGAACAATTTCCTTAACATATAATTCAGCATACTGCTCTACAGTATAAGTCATCCTGACAGGAAAAAAGTGGGCGGACTTGGTGTACCTATCCACAATCACCCACACCGAGTCATGCTGTCCTACGGTTCTCGGCAAACCAACCACAAAGTCCATGGTGATATCCTCCCATTCCCACTCTGGAATCCCTAGAGGTTGCAGCAATCCTGCTGGCCTCTGATGCTCAGCCTTAACCTGCTGACATGTTAAACACCTGGCCACATAATCCACCACATCCCTTTTCATGCCCGACCACCAGTATAAATCTCTCAAATCTTGGTACATCTTCGTCGTACCTGGATGTAAAGAGTAGGGAGTAGTATGCAATTCATCCAGAATCTCCCGCCGGATAACAGAATCCATCGGAACGCAAATCCGACCCTTGTACTTTAGTAACCCCGTCTCCGAAATGGAAAAGTCCTTAGCTGCTCCGACTAAGACGTTCTCTCTGTGACCTCTCAACTGGGAATCCTTCCCTTGCGCCTCCTTGATCCTCTCAAGAAGTGTAGACTGAAGGGTGATGTTGGATAACCGGCCAACTACCAACTCTATTCCCGCTCTAGTCATCTCCTCAGCCAGCTTATCAGATATCTGCCTTGAACTGAACAACTGTCCTGGGCCTCTCCGACTTAATGCATCAGCCACTACATTAGCCTTCCTAGGATGATATAGAATATCACAGTCATAATCCTTAACCAATTCCAGCCACCGCCTTTGGCGCATATTCAGGTCCTTCTGAGTAAAGAAATACTTCAGGCTCTTATGGTCTGTGTATATCTCGCACTTCTCACCATAGAGATAATGCCTCCAAATCTTAAGTGCGAATACCACCACTGCCAACTCCAAATCATGCGTAGGATATCTCCGCTCATACTCCTTTAACTGTCTCGACGCATAGGCTATCACTTTACCGGCTTGCATCAGTACACACCCCAAACCCTATCTGGAAGCATCATAGTAAACCACAAACTTCACATTATCTGTTGGCAGACTTAACACTGGCGCAGTGATCAGTCGTCGCTTCAACTCTTTAAAACTATTCTCACATCTGTTCGTCCAGACATACCTTATCTTCTTCTTTGTGAATTCTGTCAAAGGCGTAGCTATTCTGGAGAACCCCTCAACAAACCGCCGATAATATCTTGCTAAACCCAGAAAACTCCTCACCTCAGGAATATTGCTCGGTCTAGGTCAATCCCTAACTGCCTCAATCTTACTTGGATCAACCAGAATCCCCTCCTTACTGACGATATGACCCAGAAACGTGACTTGCGGTAGCCAAAATTCACACTTGCTAAACTTAGCATACAACTTGTGCTCCCTCAACTGCTATAGAACCATCCGCAGATGCTGCTCATACTCTGCCTCTGACTGAGAATACACCAAGATATCGTCGATCAATACAATCACAAACTTATCCAGATAATCACTACTACAAAAATGTACTTAGATGACACACATGAGACAACGTTTTTAGTAGAACCATCGTGTCATGTTAAAAATATATATGACACAACAGTCACTCTCGAACTGTCATGCCTTGCAGATTAAAACTCCCATCAGATGACAGTTCTAGTGAGACTGTTGTAACATGGCTACTTTTAACACGAGACAACATTTCTACTCAAACCATTGTCTAATGCAATACAAATTTTTGATCAAAAACTAATTTGATTTGTATTTTTTAATAGAAGGGGAAATAGAGGCAAAAGTACCCAATGTTTTGAAAAACAAGTGAATTAATACCCAATCCTTTTTTTTTGGGAAAAGTACACAATGTCCACTTCCGTTGGTATCCGTCGGTACCCAGCCCATTAAGTCTGTTAAAAGCTGATCCTGGACCCATGTGTCAGCTCCTTATTGGCCCATATAAAAAATATTTTTTAAAATTAAATTTAAAAGAGAAAAAAAATTATTACAAAATAATTTAATCAGTAAAAAAAATTAAAATCAGTATAAAAAAATATAATTAATGAATAATTGAATTTTAAAATAAACTAAATTTTCTAAATATATATTTATAAAAATTATGTATTTATTAAAAACTTTTAAAATTAATTTTTTTTGTTTCTAAATTTGTCTTATTATTAACTTTTGTATTTATAATAATTTTTATATTAAAATTTAAATTTAATTATATAATGGGATAATAGATGGATTTATGGCCCAAATTATGTGTTATTCCTTGGAATAATTAATAAGTGACATTAAAATTTAAAAATGGGAGAAAAAATTGAATTTAAAGGGTTTTACTTTTGTTAAATTGCATTATTATTTATTGAGAAATAAATAATAAGAAAGCTTTAAATTTGATAAATGAGATTTATCAAGTGTTTACCCAAAAACGGCTGCTGATGACGTGGCAAGAATTTCTCACACGTGGTTGACACGTGGCAGAGTCGAAATGAAGAGGTGATGTTCGCTTATCGACCAGCTCCCTGATGCTTTATCAAACCTCACGATTAGATGCGACCAGACTGGTCGTATGCTTCAATTTATTTCCTTAAAAGATTGTAATCTTATAATAACTACGTTGATTATTTCCTCTTTATTGCCTTGATACACGGATATTAAGGATAGTTAAGGCCCACTGGCCCATGTAACCCCCCTCGAGCCTATAAATATGCATGAGAGAGCTCAAGGAGGGGACTTTTGACTTTTGAACCTTTTTTCTGAATACTGAGGGAAAGAGCGTATAGTGCAATTATCCTCCAAAAGTTGTATTTTCTCTTAAGGCTTGTGAAACTCAAGAACCATAGTTCTTTGATCACGACATTTATATTCAATATCAATAATAGCACTAAGTGGACGTAGGTCATTACCATTCATTGGGGCCGAACCACTATAAATCATCTGTGTCATTTCTTTACCATTGGATTCCATTCTTGATTTTCATCTCATTTCTTGTCGTATTTCTGACTCCGTGTTGTTGGCCAAATCGAGGGTCAACATTCTAGTGCTTTCATTGAGAGCTTTAATCAAGAAGCTGTAAGAAAATCGAATGGCGCTGCAGCAGAGAGAAATTGAATGTCAGCGACAGGAGCTGAGTGAGCGACAGGCGGACTTGGACCGTCAGCAGAGGGATGTCATGGCCGCTCTCAAAGCAGCCATTCAATTGGCTCGAGGACAGGCTATGCCAGCCTCTCAGCCGGATTAGCCATCGAGCGTGCCACCACAGCGGGCTCCCAATCCAAGTCCTCCGCTCTAGCCAGTAAGCCCCCAAATGCCAGATTAGCCACCTGTGGCTCAAGATGATGTCCCAATTTGGGATCCTGAGTAGCAACCTCCATCTCAAGTTGGTCGAGGCAATCCCCAACGCCAGAGGCAGAATGGGGCCGGGCAACCGCCCCGCAGCCCTAGACGCCCAGGGGACAAAGAGCCAAATCCACCGAGTAGGGGGCAGCGTCCTTCTGCCAACAGAAGGAACAACGAGTCAGGCTCTGAGGTCAGAGGCCCCCCATGGCATAATAATGCACGAGGACCCAACGACCAGCACATGCCTCCCCCTGATGCTCGGGAAATTCCAGCCCGAGGAGGAAATAGCGTGAACAGCCGGTCACGCCGTAGTCGGCCACAATTTAGAGATGGCCATGACTATAATGAAGCCCATTCTGGCAGAGGAAATGTTGGTCGGAGGAATGAGGAAAGTGGTGGAGACAGAAGCCCCCCACCTAGAGAAAATAGGCCAGCAAGCCATAATGATGGGGGGCAACCCAGGCTGTAATGCCCTGGTTACCCCAGAACAGTTACGGTGAATGTAACGACCCCAAATTCACTATTAAGGCTTAAGGGCCTTGAGTAGTGTGCTTGGAGGGCATAATGGGATTCTGTGTGTGACTTTTATGAGTTTAATGCATGATTATGGTTTAATGCACGTTATTTGACTATTTGATTATTTGTGATGCATGACTATGTGAATTAGTATGCATGTAGACTTGATTGAGCATAATTGTAATCTGGCCCTTTTGGGTATGTTTTGTGTTGATATCGGTGATCCATGACTCGAGACGGTCCTAGAGTGAGCGGGTTAGCGGAAAAGTCAAAGCGGGAATCTATACCCGGCTTGGGTTAAGCCAGGGGAGTTTTAATGAGAATTTGGAAATATATTGAGGTTAATCTTGATGATGAGGAAGGTATATTTGATGATTAATCAGGTATTGGGTAGCGAGCGGGAATTATTAGGAACACTTGAGGAATTAGTGGAAATTTGGGTAATATGACTAAAATGCCCCTTTATGGACATAAAGGTTTAGAATTAGTAAGGGAGGGCATTTTGGTCTTTAGGCTTGTAAGGGATGAATTAAAGGAGAGCTTTTTACTTAGTGGATTTAGTAGAGAAAAAGTTATAGGCTGAAAAGAAAGAAAGAAAGAAGAGAAAAGAAAAGAGAGGAAAAGCTGAAGGGTTTTGTCCAAGAACGGTTTGTGGCTCTCCCAACCTTTTTCCTTCATTTTTCTTGGAGTCAAGCTCAGTGGAGAGCTAGGGTAGGCTGAGCATCAAGGATCCTAAGCTAGACTTGAGGATTGGCAAGAGGTTAGCAAGATCACATCAGAAATTGAGGTAAGTTCTTGGGGATTTTCTGTTTTAGGGCTTGACTGGTTTGGATTGTGTTTTTTAGCTAAATGGATGGGGTTTTTGGGGAAAACAGGTCAAGGTTGTGAAGGTGCAAGCTAAGGAGATCTAGGGTTCGATTCAAGGTCGAAATTCCACCCACGGTATGATTTCTAAGACCCTATCTTTGTTGTTTGAGTGAATTTCTGGTTTTTGGATTCATTGTGTTAGATTTTGAGTTTTGGGTTGCTTGAGCTTGGGATTGAGTTCATGGGATGCTTGGGATGAGTGTGAGGTGTGGTTATGTGTGTTTTTGGATTTGGAAAAGGTTTGGGCAAGTTTGGAGTTGAAATGGTAGGAGAAAATCGCAAGATGCGATTTTTGGGTAGTGCTGGTCTGCAACTAGCGCTACAGCGCTAGTCAGGGGGCGCTGTAGCGCTAGTCCCTGTTCTGGTGGGGTGGTTCTGCTTGTAGCGCTACAGCGCCCTCTTTAGAGCGCTGTAGCGCTGCACTGTTCACAGAAGGGATTTTTGGGATTTTATGAAGGGATTTTGACCTAGGGTTCGGGGCTCGATTCCGCCACTTTGTTTTGGGGATCTAGGACTTCCCGGGGGCTCGGGATTAGTCCCGAGGCTAGGTTTTGGACTTGAGGTTGGTGATGACTTTGACTTGAGGATTTTGCTTAGGTAAGCGCTAGGGCTCGGGTAGGATCGTGCTCAAGGAGTCAGGTGATCAAGGCTACCGAATCTAAAGGTAAGAAAACCGGAACACACGAGAATAGGGCATGGGCCCACTGTGTGATTGCAGGGCACGGCCCTAGATTGTATTGTGTGAAAATGTGTAATCTTAGATGAACTATTGTATGTTTGAATGGTTATTTCTGAATGTATTATATGTGTGATTATAATGGAATGAACGGCTAAGGCCGAGAGCGGCGTAGGCCGGGTACAGCAGTGGGGCCGGAAGTAATGCACAGCACATGGGATGCTGTAGCCAGGGTGGGACCCAAGGGATACATGAGTTATCCTACGGTGAGGACCGAGACCCCAAGCTTTGGTAAGGCCTCTGGGGCGGCATGGCCGTGCTTGTTTAATCTGATGGTTTTTCTATTTATCAGTGAATTATGCCAGCTATATTATTTGCATATGTTATGTACTATTTGGGTTTTCTTGCTGGGCTTCGGCTCACGGGTGCTCCGTGTGGCAGGTAAAAGCAAGGAATCAGTCAATCGGCCATGAGTATGGAGAGCATGGGGGCAGCGCGTACATGTTCGGCCTGCCCGATTGCTTTGGTTGGGGGCATTTTGTAAATGGCTGTATTAATCCATTCTTTTGATAGTTAACCTGGTGTAAATCTATTTTTGAGTTGTAAATATTTTGTAAACCTTATTTTGGGATCCCAGATGTTTGATACTTAACGTTTTCAATGAAACTAAACATTTTCAAAGAGTACATCCTTAAATTCTGATTTATTCACATTTTTGGTTTTAGAAACCACTTAGAGTCAGTCAAAAGCACGATTTCTATTTTAAACTCACTAAGTAACGGCTCTAAGGTAGTAGAGCGTTACAGTGAACAGTGAACCGGAAATTTGACCTGCTACCCGAGTCCTTTGGTTAAAAACGTGATCTAAGTGTTATTATTAGGTTAAGGTGGAAAACCAATAAAAAGGAAAGGATACATTTCATTAAGTAAATAAACTGCTCATGAGCCTTTCAAAACGTTTACAAGTTGTTCATAATACAAAAGAGTCGCTACTGTTTCAAATTTACAATCCCCGCCGACCTAAGCGGAAAAAATAGGGTAAACCCCTAGTCCCTCTGAGAACTCCTTGACCGTGGTGGTCAAGCGGCCCAATATGTACACAACATCGCCCAAGCTCCTCCACTCAAGGTTGGGTGAGCTTCTCTTTCCATTTACCTGCACCACATAGCACCCATGAGCAAGGGCCCCGCAAGAAAACACAATAAAGCGTGACATAATATCAACAACGATCATAATAACCATTCAGGACTATCAGTCCATAACAGATAGGTGACAGTAGCCAAAGTCACAAAAGATGGGAACAGCTCCCTCTAGCCAAGTGACGATAGGGTCACCAAGGCTTAACTGATAAGTGGTTCTCTCGTAAGTTTAATCAGGATAGGTGCATGGTGATTGGTCACCAACATAACCTTCCTCCCGACTCTAGAGTCGTAACTATGGACAGCGTCCCTTAGCCATGTGACAAACAGTCACCGGGGTCATATACCTTGGCTATGAGCATCTGGTCTTAGACCAGGCAAGCGCTTATAAGTTCTTCGACCTTAGGGTCGGTCCCACATTAATGCCATAGAGCCATTCAATGCGTGTTCATCGACTTTAGGGTCAGTCCCTGACCAGTCAGTGCCATAAACAAGTAATCAGCGTTCACTAGCATTTAACATGCAATCCATGTCCACATATATCAACCAACATGCCTCAATATCAAACTGTAACGCCCTACTTCCTTAGAGCCGTTACTAAGTGAGTTTTTTAGACAAAACAGTGTGCAATGAACTCGCTAACCGAGGTTTTTGAAACAAAAGTGTGACTAATTAAGAGTTAAGGCTGTAATCTTTGAAAATGCGTCATTTCATTAAAACTTCTATTAGTAAACATTTGGGATCCCAAAATAAGGTTTGAAAACTATTTACATCTTGAAATAAGTTCACAGTTGATAAATCATAAAATCGTAGATTATTACAGCCCTTTTCAAATAAACCCCCAACCAAAGCAGTCGGGCAGGCCAAACATGTACGCGCCGCTTCACGCTCTCCGTACTCATGGTTGGTTGATTCAGTCATTGCCCTTACCTGCAACACAGAGCACCCGTGAGCCGAAGCCCAGCAAGAAAACTCATGCAGAACATAACATATGCAATGTATACAGTTTATCATAACAGATAATCCACAAATAAACAAGTCAATCATTAGACTAAGCAAACACGGCCATGCCGCCCCAGGACCCTTACCAAAGCCCTGGGGTATCGGTTCTCACCGCGAGGATAACTCATTTATCCCTTGGGTCCCACCCTGAATATAGCATCCCATGTGCTAGGTGTTACTTTCGGCCCACGGCCGCCCCGGCTTACGCCGTACTCGGCCCACGGCCGCCCCGGCCTACGCCGTACTCGGCCCACGGCCGCTCATTTCATCATAATCACACATATAGTACATTCGAAATAATCATTCACACACATCATGATTCATTTAAGTTTAAACATTTGCACATAATACAATCTGGGGCCATGCCCTAACCTCGGGTGTTATAGTTTTCTTACCTGCATTCCGAGCCTCCTGATGCACTAGAGCCACGAGCACGGTCCTCAAGCACGAGCCTCACCAACAACCTAGTCACAACACACAAGAAACATCCCTCAATACTAATCAACCCAAAACCACTTCCCGGGACCAATCCCACACTCTCGGGACCTCTAAAACCTTAAAACAACATCCCGGAGACATCCCCCGAAGCCCCGGAGCAAAGGCCTAAAATTGCCTAAAAATGCCATCCTGAAATTTTCCTTGTGCCGCGGCACCCAGAAACCAGAGGCTCCCCGCCGCGGCAAGCAAAACCCGTGCCGCGGCACGCCCTCGCAGACCCAGAATTCTGGGTTTTTCCTTCGCGTTTTCCCGAGCTTCAACCTCTCCAAATCATCCTAAACCAATACCTAAACCCCAAAACTCAAATCCAAACTTCATATGAACATTCTATCAACCTACAATCACTAGAATCAAGATCCAAAACACACTCATACCCAAAATTCAACCCTTGATTTCTAACATCAGAAAAAACTCAAACCAAGGCATGAAACTAACTCAAGCTTTAGATCCACAACTCAAAACAGAAATCAAACTTAAATATGCACAAGATCCTTACCTCAAATGGAGAATCCACTCAAAAGCTCCCTAGATCCTCCTCCCAAGTTCCCACTTCAGCCCTTCACCCTTCTTCTTCTTTTCTCTTCACTTGCCCTAGCTCTTCTTTCTCCCCCTCTTTCTTCTCTTCAATTTCTATCAATGCCACAAGTGACCCCAAATGCCCAAACCGTACCCCCTTAGATCACAGCTGAAATTTTCATAATCCCCTTGCCAAAAGACCAAATTACCCCTTCCTATTAATCTTTCCAATCTAAACCTTCAAGGGCACTTAAGTCATTACTCTTCTATTTCATTTCTACCATTTTCTTTCTAAAACTTGTTACTCACAGCAGTAACTAATGGTTACCCAGGTTACTAAATCTCCAATAACCATTACCCGCTAAACCTCAACTTAACCATAAAATCCCCGAGGTACCCCTAGGCTCCTCCCGAGCCGGGTATAGAAATCCCGTTGTGACTCTTGAGTTAACTAGCTCTCTAGGACCGTCTCGGCACGTGCATCACAATAAAACAACCACACCCACGTGGTACAATTCACAGAATACAATTATCACATATCAATACAGTTATGCGCAACATGGCCAAAATTACAATTATGCCCTTCTAACACGATCCGGGCCTACATGCATACTAGTAAACATAGCCATGCATCTCAGTTAAACAAATAGCCAAATAACATGCTTTAAATCATAATCATGCATTCAATTCATAAAATCACACATAAATCCCAACCTGCCCTCCTGGCACACTAATCAAGGCCCTTAAGCCTTATTAGCGAATTTGGGTCGTTACAACTATCCCCTCCTCATAAAAATTTCGTCCTCGAAATTTACCCAAACACATCAGTCAGCAACCTGCAATCTGACCATAATCTCCAAGGTCCATCGCCTTACTTTACTTTTCAACAACACTCTTACAGTAGTAACAATCTTGGCTCGCAAGATCTCGTCTAATAGCCATACTCTCGATAGCCCCCCCTTTAACACCGCAACCCTGCCGAAGCCCAGGGTCTGCCTAGATTACAATGACCAATTCATTGTCTTATTCTTAATTCCATAGATACTCAAACGTCATCACCTCTACTAGGTGGGATCAGCTTGTAGGCCCCGCTGGCCTAACACTTAGTACAACTTCGAAATTTTATGTTGAATCAAGAGTCAGAACTCTCCCTTCTTTCTTTGAACGCCTCGCAGATCCTCGTCTGTTATTACGCAGAGATGCAACTCTTTCCTTCCGGAGCTTTATTTCCTCATAATTTAACCATTCACAAGCTCTTTATCCTTTCAAATAGGCAGACACTCTTGCCTTAACAATTCCAACCACTTGTCTGGCTTTCACTCTGAACCAATGCCAAAACGTAGTATTCACTAACCTTTACCTCTTACCATGTCCTATGTCGTGTTTCATTAACTAGACACCAGCAACTGCTACCACGACTAACTCATCAGGGATTACGCTTCCCTTAATACTTCCAGTATCCGCCTACTTAGCGCTCAATTCTTTAAGATGTCTGATAACTTTCAGGCTGCTATTCCACTTGCAATCAATTGATAATTCCAGGTTCCCACTCTGTTCTTTTCGTTCTCTAAGTCCATTCCAAAATTTAAACTACTAAAGGGTCTCAATTCGATATCATCGACGCTCCGTCCTGAAGCCAGTTCACTCGACCCAACCAACATTAACTCAAACAACCGAGTTAAACTTTTCATGTCCAAATACCTTACTTAAGGTCTAATGTGGTCTATTCCCATGATACACTACCACATCACCTAAACTCTGTCACCCGCTCAACCCTCCCGGTACAACGTACCCTAGGAGGTAGAATGATGTCCATTCAAAATCCTCATTCAAAACCATATCCTACCTGGATCCTTCACTCGATCCTGGTATCCTACTGTACCACCATGACAGGGTCCTTCCCTGTTTCAACTCAAGTCAACACTTCGGATTCCATAGCTCAGTGACGCTCACCAGCTAACCCTTACCTATTAACATCATGCCGATCTTAGTCGTTGCTTTGACCACCCCAATACCATCTATGGCGCTATTCCCCGACTGACACGCGCCTTACCGCTAGGAGTTTCGCCTCCAATTAAATTTCCCCTTGTCCAATCGAGAACTCAAACACTGATCATCAGTCTGCTACTTTTCACCACAACTGGGCCTCAACGTTAACCTTCTTACTAATACCCCAAAACTCAAGTACTTTATGCCATACACAACAGTCGACTTAACGTTCCAAGTGTATCAACCATGATCCATTATGTCGCCTCCCGCAAGGTTCGATTCACCCTCGCGCCAACTGCGCCTGGGCGTGCACAATCCGTGATGCACTCCCACATTTCCATAACCCTACCATGGATCAGGTCCTTTATGAAATCACTCTTTACTTAACCAAATCACACGCATACTCCCGCATTAGCAGATACTAAACAATCACACCTTGTCTTCTGAATTTCTTTCTGATTTGATACCACTCAGTCCGTCTAACCTCGAGTTTACTGTTCCCCTCGTCTCTGATGTAGTTGTCTCCCGGAGATGCTCGTGCAGTAGATGACGCGCTTACCAGTCTTGTTATGCCTTCAATTCTTCGGACGTTCTTCATTAGCTTCTTTGCGGCTTCAGATCAAATCTCCTCATGCCTGACCTTTCTCCTTGTAGCTCTAATCTGAGTATTCCTGACGACGCTCAAACTAACAATCCGTAGAACCTTACCTGAGACTCTGCCTTCTGGGTACAAACGTCTTTCGCATAGTCACTTGCTCACCATTTCCGTCTGGGAGTAATCCACATGTACTGCTCGTGAACTTGAAGGGAACTTGCCTGAACCATTCTTGTATCCTCTACTTAAAGAACTTACCTGTGCTGCCGTAGCTTGAACCAAATCTAGAATCTTTGATACCAACTCCTCGCACTTTACTCAGTTCAAAACAAAATTCCTGAAATGTCTCTTTCCTTGGTTTCCAACTGGAAATTAACAGGTCATAGATCGACTCTTGGAGACATCGTCCTACCTTGTATCCAACATCGTACTTTTCGTCCTACCCCGATGATGCTAACAATCCCCGTAGTATAACACAGTGGCTACACCAGGCTCAAATTCCTTCGATTGTTTCAATAGGCTTTCTGTCGTCCAAAACCGTCTTTTACAACATTCCCTATACCAATCCTATCCGTAGTCTGACCTTGAAGTATTCCCTAAATCTTCCTTTGCATACCCACATAATTTTCCCACTGATCAGCTCCGTCTCCTTTACGTACTCCGGATGACATCCTCGACAATCCATCTGCCAGAGTTTCTAATTCCTTCTCAATAAGTATCACTATCCTCAGCCTCTCGAATGGCACCATAGAGGCACCCTCTCCATGTCCATCACCCTCTCGGAGCATTCGCAACACCGAATCCTTCCAGTTCGCTACATGACCAAAGCATAAGCTCGTCAGATACATACTCACCCTTGAGGACTCGGCCTCGAGCTTTGAATGTATCGCTGCACTCTGGTTCTCCGTTCCCTCACCATGGGAAATCCATCCCAACATCTCGAGTCCTTCTACGTAGAAGTCATGCCCTCACCTGACCTCCTCTCAGGTGGCATCCTCTTCCTCATATGCATACCAATTAACCTCCTGGTTCCTGACGCCAGCTCAACAACCACCTTAGCAATCAAACTTCTTTCAAATCTCAAATTAGGTGCCCAAGCACTGTCTGGGGTCCTTCTACCTCAACAATCGTGAATCCAACCTTGCTGCGTTCTATCAAATAACAGTACCATCCTTTCACCCAGACCTCTCCCCTTTCTTGGCAATTCCAGAAGCCACAACCCTATCCGGGGTTCTTTTAACTTGATTGTCCCGAATCTATCTTTACTAATTCCATCAAAGGAAGCACTGCCCTTGCGGCTCTAGCACTCATGCTCTAATCATCAACCATCAGTTCCTCGACATCATGGCCCTCTCTGCCATCCACGTACATACGATAATTCCTCATATCAGGGCGGCCCAAATTCCCTAGACTATTCCAGATCTCATATCCTTAAATGGGTCGCCATCAATTCCAGATACATCCATCAGTATAACTTCCTGAAATGAATTACCCGCTTCACCAAACCCATTGAGCTACGCTGCTGTTACCCCCAACAGTCCAAACCGAACTTATAAGTCCACCCGTCTCCACGGTTCAAATCATGTCTTATAATCCCTTCTAACAATCATCATCTAGGTTATTTCCAACCCATTGAGCCAGTACCTCACCCCGAGTACCAATTCCAGGCATCCCTCTGCCTCCACATTTAACATAACCCCCTAATCAGGATCTCTCGTCCTCTTAACCAAGGGTGGAATTAACTCAGCTCATCTATTGATAAATTCCTTGTCAACTCGTACCTTCCTCAACACTAGAGGATAACACCCTATACGCCTTTCATATAGTACCCTTATCTGTCCATACTTCACAGTAAACCATCACCGGTAACCTTACTGTTAAAACATCTAATTCAACCATCTCCCCAGAGAATCCGCTGTTCTTCTATCCCATCTCAACTAACAAACTCCACAGCTAACTCACACACTAGTGACCCTTTCCTGCTGCTCTCAGGGATAACTGGAGATCTCAAATCCAACTTACATCTAGAAACCCCCTTTTCAACACAATATCAGGTCCCCAAACCTTTCTAGGAACCAACAACACGAGTTCATCCGTCAAAACCGACCAACTCCTGAACTCTGTGGTTCATACTCTGAACCAACCCACCACTAGGTCCAAATATCCACAGGTATAATGCACACACAAGCATATACTAGTTCAAATCCACAATGATATACATTTAGCTACCAGATTTATCACCACTAAGTATATCCAGGTCTCAACATGCTTCATACAAGCAAATAAACGGATAAACTTATGAATTTAACCACATACACTCAATATTCAAACCATTATGCCAATATTCATCCACATGCATAATAGTATTATTCAGCATGCATCAATCTCAACATGCAATACTAAAGGGCTCAGCCCAACAGCATCTCCTGCATATGTCAACTCATTTCTCATGCTCCATATAGATAAGCAGGCAAACAGGGCATTCAAACATATATTCAGACATGTCAATTAATCATACCAACCAACCCTGAGTCGAGCTTGTCACTGACAGCGAGCGTACATGTTCGGTCGATCTCCAGAACCAATAAACCTTGGCTCGCTCTGATACCAAGTTGTAACGCCCTACTTCCTTAGAGCCGTTACTAAGTGAGTTTTTTAGACAAAACAGTGTGCAATGAACTCGCTAACCGAGGTTTTTGAAACAAAAGTGTGACTAATTAAGAGTTAAGGCTGTAATCTTTGAAAATGCGTCATTTCATTAAAACTTCTATTAGTAAACATTTGGGATCCCAAAATAAGGTTTGAAAACTATTTACATCTTGAAATAAGTTCACAGTTGATAAATCATAAAATCGTAGATTATTACAGCCCTTTTCAAATAAACCCCCAACCAAAGCAGTCGGGCAGGCCAAACATGTACGCGCCGCTTCACGCTCTCCGTACTCATGGTTGGTTGATTCAGTCATTGCCCTTACCTGCAACACAGAGCACCCGTGAGCCGAAGCCCAGCAAGAAAACTCATACAGAACATAACATATGCAATGTATACAGTTTATCATAACAGATAATCCACAAATAAACAAGTCAATCATTAGACTAAGCAAACACGGCCATGCCGCCCCAGGACCCTTACCAAAGCCCTGGGGTATCGGTTCTCACCGCGAGGATAACTCATGTATCCCTTGGGTCCCACCCTGAATATAGCATCCCATGTGCTAGGTGTTACTTTCGGCCCACGGCCGCCCCGGCTTACGCCGTACTCGGCCCACGGCCGCCCCGGCCTACGCCGTACTCGGCCCACGGCCGCTCATTTCATCATAATCACACATATAGTACATTCGAAATAATCATTCACACACATCATGATTCATTTAAGTTTAAACATTTGCACATAATACAATCTGGGGCCATGCCCTAACCTCGGGTGTTATAGTTTTCTTACCTGCATTCCGAGCCTCCTGATGCACTAGAGCCACGAGCACGGTCCTCAAGCACGAGCCTCACCAACAACCTAGTCACAACACACAAGAAACATCCCTCAATACTAATCAACCCAAAACCACTTCCCGGGACCAATCCCACACTCTCGGGACCTCTAAAACCTTAAAACAACATCCCGGAGACATCCCCCGAAGCCCCGGAGCAAAGGCCTAAAATTGCCTAAAAATGCCATCCTGAAATTTTCCTTGTGCCGCGGCACCCAGAAACCAGAGGCTCCCCGCCGCGGCAAGCAAAACCCGTGCCGCGGCACGCCCTCGCAGACCCAGAATTCTGGGTTTTTCCTTCGCGTTTTCCCGAGCTTCAACCTCTCCAAATCATCCTAAACCAATACCTAAACCCCAAAACTCAAATCCAAACTTCATATGAACATTCTATCAACCTACAATCACTAGAATCAAGATCCAAAACACACTCATACCCAAAATTCAACCCTTGATTTCTAACATCAGAAAAAACTCAAACCAAGGCATGAAACTAACTCAAGCTTTAGATCCACAACTCAAAACAGAAATCAAACTTAAATATGCACAAGATCCTTACCTCAAATGGAGAATCCACTCAAAAGCTCCCTAGATCCTCCTCCCAAGTTCCCACTTCAGCCCTTCACCCTTCTTCTTCTTTTCTCTTCACTTGCCCTAGCTCTTCTTTCTCCCCCTCTTTCTTCTCTTCAATTTCTATCAATGCCACAAGTGACCCCAAATGCCCAAACCGTACCCCCTTAGATCACAGCTGAAATTTTCATAATCCCCTTGCCAAAAGACCAAATTACCCCTTCCTATTAATCTTTCCAATCTAAACCTTCAAGGGCACTTAAGTCATTACTCTTCTATTTCATTTCTACCATTTTCTTTCTAAAACTTGTTACTCACAGCAGTAACTAATGGTTACCCAGGTTACTAAATCTCCAATAACCATTACCCGCTAAACCTCAACTTAACCATAAAATCCCCGAGGTACCCCTAGGCTCCTCCCGAGCCGGGTATAGAAATCCCGTTGTGACTCTTGAGTTAACTAGCTCTCTAGGACCGTCTCGGCACGTGCATCACAATAAAACAACCACACCCACGTGGTACAATTCACAGAATACAATTATCACATATCAATACAGTTATGCGCAACATGGCCAAAATTACAATTATGCCCTTCTAACGCGATCCGGGCCTACATGCATACTAGTAAACATAGCCATGCATCTCAGTTAAACAAATAGCCAAATAACATGCTTTAAATCATAATCATGCATTCAATTCATAAAATCACACATAAATCCCAACCTGCCCTCCTGGCACACTAATCAAGGCCCTTAAGCCTTATTAGCGAATTTGGGTCGTTACACAAACCATGCATGTCATATACCTATACAGGGTGCAACTGTATTCATACACTGTTTTCTTACCTCTGGTTCAAGTGAAAGTTATTATAAGAACGACCCCTGAGAACGATCAACCTTTAAATTCCTTGACGGTCACCTGGTCATAACCAAGATATAGGATTCATTAATAAAATAAATTAATAAATGGTTCAAAATCTAAAGCCACACTCCCGGGATCAATCCCCCACTCTCGGGAATCTTAATATACTCAAACGGGGCAAAGGAACCAAACCTCGAGCCTTAAGGATCATTCCGAGCCCTAAAATAGGTTTGCTGAAAAATGGACTAGCGATGCAGCCCTACCAAATGGCACTGCAGCCCTATTGAGTGGCGCTGCAGCCCTAATAAATGGCGTTGCAGCCCTATTCCCAAGTCAGAGAGCCCAGCTCTGAGCCCTGCCTAGCGCTGCTGCGCCCTAAATGGCGCTGCTGCGCCAATTACAGACCAGAAACTTTCTGGTTCATCTTCTTTGCGATTTCTCTTGAAACCAAACCCTCCAAACCAATCCAAAACCTTACCAAAACACCCAATTCAACCCCTAAACTTCATCTACATCATACCCTCATCAAAACCCAATCAATCTTACACAAAAACTCCCATTGATTCCAACTATCCACACCAAAACTATAAGCTGAAAACTATAAAGTAAAACAGAGTATGGCTTGTTTTTCATGGATGAATTCTTACCTCAAATGGAATTTAAGTCCTTTTCAATAGATGAACCAAGTCTACAACTTCCAAGTTTTGATTTCCTAGCTTGAAACCCCACCTAGAGCTCAAAAACTTCAAAGGAAAGATAGGGAGAAAATGAGGTATGGGAAGGAGAAGACAACTCTGTTTTTAACTCTGTTTTATTCCACATGCTTCTACAGCCAACAACCAACTTAAAGGTCATACAAATCCACCCAAATGACCTAATTACCCTTAAGTCACTTAAGGCCTCTAAAACCATTTCAAGGGTAAAATTGGTACTTTCCACTTATCCAGTTAATCATAATTAACGCTTCCCAATTCCCGCTAATCTCAATATTCACAAACATCAATAATTCATATCCCGTTAGCCTAAAATCCCCGGTAACGCTCTAATCATTAAAATCACTCCGAGACTCACCCCTGAGCCCCGAACTTAAACCTGTTATGACCAAACCGATAAATTATATTTAAAGATCGTCTCATGCCGAGATACTCGAACCAATCCACATTATAATGTGGTCTCACAATACAACATTGACATGCAAACAAATATACAATTATACCCTCAACAGGCCAAATTACCAAAACACCCCTGTAAACAAATGTGGACCCACATGCATGCATTTAACATCATATTATAATATAATTCTCATAAACATGCATAAACACATTTAATAGCATAGTTTAATAGTTATGGCCCTCCCGGCCTACTAATCCAGCCACTAAACCATATTAGGGAATCCGGGGCATTACACAGGCAGCATAACATCTTTGATTGGCTAGGAGTTAGCGAGCAGAGGCGCAGGGATGATGATTTGAGGGACGTACTCAACGACCGTCATGAGAGGCACGATGAGTACGCTCCTCCAGCACCGGTCGATCCAGCGAACTCAGAAGCAGTTCAGGCACAGATTGATGCCCTGAACCAAGCAGTGCAACAACTAGTTGGGAGTAGAACATCCCACATAGAGTACGATAAGAGGAGGGGCACTCCGTTTGTGCAAAGGATTGTTGTGGCAAAAACCCCCAGCAAATTCAAAATGCCAGTACTGCCGAACTTTGATGGGTACGAAGACCCAGTATCTCGTGTAAACAAATTTGAGATACAAATGGATATACAGAAAGTGTCAGAAGATGCCCGCTGTAGGATCTTCCCCGGAACACTATCTGACACTGCTCAGGAGTGGTTAATTAAGTTCCCTCCTGCTAGTATAGTATCCTGGGAGATGTTCGTGAAGGAATTCTACGGACAATTCTGTGCGGGTCGCGTACACCCCACTGAGGCCAACCAGCTGGTCGAGATATGCCAGAAGGAAGGAGAACCCTTGAAGGAGTATGTCCAGCGCTTCATGCGAGCAGCAGCTGGAGCCAAGACAGTGGGGGATGAGGGAAAAATGATGGGCCGAACTGCTAGGGTTAGACGCCATTCTCCCCTCTAGAGTAGCCTAAGATAGAATGGGGTAAGAAGTACCCAAGAGTTTTTGGATTGAGCTGATCAATATATCAAGCTCGAGGACACGATTGCCAATGAGGGGAAATTGTAACGGCCTACTTCCTTAGAGCCGTTACTAAGTGAGTTTAAAAACGTGCTTTTAACTCGCTAATCAAGGTTTTAAGTCAAACAGTGTAATTAAGTCGTAAACAAAGGAAAAACATTAGAGATAGTAATCTTTCATAGTAAATCATAAAAGTTTGACACCTGGGATCCCGAAATACAGTTTAGAAATATTTACAGCATAAAAACTGCACTAAGTCGGTTAAACGAAAAAATTCAAGTTCATTTACAAGCATCTCCCAAAATCCTCTGGCTGTGACAGCCAGGCTGGCCAAACATGTACACGCCGCCTCACGCCTGTTGTACTCATGGTTGGTTGATCTTCTCTTTACCCTTACCTGCACCACAGAGCATCTGTGAGCCGAAGCCCAGCAAGAAAACCCACAAACAGATAACATATGCAACATATATATCAAGCATATAAACAGGCCACCAATGGCTAAACACATACGGCCTAGCCGTCCCAGGCATTTACCAAGCCCTGGGTTTGCGGACCACGCCGTGAGGATATCCCAATTATCCTTCTAGGGACTCGCCCTGGAAACTCGCACTCTACGTGCTCGACGCTTCTCTCGGCCCCTTGCCGTTCTCGGCCTTGCACTCAACGTGCCCAACGCCGTTCCCGGCCCTTCGCCGTTCTTGGTCTACACCGTTCCCGGCTCTAGCCGACCATTCATATTATAATACACATAGCATAACAAGCAAGTATAGAATTCTAGTATATTCAGTTAAAGGGCTACGCCCTGCAGTTCTAACATATTGGGCTCGGCCCTGCATATCAGTTCCATTCAAACACATTGGGCTTAGCCCTGCACACAAGCTCTATGGGAACGAGGGTTTTCTTACCTGAGTTCCGAGCTTTCTGAGCACCGATGCCCCAAGCACAGTCCTCTAACGTGAGCCTCTCCGAAACCTTAGTCACAACACATTAACAATGTCCATCTATCAAATTCTAATCCAATAAATAACTTCGAGCCATAACCCCAACCTCCGGGACCTTGAATTCTATCAATCCGGGTGATAAAATCCATCCCAAGCCTTACCCATTAAATTCCCAAGCCTAAATACCCTTAAAAACTCAGATGGGCACTAAGGGCCGCGGCCCCACCCACAAGAGTCGCGGCTAGCCTCGAGACAGAGGCTAGCACCACACTGACCCCCCACACGGGCCGCGGCGTGCCCACCAAGCGCCGCGGCGCGCATGAGCTTCTCGGACTCCCATGACCGCGCGCGCACACGGGCCGCGGCGCACCCCTCCTAGGGCCGCGGCTCTCACCTCCGAACCCAGAATTCCTCATTAGTTTTCTACCTTTTCTTCAAGCCAATCCTCACCAAAACCAAACTATCAATCCTGGATAATAACACCATCATTCCAGCTCAATAACATCACTAAAACCCCCATTAAATCCTACTCCAAAACTCAGCTAAGGCACCCAAAAGTAGACCAAGCTTGACCAACATGCAATCCTCAAAACCAGGAGAAATTCAAGACTAAATCTTAATAATTAGAACTTACCTCTTACTGAATTAAGCTTCTGAACTAGTTCCCCCTAAGCCTCAATCTTCAAGCTTCAAGTTCCCTTAGATTTCCCAGCTGAAAACCTTTAGCTTTAAGTTGATTTCCCTTAGGTTTCCCTTGAGTTTTCCTTAGAGAGTGAAAGAGAGAGAAGTAAGAACTATCTTCAGTTGGGAGGAAGTATGAGTCGGTTTCTAAGGTTTCTAAACTATTCCTATATTTTGTTTTAGTTGACTTAAGTCTATATGGTTACCTCAAGGCTCGGGGTACCAGAACGTCCCCGAGGGCAAAATGGTAAATTTCCCCAGTATTCCCGCCTAGACATTCTATCCTCAAATATATCTCCAAATATTTATTTTCATGTCCCAATAATCCCGTAACACACCTAGTACCCAAATTACCCCTCGTCTCACCCCGAGTCCGCATCACAACCCCGTTGTGACTCTCTGGCTAAGCGCTCCTCAGGACTGTTTCGGATCGTGCTCCACAGGCATATCACATATATAACATTTATCAAACTTATGGCCCTAATATCTAGACGGGGCCCACATGCACATTTAACTCAATTAAACATGCTTCATAATCAAATATTCACATAAATCCACGTATAAGCATATTAAATCATTTATTGCCCTCCAGGCACACTAATCAAAGCCCTAAGCCCGATTAGCAAATTCGGGTCGTTACAGAAATCGCCAACAAAAGACAAGGGGCCAAAGGAAGAACCCGCCAAGGCCGCTAACGGGTCGGAGAAACCCAATGGAAATGGCAAGGGCAACGAGAACGGAAATGGCAGAAATGGTGGAAAATGGGCGAACAATGAGCCGTCAGCCTCTAAGAATAAATGCCCCAAAAGCAACAGATACGAGCCGAGATTCACCAACTACACGGCACTTGTCGAAATTCGAGCAGAGGTCTATCAGGCGACCAACTCTAGTGTTCCTTATAAGCGACCCGCACCTATAAGGAAGGATATCTCCAAGAGAGATACCACAAAATTCTGTCATTTTCATAATGACTACGGACATGACACTAATGAGTGTAACCAATTGAAGGACGAAATTGAGTTCTTGATCAGGTAGGGAAATCTAAGGAGATATGTGCGAGCCGTAGGAGGGTCTCAGCGAGAGGCTCAAGGCGGCAACGAAAAGGTGCCTGCACGCCAATGCTCGCCACCTTTACAGCCAGCTCCTGTGGCAGGCACGTTACTCACCATCTGTGGTGGCCCACACATTGCAGGGGATGTGGGAAGGCAAAGGAACGATATGCTCGAACCCTATGCCACGAACAGAACATCGAGATGATGAGTGTGGAGGATCGAGCACCTTTAAGGCTCGAACAGAGGAGGAATTAATAACCTTCTCTGAGGACGATGTCCAGCATGTACGATTCCCACACTCCGATCCGCTGGTCGTTGACGTTCAAATTGCCAACATGATGGTTAAGAGGGTGTTGGTTGACACAGGAAGCTCAGTCAACATCCTATACAAGTCCTCATTGGAAAGAATGAAGTTGTCCGTCAAAGACTTGGAGCCATGCAACCAAACCATCTATGGTTTTTCTGGTGAAGGGCTCGCCCTAACTGGGTCAATTAGGCTTCCAGTTACAACAGGTACTGCACCTGCTAACAGGACATTACTCAGTACTTTCATAGTAGTTGATTGTCCTTCAGCATATAATGCTGTAATTGGGAGGCCAATTTTGGTCGACCTACGAGCCGTTACCTCGATATGGCATCTGACCATGAAATTCCCAACCGACGCAGGGATAGGATGCGTGTTGGGAAATCAGCGGGAAGCGAGGGAGTGCTACAACGCCTCGATAACTAAGGCAAAAAAAGGCATATCGAGGGAAGTTGCCGGAAAATAGTTGCAAATGGCTGCTGATGTACAAGCCCAATTAGGTGATGATGTCACAAAATAGGGCGTTGCCCAAAGTGAGGACAGAGATTTAGATCCTCACTTTGGGGATTTTGATGAAGAGATAGGACCCATCGAGGACCTTGAAGAGGTCCAATTCGATAAAGTAAATCCGACCAGGGTTGTGAAAGTCAGTATAAACTTAGAGACAACAACAAAACTTGGGGGGCAAATATTTACCCAAAAATGGATGCTGATGATGTGGCAAGAATTTCTCACACGTGGTTGACACGTGGTAGAGTCGAAATGAAGAGGTGTTCGCTTATCAACCAGCTCCCTGATGCTTTATCAAACCTCACGATTCGACGCGACCAGACTGGTCGTATGCTTCGGTTTATTTCCTTAAAAGATTGTAATCTTATAATAACTACGTTGATTATTTCCTCTTTATTGCCTTGATACACGGATATTAAGGATAGTTAAGGCCCATTGGCCCATGTAACCACCCTTGAGCCTATAAATATGCATGAGAGAGCTCAAGGAGGGGACTTTTGACTTTTGAACCTTTTTTCCGAATATTGAGGGAAAGAGCGTATAGTGCGATTATCCTCCAAAAGTTGTATTTTCTCTTAAGGCTTGTGAAACTCAAGAACCCTAGTTCTTTGATCACGACATTTAGATTCAATATCAATAATAGCACTAAGTGGACGTAGGTCATTATCATTCATTGGGGCCAAACCCTTATAAATCATCTGTGTCATTTCTTTACCATTGGATTCCATTCTTGATTATCATCTCATTTCTTGTCGTATTTCTTATTCCGTGTCATTGGCCAAATCAATGGTCAACATCAAGAATTAAAGATTTATGTTTTAAATTATGAGAATCAAAATAAAAAAAATTTGATCACCCATTCATTAATATTGAAAAAAAACTTGTCAAAGTAGTAACTAATAATTTGTAATATTACTAAGTAAAAAAGAAATTTTAAATATTATAATAATAGTTAATTAAGATATTATATTAAACTTACTAGTATTTTTTTTCTTTTCCAAAACTTATAATAATGATTTTTAATACAAATAAATAAAAATAAAATAATCTTGAAAATTAGGTCACCCGCCCAAATCCCTCCCTTCCCCTCATCATCTTCCCCACGATACCAGCGCCTAACACCCACCCACCCCTTTCCTTGTGTGTGGCCTACCATTCTTGGCATCGCCCAACCTCTCCTGGCCTCTCTCCCCCGCACTGCCCATCTACTGAGTCAGCGAATGACGACGTGCGGCCTCCGCTCAGCCGCCCAGCTCCGGCCTACTTCCCTTGTCACTGCCCTTTACTAGCCTCTCTCTGTCTCCCTCGCAGTTTATATCCATGAAATTTTGGTATTCCTTTTCTACAATGAGTTTTATTTTTCTATAATGGTTTTCTGGTAATTAATATACAAATATGTGTTTATTTTATTGTGTGTATTTACAATACCTATATATCTTTTATTAAATATTGATATTTTTGTTGAAATTTCTTTGACTGTGAAACCTATTACTTGTGATTCGTTTGTGTTTAGTGGATGAAAGTGTTAATAGAATATTTATTTTAGTTATGTTGTTAATGTAATTAAGGTGTTTGATTGAATTCTTAAATGATAAAAGATATAGGCTTCTATTTATTTGGAGATGTGGTGTGGTTCGATGTAACATTGTGTATAAAAGAGAAGTTTGTTTTTTAAAAGAGAAACATAAAAGAGAGAAGTGGGGTTCTATGTAGTCAAGTTAAAAGGATTTGAAAGTTGTTATATCCAGATATATTTACAAGACTCTCCAATATAGTAAGTTTCCTTAAAAAAAAATTCTCTGCGTATATATATGTATTGTCTCCTCTTGCTGCTATATTAATCTTTTACATCTTGCTCCGGTCTTTCCTTGTCTCCATCTTACTCATATCTTATTTCTCTTTAAATTATTTAAGGCCTTCATCCAATTTTCATTGTTGAAAGGTAATTGCTCCAATTTATTTGATGCATTTGTTTTTGGTAGATTATTGTGCTTTTCAGAATAATAATTTTGTTGGGTTTTCTTTTTTCAAATGAGGGATCTTTTGCCTTTTGGTTCATTATTGCTGAGTTGAATGTCAACTCTTCTATTCTCTTGTTTAGGTTTAGGATTGTATTTTCTAATCTTTGAATCTGAGAAATTAGTTTAAATATGTATTAGTTATATAATTCATATTACAAGTAGAAATAGTCAAAATGTATTTTTTTTGTTGTAATTTCTTTGATATTTTTAGTATAAATTGGAGTGTTTCTGAAAAAGTTTCCAAACCCTCGTAAGCAGATTATTTACGATTCTATTATAACAAGACTTTTATATGTAAAAGTTTCAAACTGGGATGCATTTTCTAGTGATTTATTTTGTATTCAACCTATACTCCATTGAAAAAAACATTAGTTTCAGATGTGATGGAATTGGTATTTAAGACATACGTTAGGACTTAATGTTTATTAATGATTTGAATCTCACTCTATTTGATGTGCTCATTATTTATATTTACTTTCCAGCACAAATATAAGTAGATTGTAGATGACCATGTGTTTTTCTCAAAAATGAAGAAAAAAAGATGTGAGAAATAGATCGAAAGTGTTATGGTCTGTGAAATTTTTAATAAGGGCTTTAACTGCCAAATGATAAGTCTTTGTGGGATAAGGTGGATGAAGATATGCAAAATGGTACCATAGTTTGACAAAACAAGTTCCTACAAATTTCAATTGTTTAGTTGTACTTCACCATGTTTCTAACATTTGTCCTTGGCAGTCATTAAATTTTTTTCTGGAAAAAGCAATTAACTACAAAAAAAAATGTGGTTCAACTTGTGGTTTTGAAGCCATGAATTTTTTCTGAAGGAAACAAAGTTCATAGCCTCTTTTCATTTTCTATGTTTTTTAGCCATGTTTATATGTTTAGCTTGTTTGGACTCTTGAACTCACAATCACCAAAGGGGCTAATGCTTAATGGTTGTCAATTTCTAGCTTTCATGTCACTATTTTTTAGGTAAGTTCAATATTGTCTTTGCCATTTATTGGATCTTTATCCTCAACTTTCTTTTCAGCCATGTTTATATGTTTACACTTGCTGCTATATTTGGTTATGTTTAAGTGGGAACAAGATCACAACTGTTATTTTCTTGTCATTTTTAGTGTTCAAGTAAGATATATATATATATTTATATATATAAGGTCTTGATTAATTTCCCCACTGCATCTCTTTCTTGCCCACTCTAATCCTATTTGTTATATTAGAAGGTGAGCTAGAACAAATAGAGAATGGAAAAGGTTCAATACGCCTATATTCTTGATGTAGAATAATTCATATAATGCATATATTTATGTGTGGAATATGTTTCAGTGACTCTTAAAATATTTGTTTCAACTAATTTTATGTTATCTTCTACAGGTATAATTAAGTTTCTTTTGTTAGCTTACTAAGAGTCCAGTGCACATTTTAATGTGTGAGTGTGAATGTAACTTATAGTTGATATATATGATACTAGGTTTTCTACTTCAAAATGAAATTGCTAAAAAATCCCTTTCACAACCCTGAAGTAGAACTAATGCCATAGAACACTTTAAAGGTTGTTGCAATTAAGCTAGTTATAAAAGAAATTATCCCAATTTTTTCTTAGATTTTATTTTTGAAATGATTTGCTCTGTTTTTCGTTATTGTGAAATTGAGTGATTTCATATTTCAATGCACTTTTGATCAAGTACTGGTAGTTTCTCTTTACATTTCATTATTGAGTGGCTTTTTGTAATTTAGGAAAGGAATCTAAGAAAGTTTGATATTATAGCAGAATCTTACACCTAAACAGGGCAGTGATATTAGTGGTTTTTCTCGTGTTTCAAAAGAGTCTCTCTACTTTCCCTGAGCTATAAGTAGAGAGAATGAGTTGTGATGAAATAGGAAAGGAAGGGATCACAATTTAATCGTATCTTGTAGCACATTTTTCATATTTATGTAGTTGGGTATTTTCTTGGGAGGTCAATAAAATTTTCTTTTAAAAACCTATAACCTTTTTCCTTGACTTTGGTGGTTAGAATAGCAAAATCCCACAATCTGAAATCTGTTGTTAATTGGGTTAATTTTGAGTTGATAGATCTTGTCTGTTGAAAGACCTCCGTTTCTGATGTTTGATACATCAATGGCAGGGATTCAAAAATCTTACTTCTCTCACTAAGCTTGATCTATCTGACAATAACATATCAACACTTCCCCAGAGTTGGTAAGTATAAGATGCCTTTCAGGATTTGTGTATTGGAAGCATAGTATAGTAACATCAACAAGTTTGAAATAATTTTTCTTGCAATTTTATGTGTCTTGTCTATTGCTTTGTGAAGTTATTGTGTGTGTCTTTCACAATGCTATAAGAAAACCAAACTTTTGCTCCTACTGCAAACTACTACAAGAGGCCTATGTATATGTACATTATCGCAAATGATACTTATTGCATGTGATAGAGAGTATTTGCAAGAATTATGAAATTACATTTTGTTTCATGTTTTTTGTAGTAAAATATGAAACTTTGCAAAGTTAACTAGTAATAACTTCTATATGCATATTCATCCCTTATGCATGTGCCGACTGGAGTTGTCTTGTAAACCATATCATATTTGTCCAGATCTGATCAGTTACATTATTCTAAGCTAGTAAGTTTCTTTTCATGGTTTGCTTGAACCCAGCTTGTAGGTCTTAAGACTTGATGGAAATTCGTTGAGAAGGTATGCTACATTTTCCTTTTATATCTTCAAGCTTCTGTGAGAAGCATGTTCTTAATCCTGTTGATGTTAGTTGAAAAATTTCTTAGCATTTTCTTTAAGTGACTTCATTTTTTATTGATTCACTTGTGCATGTCTGTATGAGTTATTTTTGCCAAATCTCAAACTTGTATATGGGGCTTGGTCTACAAGCTTTGAGGTAACTGCATATTTCAAAATGAGTCCTTGTATATTGATAGGGAGGTCCAAGAAAATAAGAATAATAACTGTGGAGATAGAGAATTAGAAGTCCTGCCCTACATTATTCACTTTGCTGGGAAAATCGTAAGGAAGCAAAACTAGCAATCTTATTAAAACATTTATAACTATATATATATCATGTGTGAAGACTTTGATGGTTTTCACTTGGTAGCGTATAAATTTCTTGAAGACGATTAACAGAAAATTGCTATTAATGTATATGGTTTAGATTATGATTTTAACTATATTACTTAATATGATTATTAAACAATAAAGATTTGATAGAAGATATAATTGTTTGTGTACTTTTTGCATGTGGGGTGAGGCTGCCATGATTCAGTTTTCATTATTATATTGATATATTTTTTAGCATCTGAAGGACAATCTTAGAGGAACCAAGGCTGTCTTAACATATTTGAAGGACAAAATTACACATCTCTTGTTTAGTTGCAATTCTATCCGGACAACTCTCACTTTTTTATTTGCCAGAATTCTTAATTTGAAGACCACATGGTTCTTTACATGGTTGGAGTGAGTGTGACATTTGTGACCTTACGAATTAATTTATGATTGTTTTTGTCATTTTAAATATCCCAATGTTTGCCCATGGGATTGTATTTGCTGTTACTGATAATAATTTATTTTCTCCACGTAAGCTATGCCTATGTGTTTGTAAAATATTATGTGATTGGTTGTGTATTCTATTCTCATTGTTGTTATTGAAAATTTGCTTGTTTGCAAATTGTACATGCTTTGAAATTACAGAAATTGTTTCATTTTGTGCTCGTATACAGATTACACAGTAATGCCATCTTAAATTTTCTTTCTTTTTCCTCAGTCTTACCACAAGAACAATGGTAATGTTGTAAATTTTCAGGTAAAATGCTTATATATATATTATGGGCGACAATATACTTTATATATCTCACATGAGGATATAGTACACTTTGGACTTATGGAAGAAATCGGCGCGTCTTGCATTTCATTCTATATCAGGTAAATTTTAAATTAATAAACATTATATAAATGTTTCTTTTTAAGTATAAATATAACATCATTAACTTTCATGTATGTAGTATAATATATTCTGAGTTGTCTGATAGAGAGATATCACACTTTTTTGGTTTCATTGAGCCATCGTGGTCATCGAGAATTGGGGCAAATATGGATAATCGAGCTGAAATTATCTCAGAGTGTATCAATAACACAGTGTTGGGTCAAACTTGGTTAATGACATAACATTTCTTGTAAGTAAAATTTCATTCAATATTAATTTTACTTATACCTTGTGATGTTTATTTTAATAACTTGGTTTTAAATGCAGACATTTCTGGATGTTAGTGATCATTGATCCAGATGACCATACTTGTTACTATCTTGATCCACTTAGATAATCTCCACCAAATGATTTGAAGAACCTTATGAACAGGTAATACATTTGAAACTCATTTTAGAATATAATATGGTTATTTAATATGGAAATAAAAAATTAATATGCTCTTAATATTGATGTATATATAATGTCTCTTCACAAATTAAGCGAAAGACAGGAAGGAATGAAAAAAATTACAAGTGGAAAATAGTCAATTGCCCTCGTCAAACATCGTCAATAGAGTGCGACTTTTATATTATAAGGATGATGAAGGACTATTGCTTGAATGAGACACCCATGCGATGACTAACTAGTAATGTAAGTGTATTTATAATTATTGAACTACAATTCTATTGAATTTAATTTCTCACTTAGTTTTTTATTTTGTGTTTTGTAGTGTGGTGGGAAGAATAAATATACACTTAGTGAAATTAATGAAACTCGAAATGAATGGGCAGCCAAGCTTCTTGAGCGGATGAGTCATAGCTAGAGTAACTTTTGAAATCAGAATTAAAAAATATATTAATTGTAGTTTTTAGTTAGCACTTACATAGTTATTACAAGTGTATATTTTGGTCTTGTAATTTTTAGATTTGGAACATACTGAGTTCTATTGATTTTGTCTGCCTGTTAATTATGTCTAAATTATGTTGTAATTACACAGGAAATTATGAATGAATATAGTGGTTGAAAATAGAGAAATAAAAAAATTCTCATATTCTACATGGGATGTCGGTCTCCACAAAACTGTCGTCTTATGTATGGCAGGGGACGATGCTTGCACATAAATTGTCATCTCATGTATTGTAGGAGGATGACGCTTGAGTAGAAACTATCGTCTTATTTACTGCAGTGGATGATGCTTGCACAAAAACTGTCGTATCATGTACCATAAGAGACAACATTTGTATAGGAACCATCGTCTCATGTACGACAAGTAATGACACTTTTATTTAAACCGTCGTTTCATGCTTTACATGGCATGACATTGCATGGGACGACAGTATTAGAACCGACGTACGAGAGTCCATACGACAGTTTAAAACCATCGTCTCATGTCAATTTTGTAGTAGTGAATCCTTGAAAATCCTATTCATCATATCCATAAAAGTTGTTGGAGCATTGGTTAATCCAAATAACATAACCAGAAATTCATAATGTCCATACCTCGTGCGGAAAGCGGTCTTTGGTATGTCCTCCTCTTTAATCCTTAGCTGATGGTAACCTAACCGGAGATCAATCTTAGAAAACACCATACTCCTTTGTAACTGGTCAAATAAATCATCGATCCTAGGCAGTTGATACTTGTTCTTAATGGTTAACTTATTCAGCTCCCTGTAGTCAATGCACATCCTAAGAGATCCATCATTCTTCTTAACAAACAACACCGGAGCACCCCATGGTGAAAAACTCGGTTTGATGAACCCCAAATCCAGTAGCTCCTGTAATTGAATCTTTAACTCCTTTAACTCTGCTGGAGCCATTCTGTAGGGTGCTCTAGATACTGGCTCCACCCCGGGCGCTAACTCAATAACAAAGTCAATCTCCCGCTGCGGCGGCAAACCTGGCAGATCTGCCGGAAATAAGTCTAGAAATTCACACACCAATCTAGTCTCACCTGGTCCAACCGACTCAACCTTGGAGGTGTCCACAACACTTGCTAGGAATCCAATGCAACCTTCCTGCATCGGATCTATAGCTTTCAATGCTGAAATAATAGGTATTTGCGGTCCATCAGACATCCCCAAGAACACAAAGGGAACCTCCCCTTCTGGTATAAAAGTCACCATCTTCCGCTTGCAGTCAATCGATGCCCCATATTTCGCTAACCAATCCATTCCTAAGATCATATCAAAGTCATCCATCTCAAGCTCAACCAAATCAACAGACAATTCCCTACCATCTACCTCTACTGGTAATGCCCTAATCCATCTCCTAGAGACTACTAGTGCCCCAGTTGGCAACAAAGTCTGAAAACCCCTAGCATGCACAATACTAGGTCTACACAGCAGATCTATCACCCTAGCAGACACAAAGGAATGGGTAGCTCCTGAATCAAACAACGCAGTATAGAAAGACCCAGCACTAGAAATCTGACCTGTCACAACTGAGGGGCTAGCCTCCACCTCAGTTCGAGTCAAAGTAAATACTCTGGCAGGAGCGAGACTATCTCCCTACTTTGGATCCTCCATCCTGACTTGTGGGTAGTCCTTCTTCAAATGATTAGCACTCCCACAGACAAAACAGGCCCTGATCCTGCACTCACTTTGATGTCGTCATTTGCACCGAGGACACACTGGGAAACTCCTCTAGTTGTCACCCCCGGCTTGGCGGCCACTAAAAGCACCCTGTGCCCTCCTATCAGAACTGGGAGGAACAAAAGAATCTGGGGCCTTCCTCTTCTGCTCACTGGGGCCACTACCCCGAATGGATCCAACAAGAGGAGGCACTGTCCTCCTAGCATCGCGCCTAACAGCGCTCTCTCTCCATATCTAATCTTCGGCCCTCTCAACTGTAAGGGCCTTGTCTACTACCTGTGCATAAGTAGTAGTCACTGGATCCAATGTAATGTTCACATCGCAGGCGATCATAACGTTCAACCCCCGCACAAACCTGTCTCTTCTTGCTGCATCTGTCGGCACTAGATCTGGTGCAAACTTTGCCAAACGATCAAATCTCACAGCATACTCTGTCACTGTCAATCGGTTCTGAGTCAGGTTGATGAACTCGTCAACCTTTGCAGCTCGGACTGCTACACTGAATACTTCTCGTTGAAGATATTCTTAAATTCTTCCCAGGTCATAATTGCCACGTTCCTTCTCTGAACCACAACGTCCCACCAGATGTGGGCATCCTCTCTGAACATATAACTGGCATAGGCAACCCTCTCATTTCCCTCAACCCTCATGAAATCCAGGATAGAGGAAACCATGTTCATCCACTGCTCTACCCGCAGTGGGTTTGGTCCACCCTCAAAGGTGGGAGGATGCTGCTTTCTAAATCTCTCATACAAAGGTTCCCACCTGTTCTCAACCACAGGCTGAACCGGCACTGGCGCTGTACCCTGCTGAATTGGCAGCCCAGTGACCTGTGGAGGGGCCTGCTGCCTCAACTGACGTAATTCTTCCTCTGTTCTCCGCAATCTCGCTTCCATTTCAACAAACATTTCCTGCCAATTCTGTGGGGCAGGTGGAGGGTCCTGACCCTGGTTGTCATCCTCGGCCCGACTGCCACGGAGTCTAGATGATTGCCGAGGCATCACAATTATATGCCTGTAATCAATGACGCCACTCATCAGGCATGATAACAAAGTACAATACCACCTCCCAATCACAACAGCCAACCATGAACCGCAATCCAGATATCATACAAGTAGCACATAACACACAACGGGCCATGCCCTGGCATCATGCATATGTTAACTCATTCATCATGCTCTATATGAAACAAGCAGGCAAACAGGGCATTCAAGCACATATTCAAGCATATTAATCAATCATACCAACCAACCCTGAGTCGAGCTTGCCACTGACAGCGAGCGTACATGTTTGGTCAATCTCCAGAACCAAGAAACCTTGGCTGTCTCTGATACCAAGTTGTAACACCCTACTACCTTAGAGCCGTTACTAAGTGTGTTTAAATCGTGCAATTAACTCGCTAAACAAGATTCTTAGAACAAAAGTGTGACTAAGCTAAACTCTAAGTCAATATCTTTGAAAATAACCTCCTTACATTGAAAATTATAAAAGTTTAACATTTGGGATCCCAAAATACAGTTTAGAAATATTTACAACTCAAAATATTATCACAGTCGACTAAACGACAAAATCCAGTTTTATACATTCATCTCCCAAAAATGCCCCTGACCGTGGCAGTCAGGCTGACCAAACATGTACACGCCGCCTCACGCTCTCCATACTCATGATTGGTTGACTTTCTCCTTGCCCTTACTTGCACCACAGAGCACCTGTGAGCCGAAGCCCAGCAAGAAAACTCACAAACAGATAACATACGCATATCAAACACTTATCAGTTAAACAGGCCATCAACTGGCTAAACACATACGACCATGCCGTCCCAGGTGCTTTACCATGCCTTGGATTCGCAGTCCATACCGTGAGGATATCCCAGGTATCCTTTAGGATCTATCCTAGCAACTCGCACTCCGCGTGCTAACCGCAGCTTCAGTCCCTGGCCCCTTGCCGCACTCGGCCTCGCACTCCACGTGCCTATCGCCGTTCTCGGCCTTGCAATCCACGTGCCTATCGCCGTTCCCAGCCCATTGTCGTTCTCGACCTTTGCCGTTATCGGTCTTCACTGTTCATGGCTCATGTCGTTCAGTCATCACACTCACATATAAAAAGCTAATCAATAAGCTAAGCATACATAAACTCAACCAAAGGGTCAAATCCCACATCACAGTCATATAGGGCCGAGCCCAACAACTCATGCTCTACGGGAAATAGTAGTTTTCTTACCTGAGTCCCGAGCTTCCCGAGCACTGAACCCTCGAGCACGGTCCTCTAATCCGAGCCTCTCCGAGAACCTAGTCACAACACATAAATAGCATCCCCATTACTAACCAATTCAAGAACATCTCTTGGAACCAATCCCGAGCTCTCGGGACCTCCCGGACCCCCACACAAGGTGGCGGAAGCGTCCCCCGAGACCCCTAGGCAAAATCCTAAAAACTGAATTTTCCCCTGCCCAGAAATGGCCTAGGGCTGCGGTACTAACCCTCAAGGGCCGCGGCGCCCAGCGTGGCCTCCTTCCCTGATGCAACCTAGTGCCGCGGTGCCCCTTCGCGAACCCAGAATTCTGGGTTTTCCCCTACATTTTCCCCGAGCCATAACACTCCCAATTCAACCCCAATGCATACCTAAACCCCAAAATCAATCCAAAACCTCAAATAAACCATCTAGCAACCTATAAACACCAACAATAAGCACAAACACATAATCACACCCATAATTCACCCTTTGGTTTCAAATTTCAGAAGTTTAAACCAGTAAACCAGAAACTTAAACCAAGGCTTATAAAACTTAAACCATGCTTCAAAATTCTTAAACCACACCAGAAACAAACCTCAGAATTACATCGGATTCTTACCTCAAGTGGAGAATTCAACCTTAAGCTTCCTTCAATTCCAGCTTCAAGCTAAATCCTCTTGTTTCTCAAACTAAATTCCTACACAAACCAGCCACAAACCAACTTTCAATTTTCATGCTCACACTCTAAAAATCAAGCTTAGAAACTTAACAAAACAGAGATAAATTCTTACCTCTGAGAAAATCTTGGCCTATACTTGGTTTTAGTTGCCTCAAGCCACTTTGATTCTCCTCCTAGGTTTCACAATTCCAGCTCCCTACCTTTTTCCTCCTTTCCTTCTAGGTTCTCCTCAAACTTCTAGCAAGAACAAGAGCTTCTAGGTGCAAAATGTGAATGACTTCTCTTCTCAGCTGAAGTTATCTAAATCCTTGCCAAATGACCATTTTACCCTTCCATCTAATTCCCTCTTCTAACTAAACCTCAAGGGCATCCTAGACATTTCACATCCCTTACAAATATACCATTTTATCACTTAGGGTAGTTATCCTCACTGGTTACCAATGGTTACTCAACCCACTAAAATACCATAAACCAATACTTACAAATTCCCAATCTCAAATTATAATATTCCCAAAATACCCCTAGGCTCCTCCCGAGCCAGGTATTTAATCCCGTTGTGACTTTTAAACTAATTAGCTCCTTCGGACCGTCTTGGCACGTGCATCACAATTATATCATCGTTATACCATAAATTTCACATATATTACGTTTATGCCCTCAGCGGGCTAAAATTACCAATTTACCCCTAACAATCAAATGGGGCCCACATGCATATTTATTCCACCTAAACATGCATTCTAATCACATAATCATTTAAAATCACATAGATTAACACAATATAACAATTATAGCCCTCCAGGCACACTAATCAAGGCTCCAAGCCTTATTAGCAAATTTGGCTCGCTACAAATACCACTGCCGCCAGCTCCAAATCATGGGTAGGATATCGCTTGTAATGCTCTGGATAGCCAAGACCGCTACACTGTGTACTTATAAAGGTGCAGGACTTGCTAATCAAGTCATTAATTTAAAAACATGTCTCTAAACATGTATGAGCTAGGGTTAAAAAGGTTTTGGTCCCAAAAGTTTCACTTTATATAATTAAACAGGTTTATACATGGGATCACAAAAAGAAGAAGGGTTTAAAAGTTGATTTACAAAATTTCCAAAACACAGAAAACTATCAGCCATACTAAGGCAAAATAAACATTTCTGGTTCTCGCGTCCTTGCCCAAACCCCAACCGTGGCGGTTGAGCAGCTGGTCATGTACATTCAACTCCCAGAGCTCTCCAAGTCAGGGCTGATCAAGCTTGCCCTTGCCTTTACCTGCACCGCGTAGCATCCGTGAGCCAAGGCCCAGCAAGAAAACATAATGTGCAACACAAACATCAATAACAGAAAGTCAATTCTTTAAGCATGATCCATTATTAAATATTCCACATTAATCATTCAGCACGTACTCAGAATCAAAGATGCAACTAATTACAAATAACATTCAGGTCTCATAATAATCAGGTTACATAATAGTTAGGGCCGACAACTTAGGCTGCACCCTCTGTTTACCCCACTGACTCTGGCCCGCTTAAACCGAGCGCAGGCATAATAAGCTGTCCTCGGCTACCAGTGGCCAAGCCGTGCCCAATGCGCTAGTGTAACCCTTGGCACTCTTAGGCCGTTGGTTCATTGTTTACATGGCATAATACCATCCTTTCAAGCATACACATTAGGGAACCCTTAGTCCCATTACAGATATACAACCAGATACAGTTTTCTTACCTTTAGTTTCTACGTTCACTGATTATGAGCGACGCTCCTCGAGAATGATTCGTTCCCGAGCCCTAGCCTTAACACCTAGTCACAACCAAGCTATTGGATTCCATTAATATTCAAATAAGGGTTTCCGGATACAATACTAGCTTCCGGGACATCGAATTCCACCAAGCACGGTGGTGAAATCGATCCCGAACACCCTAGGCTAGATTCCCGCACTTAAAATCCCCAAATGATCAAGAATGTACCTAAGGGCTGCGGCCCTTGAACCCTAGCTGTGGCCTGCCCCTAAAATAGAACCCAAGGCCCTCAGAAGGCAGACACGCGCCGCGGCGCTCTCCCCTGGCCGAGCCTCCCTGGCTCTCTTGCTTCATAGGACCGCAGCGCTCTAGAACAGAGCCGCAGTCCTTCCCTTCGTGCCCAGAAAAACCACAATTTCTAGCATCCTAACCCCACCCAAAACCATTCCAAAGCACCCTAACTCAAAATCCATTAATCACAAAACTTTTATCATGACTCTAACAACATAATCCAACAGAAATTCAGCCTAAAAACCTACTAAAACTCCATTTTGATTCTTTGAAACCCAGCAACTCTAGACACCAAAACCAGTCATGCAAAACTCAAATTTTAACCTATGAGTCACGAATTGAGGCTTACCTCTTTTGCTGAACCACCTTCTTGACGAATTCATGAGCTAAAATCCAAGCTTCTCAACTTAATTCAACCATTAAACATCAAAACCATAAACTCCCTTAATACCCAGTCAAAACTCAAAATTCAAATGCTCAGAGACATGATTCAGCCCTTACCTTATCTTGGTTGAGTTCCCTTAGCTGAGCACTAGATTTAACCTACAAGTTCGAACCCAAATCACTAAATTCCCAGCTGATTTCCCTTGAATTTTCTATGTTTTCCTTGAAAGAGAAGAGAGAAGGAAGAGAAGAGAGAAGAAAAGTTGAGGTCGGTTTGTGTTTTGTTCCTCTGTTTTTCATTAACTTAGTCTAATCCTAGCCAGTTAAGTCAATCCCGAGGCTCGGGGTACCGGAAACGTCCCCGAGGGCAAAACGGTAAATTTCCCCAATATTCCCGCCTAAGCTTTCTATCCTCAAATATATCTCCATATATTTATTTCCATAACCCAATAGTCTAAATAACTACCCGATACCTAAAATACCCCTGACTTATCCAAAGTCAAATATTATTAAACCCCGTTGTGAATTTTCCCGCTATCTGGCTCCCTAGGATCGCCTTAAGTCGCTCACTGCTAATCTACCCACATAATAATGTGGTTCTCACAGATATAATATTTAACCACATTTACATTCAAATATTCATACAAGCATGCATTAAATCAATAAATTTACTCATAAGTCAATTATGCCTTCCCGGCACACTAATCAGGGCCCTTAAGCCATATTAGTGATTTTGGGTCGTCACAACTATCCCCTTCTACTGAGAATTTCGTCCTCGAAATTTAACTGAATAGCTCGGGATATTGATCCCGCATCGCTGATTCTAACTCCCAGGTCGCTTCCTTGACCTTGTTATTTCTCCACAATACCTTAACTAACGGAATTGTCTTATTCCGTAAAACTTTGTCCTTTCGGTCCAAAATCTGAACTGGTCGCTGCTCATAGGACAAATCTGTCTGTAACTCTAAGTCCTCATACTTCAGCACATGCGTTGTATCTAAGACATACTTCCGCAACATGGAGACATGGAATACATCATGAACCCCTGACAGTGATGGTGGCAAGGCCAATCTATAAGCCACTTGTCCAATCCTCTCCAGGATCTCGAAAGGTCAAACAAATCGAGGGCTCAACTTGCCCTTTACTCCAAATCTCCTTACCCCTCTCAATGGTGAGACTCGCAGAAGCACATGGTCCCCTACCTGGAACTCCACATTCTTACGCTTAGGATCAGTGCAGCTTTTCTGTCTACTCTACGAAGCAAGCATTCTGGCTCGAATCTTCTCAATAGCCTCATTAGCCTTCTGAACCATATCTGGCCCTAAGTACCTCCTCTCACCCATCTCATCCCAATGAATGGGCGATCTACACTTTCTCCCATATAGCATTTCATAAGGAACCACTCCAATTGTGGATTGATAACTGTTGTTATACAAGAATTCAATCAACGGTAGGTACTTACTCCAAGATCCCTCGAAATTAATCACACACGCCCTAAGCATGTCCTCTAACACCTGAATTTTCCTCTCAGACTGTCCATCAGTCTGAGGATGAAAAGCTGTGCTAAACTTCAGCTGGGTCCCCATAGCTCTCTACAGAGCTCCCCAAAACTTAGAGGTAAAGACATGATCTCGATCAGACACAATGGACTTTGGAACCCCATGGAGACGAACTATCTCCCTCACATACAACTCTGCATACTATTCCACTGTATAGGTCGACTTCACTGGTAGAAAATGAGCTGACTTGGTGTATCTATCTACTATCACCCACACTGAGTCACAAAGTCCCGCCTTCCTGGGTAGTTCTCCCACAAAATCCATCGTAATGTCCTCCCACTTCCATTATGGGATACCCAAAGGCTGAAGCAATCCTGCTGGTCACCGATGCTCAGCCTTTACCTGCTGACACATCAAACATCTAGACACATACTCCACCACATCCTTCTTCATCCCGACCCACCAGTATAATGCCTGTAGATCCTGATACATCTTCGTGGTACCCGGATGAATTGAGTATGGTGTAGTGTGTGACTCATCCAGTATCTCTCGTCTGATCCCCTCATCTGCTGGAACACAAATCGTCCCCTGATATCGAAGCATACCAGTCTCAGAGACTGAATAATCCTTAGCTGTCCCCTCCAACACATGCTGCCTAACTTCCTGCAATTGCGCATCCATCAATTGTCCCTCCTTAATCCTCTCTAGTAGGGTCGACTGCAGGGTAATATTAGCTAACTGGCCCACCACCAATTCTATCCTTGCTTCGGTCATTTCATCTGCTAATTCCCTCGAGATCTGGGCGGAACTATACAACTGTTCTGGGCCCCTCCGGCTCAATGCATCCGCCACCACGTTGGCTTTCCCCGGGTGGTAAAGGATATCGCAGTCATAATCCTTAACCAGCTCCAACCATCGCCTCTGTCTCATATTCAGATCCTTCTGAGTGAAGAAATATTTCAAACTCTTGTGGTCAGTGTATATCTTGCACTTCTCCCCATACAGATAATGCCGCCAAACCTTCAGTGCGAATACCACTGTCGCCAGTTCCAAATCATGAGTAGGATACTGCTGCTCATACTCCTTCAGCTGCCGCGATGTATATGCTATAACTTTCTCATTCTGCATCAGCACACAGCCTAAACCTATCCTCGATGCATCACAGTAAACCACAAACTTTCCTTCCTCCGAAGGAAGACTCAGCACAGGTGGAGAAATAAGCCTTCGCTTCAACTCTTGGAAACAGTTCTCACACTTCTCTGACCAAAAAAACTTCTGATTCTTCGTCGTCAACTCTGTCATTGGTGAAGAAATCTTTGAAAACCCCTCTATGAACCGTCTGTAATAACCTGCCAACCCAAGGAAACTCCGCACCTCCGAGGCGTTCTTTGGCCTCGACCAATCTCTTACTGATTCTACCTTGGACGGGTCCACCTTAATCCCTTCTGCTCCAACTATATGCCCAAGAAAAGTCACCTCTGGCAACCAAAACTCACACTTCTTAAACTTGGCGTACAACTGATGCTCCCTTAACCTCTGTAAAACCTGCCGAAGATGTTGCTCATGCTCTGTCTCTGAACTGGAGTATACTAGAATGTTGTTGATGAAGACAATGACACACTGATCCAAGAAGTCCTTGAACACCCTATTCATCAAATCCATAAAAGCTACCGGGGCATTGGTCAAACTGAAAGACATGACCAAGAACTCATAGTGCCCATATCGCGTCTGGAAGGCTGTCTTTGGTATATCCTCATCTTTGATCCTCAGCTGGTGATAACCAGATCGTAGATCAATCTTTCAGAACCCCGTCTTTCCCTGCAGCTGATCGAACAAGTCATCAATCCTTGGTATAGGGTACTTATTCTTTATGGTCAACTTGTTTAATTCTCGATAGTCTATACACATCCTCAACGTCCCGTCCTTCTTCTTAACAAATAACACTGGAGCGCCCCATGGTGAGTAAATAGGTCCAATGAATCCCAAATACAGAAGCTCCTGCAACTGTATCTTTAATTCCTTCAACTCAGCTGGTGCCATTCTGTAAGGTGTCCTTGATACTGGTTCTATCCCAGGTGCCAACTCAATCTCAAACTGGATCTCCCTGCGCGGTGGCAACCCTGGTAGATCCTCAGGAAATACGTCCAAAAACTCACACACCAATCTGGTCTCCCCCGGCCCTACTGGCATAACCCTAGTAGTATCCACTACACTGGCCAGAAAACCTATGCATCCTCCCTACAACAAGTCTCTGGCTCTCAATGCTGAAATCATGGGTACGCGGGGTCCACATATCGTACCCACAAAAAGAAAAGGATCCTTGCCCTCAGGCTCAAAAGTCACCATCTTCTTCCTGCAGTCAATAGTAGCCCCATATCTGACCAACCAGTCCATCCCCAAAATCATATCAAAATCCTCCATGCCTAACACAATCAAATCCAAACCCTAATCCATCTCCTAGAAACTACCAGTTCCCCTGTAGGCAATAAAGTCCCAAACCCTGCAGTTCGATATTCACTAGGTCTACACAATCTATCATTCACTCTACTAGAAACAAAGGAATGTGTAGCACCTGAGTCAATCAATACAGTAAAAGGAGTGCCAGCAGTAGAAAGCTAACATGTCACTACCGAGGGACTAGCCTCGGCCTCTGCCTGAGTCAAGGTGAACACTCAAGCTGGAGTCAAGCTATCCACCTTCCCTGTTTCACCTTTCTTCACTGTTGGGCAGTCTTTCCTGAGATGCCCCACTGCTCCACACACAAAGGAAGCCTTGGCTCGACACCGCCCAGATGGCGTCTTCTACACCTCAGGCACTCTGGATAGGTCCGCCATGCCTTGCTGCCACCTTGACGGCCACCCTGTCCACCCCGACCCCTCCTATCAAGACCAGCATCGATCAAAGTGTCAGGAGTCTTTCTCTTGAAGTCACTGGGGCCTCCGCCCCTACCTGTCCCTGAATAAGGAGGCACCATTCTGCGGCCCTCGCACCTCACTGCACTTTCCCTCCAAATCTTGTTCTCCACTTCCTCAGTGGTAAGAGCCTTCTCAACGGCCTGGGCATAAGTTGTTCCTCCAAGTACCGTTGTAATCCTGACATCCCGGGCTATCATAGCATTAAGCCCCCTGGTGAATCTATTTTGCCTAGCAGCATCAGTAGGCACAAGATCTGGTGCAAACTTTGCAAGCCTATCAAATTTTATGGCATATTCAGTAACAGTCATATTACCCTACACCAAACCCACGAACTCATTAACTTTTGCTGCCCTGACAGCAACATTGTAGTATTTCTGACTGAACAAATCTCTAAAGCCTTCCCAACTCAAAGCGGTAACATCCCTGGTCTGCGACGCCACTTCCCACCAGATGCGGGCATCCTCCCTCAACATATACGTGGCACAGGCCACTCTGTCCTACCCTTCTATCCTCATAAAATCTAGGATAGTAGTAATCATAGTCAGCCATTGCTCGACCTTTAGTGGATCAGGTCCCCCTTCAAAGATTGGAGGTTGCTGCTTCCTGAACCGCTCATATAACGACTTCCACCTGTTCCCAACCTCCCCAGACTGTACAGCTGGTACTACTGTAAGTGGTACAATAGAGGCAGCACTCCCTGACGGAGCCTGCTGTCGCAGTAGGCGAATCTTTTCATCCTAGCTCTGTAATCGAGCCTGCATAATTGCCATGAGTTGCTGCCAGTTCTCAGGGACTGGCGGAGGAATCTGGCCCTGGTCATCACCCCTGGTCCCAGACCTAGTGCTGGCTAGTCGCGTAGATTTTCTTGGACGCATAGCTATCCAAGTCAATCTGCCATCAACGACTCGGAAGTTAGACCATGATGACAGGATAAAACTTCTCCAAAGTTCACCAATGGTGCATAACCAATCACAAACAATCAAAATATAGGCATTTATCCACATGCACCGGCTGCTAATAAGCATGTCCCAATCTCATCACACAATAGCTATGAATCAAGCATTCATCCATACACAATATGCAATTTAATCATCCAAATATTCATTTACATGCACGACGATGCTAATAAACATGCCTCAATATTCTCACACAACAGTCAAGGGCCAGGCCTTATCAATATCTCATGCTTCCTATTAATCCAATAAATAACAACATTCATAACTCATTTCAGGCATATAAGCGTATAATCACATATACACATTACCAAACCCTGAATTGAGCTTGTCTCTAACAGCGAATGTACATGTCCAGCTGGTCTTCAGGAACCCTTAAACCTAGGACGCTCTGATACCAAGTTGTAACGCCCTGAATAGCCAAGACTGCTACACTGTGTACTTATAAAGGTGCAGGACTTGCTAATCAAGTCATTAATTCAAAAACGTGTCTCTAAACATGTATGAGCTAGGGTTAAAAAGGTTTTGGTCCCAAAAGTCTCACTTTATATAATTAAACAGTTTTATACATGGGATCCCAAAAAGAAGTAGGTTTTAAAAGTTGATTTACAGAATTTCCAAAATATAGACAACTATCAGCCATACTAAGGCAAAATAGACATTTCTGGTTCTTGCCTCCCTGCCTAAACCCCAACCGTGGCGGCTGAGCAGCTGGTCATGTACATTCAGCTCGCAGAGCTCTCCAAGTCAGGGCTGATCAAGCTTGCCCTTGCCTTTACCTACACCTTGTATCACCCGTGAGCCAAGGCCCAGCAAGAAAACATAATGTGCAACACAAACATCAATAACAGAAAGTCAATTCTTTAAGCATGATCAATTATTAAATATTCCACATTAACCATTCAGCACGTACTCAGAATCAAAGATGCAACTAATTACAAATAACATCCAGGTCTCATAATAATCAGGTCACATAATAGTCAGGGTCGACAACTTAGGCCACACCCTCTATTTACCCCACTGACTTTGGCCCGCTTAAACCGAGCTCAGTGCATAATAAGCTGTCCTTGGATACTAGTATCCAAGCCGCGCCCTGTGCGCTATTGTAACCCTTGGCATTCTTAGGCCGTTGGTTCACTGTTTACGTGGCATAATACCATCCTTTCAAGGATACACATTAGGGAACCCTTAGTCTCATTACAGATATACAACCAGGTGCAGTTTTCTTACCTTTAGTTTCTGCGTTCACTGATTACGAGCGACACTCCTCGAGCACGATCCGTTCCCGAGCCCTAGTCTTAACACCTAGTCATAACCAAGCTATTGGATTCCATTAATATTCAAATAAGGGTTTTCGGATACAATACTAGCTTCCGGGACATCGAATTCCATCAAGTACGGTGGTGAAATCGATCCCGAACACCCTAGGCTAGATTCCCGCGCTTAAAATCCCCAAATGATCAAGAATGTACCTAAGGGCTGCGAACCTTGAACCCCAGCAGCGGCCCGCCCCCAAAATAGAGCCCAAGGCCCTCAGCAGGCAGACACGCGCCACGGCCCTGCCTAAGGGCACCGCGGCGCTCTCCCCTGGCCGAGCCTCCCTGGCTCTCTTGCTTCGTAGGGCCGCAACGCTCTAGAACAGAGTCACGACCCTTCCCTTCGTGCCCAGAAAAACCACCATTTCTATCATCCTAACCCCATCCAAAACCATTCCAAAGCACCCTAACTCAAAATCCATTAATCTCAAAACTTTTATCATGACTCTAATAACATAATCCAACAGAAATTCAGCTTAAAAACCTACTAAAACTCCATTTTGATTCTTTGAAACCCATCAACTCTAGACACCAAAACTAGTCATGCAAAACTCAAATTTTAACCTATGAATCACGAATTGAGGCTTACCTCTTTTGCTGAACCACCTTCTTGACGAATTCCTGAGCTAAAATCCAAGCTTCTCAACTTAATTCAACCCTTAAACATCAAAACCATAAACTCCCTTAATACCCAGTCAAAACTCAAAATTCAAATGCTTAGAGACATGATTCAGCCCTTACCTTAATCTTGGTTGAGTTCCCTTAGCTGAGCACTAGATTTAACCTACAAGTTCCAGCCCAAATCACTAAATTCCCAGCTGATTTCCCTTGAATTTTCTATGTTTTCCTTGAAAGAGAAGAGAGAAGGAAGAGAAGAGAAGAGAGAAGAAAAGCTGAGGTCGGTTTGTGTTTTGTTCCTCTATTTTTCATTAACTTAGTCTAATCCTAGCCAGTTAAGTCAATCCCGAGGCTCAGGCAACCGGAAACGTCCCGGAGGGCAAAACGATAAATTTCCCCAATATTCCTGCCTAAGCTTTCTATCCTCAAATATATCTCCATATATTTATTTCCATAACCCAATAGTCTAAATAACTACCCGATACCTAAAATAGCCCTGACTTATCCAAAGTCAAATATTATTAAACCCCGTTGTGACATTTCCCGCTATCTGGCTCCCTAGGATCGCCTCAAGTCGCTCACTGCTAATCTACCCACATAATAATGTGGTTCTCATAGATATAATATTTAACCACATTTACATTCAAATATTCATACAAGCATGCATTAAATCAATAAATTCATTCATAAGTCAATTATGCCTTCCTGGCACACTAATCAGGGCCCTTAAGCCATATTAGTGATTTTGGGTTGTTACATCGCTGTTCATACTCATTCAGCTGCCGCGATGCATAAGCTATAACCCTCTCATTCTGCATCAACACACAGCCTAAACCTATCCTCGATGCATCACAGTATACTACAAACTTTCCTTCCTCCGAAGGACGTCTTCGTACAGGCGTAGTAATAAGCCGTCGCTTTAATTCTTGGAAACTATCCTCACACTTCTCTCACTAAACAACTTTTGGTTCTTCCATGTCAACTCTGTCATTGGTGAAACAATCTTCGAGAATCCTTCTACAAAATCCATGTAATAACCTGCTAACTCGAGGAAACTTCGTACCTTTGAGGCGTTCCTTGGCCTCAGCCAATCTCTCACCGTTTCCACCTTGGACGGATCCACCTTAATCCCCTCTGCACCAACAATATGCCCAAGAAAAGTCACCTCTGGCAACCAAAACTCACACTTATTAAACTTGGCATATAACCGCTGCTCCCTTATCCTTTGTAAAACCGGTCGAAGATGTCGCTCGTGCTCTGCCTCTGAAATGGAGTACACTAAGATGTGGTCGATGAAGACAATGACGAACTGATCCAAGAAGTCCTTGAACACCCTGTTCATCAGATCCATGAAAGCTACCGGGGCATTGGTCAAACCAAAAGACATGACCAAGAACTCATAGTGCCCATACCACGTCCGAAAGGCCGTCTTCGGTATGTCCTCGTCCTTGATCCTCAGCTGGTGATAACCAAATCGAAGATCATTCTTTGAGAACACCGTCTTTCCCTGCAGCTGATCGAACAAGTCATCGATCCTTGGTAGAGGGTACTTATTCTTGATAGTCAACTTATTCAATTCCCTGTAGTCTATACACATCCTCAGAGTCCCATCCTTCTTCTTAACAAGCAAAACTGGGGCGCCCCATGGAGAGTGAGTAGGTTTGATGAATCACAAATCCAGAAGTTCCTGTTACTGTATCTTCAACTCTTTCAACTCTACTGGTGCCATCCTGTATGGTGCTCTTGATACTAGTTCTGTCCCTGGTGCTAACTCGATAACAAACTGAATCTCCCTGCGCGACGGCAACCTTGGTAAATCCTCAGGAAATACATCTAAGAGCTCACATACCAATCTAGTCTCCCCCGACCCTGCTGGCATAACCCTGGTAGTGTTCACCACACTAGCCAGAAAACCTATACATCCACCCTACAACAGGTCTCTGGCTCTCAATGCTAAAATCATGGGTACGCGGGGTCCACATACTGCACCCACGAAGACAAAAGGATCCTCGCCCTTAGGCTCAAAAGTCACCATCTTCTTCCTACAGTCAATGGTAGCCTCATACCTGACCAGCCAATCCATTCCTAGGATCATGTCAAAATCCTCCATATCTAGCTCAATCAAGTCAACTGAAAGCTCCCTACAATCAACCATCACTGGCAGCGCCCTAATCCATCTCCTAGAAACTACCAGTTCCCCAATAGGCAATAAAGTCTCAAACCCCACACTCTGATACTCACTAGGTCTACACAATCTATCAATCACTTTACTAGAAACAAAGGAATGTGTAGCACCAGAGTCAATCAATACAGTAAAAGGAGAGCCAGCACTAGAAAGCTGACTTGTCACTACCGATGGACTAGCCTCGGCCTCTGGCTGTATCAAAGTGAACACCCGAGCTGGAGTCAAGCTATCCACCTTTCTTGCTTCCCCCTTCTTCACTGTTGGGTAGTCCTTCTTGAGGTGCCCCACTGCTCCACACACATAGCAAGCCTTCGCCCAACATTCTCCCTGATGGTGTCTTCTGCACCTCGGGCACTCCGAATAACTCCTCCATGGTTCATTGCTGCCTTGACAGCCGCCCTGACCACTCCGACCCCTCCTATCAGGACCAGCAGTAGTCGAAGTGTCAGGGGTCTTTCTCTTAAAATCACTGGGGCCTCCACCCCTACCTGACCCAGAATAAGGAGGCACCAACCTGCGACCCTCGCGTCTCACTGCACTTTCCTTCCAAATCTTAATCTGTGCTTCCTCAGCGGTAAGAGCCTTCTCAACGGCCTGGGCATAAGTTGTTCCCCCAGGTACCGTTGTGATCCTAACATCTCGGGCTATCATAGCATTAAGCCCCTTTCTTGCCTGGCTGCATCACTAGGCATAAGGTCTGGTGCAAATTTCGCAAGCCTGTGAAATTTTAGGGCATACTCAATAACAGTCATACTGCCTTAAACCAACCCCACAAACTCATTAAACTTTGCTGCCCTGATGGAAACATTATAGTACTTCTGACTGAACAAATCTTTAAATCCTTCCCAACTCAAAGCAGTGACATCCCTGGTCTGTGAAGCCACTTCCCACCAGATGCTGGCATCCTGTCTTAACATATATGTGGCACAAGCCACTCTGTCATGTCCCTCTATCCTCATAAAATCCAGAATAGTAGTAATCATAGTCAGCCATTGCTCGACCTTCAATGGATCAGGTCCTCCCTCAAAGATTGGGGGCTGCTGCTTCCTGGACCGCTCATATAACAGCTCCCATCTATTCCCAACCTCTGCTGGCTGAATAACTGGTGCCACTACAGGTGGCACAATTGGTGCAACACTCCCTGCTGGAGCCTGTTGTCACAAAAGGTGAATCTGTTCATCTTGGCTCTGAAGCCGTGCTTGCATATCTTCCATAAGTTGCTGCCAGTTCTCAGGGATTGGCGGAGGAATCTGGCCCTGATCATTACCTCCGGTCCCAGACCTAGTGCCGGCTAGTCGCGTAGATTTTCTTGGATGCATAGCTATCCAAGTCAATCTGCAATCAATGACTCGGCAATCAGACCATGATGACAGGGTAAAAACTTCTCCAAAATCCACCAGAGGAACATAACCAATCACAAACAATCAAGATATAGGCATTTATTCACATGCATCGACATTGCTAATAAGCATGCCCAACATTTCCACACAACAACTAAGATATAGACACCCACCCATACACAATATATAGTTAATCATTCAAATAGTCATTTACATGCACGACGATGCTATTAAGCATGACTCAATATTTTCACACAGCAGTCAAGGGCCATGCCCTATTAGTATCTCATGCTTCCTATTAATCCAACAAATAACAACATTCATAAGTCATTTCAAGCATACAAGCATATAAACACAAATACACATTACCAAACCCTGAATCAAGCTTGTCTCTAACAGCGAATGTACATGTCCAGCCGATCTTTAGGAACCTTTAAACCTAGGACGCTCTGATACCAAGTTGTAACGCACTGGATAGCCAAGACTGTTACACTGTGTATTTATAAAGGCCCAGGACTTACTAATCAAGTCAACTAGTTAAAAATGTGTTTGTTAAAGTCATTAATGTGCTAGGGTTAAAATTTTTGGTCTCAAAAGATACTTTTCATATAATTAAACATTTTAAACATGGGATCCCAAAAGAGACAGCATTTAAAAGTCGGTTTATAAAGTTTCTGTTGTACAGACAACCATTAGCCATTCTAAAGGCAAAATAGATGTTTATGGTTCTCCTGTCCCTGACTCCTCTCAACAGTGGCGGCTGAGCAAGTGTTCATGTACATTCTGCTCCCAGAGCTCTCCAAGTCAGGGCTGATCAAGCTTGCCCTTGCCTTTACCTGCACCACAAAGCACCCATGAGCCAAGGCCTAGCAAGAAAGTGCAATACCATTTCACAAGTACGGATAATAACTATAAACCCTTTAAGCATGTCTAAACATTTAGTAATCTCTAATAAACATATAACTCATTGACATAAACAAGAATTCACAAACTAACACTTAGCCATTCAGCATATCATATTTAATAATCAACCACAGCAACCAGATTACACAATAAATACGGTCGACACCCTTAGGTTGCACCCTCTGTTTACCCCACTGACTCCGACCCGCTTAAACCGAGCTCAGTGCATAATATGCTGTCCTCAGCTACATGCGGCCGAGCTGCGCCCTGTGCGCTAATGTAAACTCTGACACTCTTAGGCCGTTTGTCCACCATTTACATGGCATAATACCATCCTTTATAAAGTATACAAGACATGGAACCCTTAGTCCCATTATGAATCGACAACCGGGTGCAGTTTCTTACCTTTAATTTCCAACCGCTTTGATTATGAGAAATGCCCCTTGAACACGATCCGTCTCCCGAGCCCTAGCTTTTACTTAGTCACAACCAAGATAAGGGATTCCATTAATATTCGAATAAAGGTTTTTGGGTGAAGTTCTAGCTTCCGAGACATCGAATTCCACCAAGTATGGTGGTGGAATCGATCTCGGGCACCCTAGGTTAGGTACTCGTGCTTAAAACCTTCAAATAACAAAAAATGCCCTTAAGGGCCGCGACCCTTGAAACCCATGCCTCGGCCCACCCCTAAAACAGAGGCTAGGCCTCTCTGAAGATAGACACGCGCCGCGGCCCTGCCCTGTGGCACCGCGGTGCTTCCCCACTGCAGAGCCTCCTTGGTTCTTCTTTGCTTTGCAGGCCGTGACACTCTAGAACAGAGCCGCGACCCAGCCCCTCGTGCCCAGAAAATCCACCATTTTTAACATCCCAACCTTGCTCAAAACCACCCCAAAGCACCCTAATTCCAAAACCCATTGATCACAAAACTTCTAACATGATTCTAGCAACATAATCCAGCAAAAACCTAGCTTAAAAACTCATTAAAATCCCATTTTCATTTATGAAACCCAAAAGCTCAAGAACATAAAAACCAGCAATGAAACACCATAATTCAACCATTAGATCATAGATTCAAGCTTACCTCCACTACAGAACCACTTCTCTAAGAAAATTCTGAGCTAACTCCCAAGCTTTCTGCCTTAATTCAACCTTGAAATTAAGAACCTAGGAACCCTTAGATTTCAGCCCAAAAAACCAATAATCAACTGATCAAAAATGAAATTCAGTGCTTACCTTAGCTTCTGGTTGAATTCCTTTGCTAAAACTGAGCTAATCCCACAAAACTCTAGCTCAAATCACAGAGTTTCCAGCTGAGTTTTCCTTAGGTTCTAGTGGTTTTCCTTGAGGAAGAAGAAGAAAGAAGGAGAGAGAGAGAGAGGGGAGGGTTGGTTCCTTTGTTTCCACCAAGTTCTGAGTTTTTTACTTAGTCTATCATTAGGTTATTAAGTTAATCCCAGGGCTCGGGGTGCCGGAAACGTCCTCGAGGGCAAAATGGTAAAATTCCCCAATATTCCCACCTAGACTTCCTAACCTCAAATATATCTCCAATTATTTATTTCCATAACCCGATAACCTAAATAACCATCCAATACCTGAAATACCCCTTGACTTGCCCAAAGTCAAGTATTAAGCCCCGTGTGACTTTCCTGCTAACAAGCTCCCTAAGATCGCCTCAAGTCGCATGCTGCAGATTTACCCACATGATAATGTGGTTCTCACAATTATAGCATATAATCACATTTACATTCATATAACCATACAATCATGCTTATCATATAATCATGCATTAAATTAATAAACACACACACATAAGCAACTTATGCCCTCCCGAGACACTAATCAAGGCCCTTAAGCCATATTAGTGATTTTGGGTCGTTACACTCTCCCTCCTTGTGGCGTATCTTGACCAGCTGGTTGGCCTCTGTGGGGTGTACGCGACCCGCATAGAATTGTCCGTAGAATTCCTTCACAAACATCTCCCAGGATACTATACTAGCAGAAGGGAACTTAAAGAACCACTGCTGGGCAGTATCAGATAGTGTTGCGGGGAAGATCCTGCAACGGGCATCGTTCGATACCTTCTGAATGTCCATTTGTATCTCAAATTTGTTGACATGAGATACTGGGTCTCTGTACCCATCAAAGTTGGCAATACTGGCATTTTGAATTTGCTGGGGGTTTCTTCCACAGCAATCCTTTGCACAAACGGAGTGCCTCTCCTCTGATCGTACTCTATGTGGGATGTTCGACCCCCGACCAACTGTTGTACTGCCTAGTTCAGAGCATCAATCTGATCCTGAACCGCTTCTGGGATCGCTAGGGCGACTAGTGCTGGAGGAGTGTACTCATCGTGTCTCATACGATGGTCGTTGAGCACGTCCCTCAAATCTTCATCCCTGCGCCTCTGCTCACTAACTCCTAGCCAATCAAAGACGTTATTTTGTCTGGGTTGCCCCCAACGTTATGGCTTGCTGGCCTCTCTTCTCTAGGTGGGGGGCTTCTGTCTCCACCTCTTTCCTCATTCCTCCGACTAGCATTCCCTCTGCCCGAATCGACTTCATTATTGTCGTGGCCATCTCTAACTGTGGTCGACTACGGCGTGATCGACTATTCACACTGTTTCCTCCTTGGGCTGGTATTTCCTGAGCGTTAGGGGGAGGCTTGCGTTGGTCATTGGGTCCCTGTGCATTATTATGTCGTGGGGGGCCTCTGACCGTAGAGCCTGACTCGTTCCTTCTGTTGGCAGAAGGACGCTACCCCCTGCTTGGTGGATTTGGCTCTTCGTCCCCTGGGCGTCTAGGGCTGCGGGGCGGCTGCTTGGCCCTATTTTGCCTTTAGCGCTGGGGATTGCCTCGACCAGCTTGAGATGGAGGCTACTACTTAGGATCCCGAACTAGGACATCATCCTGAGCCACAGGTGGCTGCTTCGACCTTTGAGGGCTTGCTGGCTGGAGCGGAGGACTTAGATTGGGAGCCCGCTGCGGTGGCACACTTGGTGGTTGATCCGGTTGAGAGGCCGGCGCAGCCTATCCTTAAGCCAATTGAATGGCTGCTTCAAGAGCGGCCATGGCATCCCTCTGCCGACGGTCCATGTCCACCTGCCGCTCACTCAGCTCCTGGCGTTGACGTTCAATTTCTCTCTGCTGTAGCGCCATTGTCTCCGTTGCATTCTCTTGATTGGCCCTCAGATTGGCCAACTCATCCTGCAACACCTCCAGTGTTGCCCTCAGTGCTTCCGTATCCAACTCCTCCTCTTCAAACTCTAAATGTGGTTCATTCTCCGCCACATTTAGAGGAGGAGGTTGAGATGATGCAGTGCCAGCGGCTGGTCCAGATTTCTTAGATGTCTTTGCCATTTGATTTTCTTAAAGATTTTTATCAAACTCTCAATGAAAGCATCAGAATGTTGACCCTCAATTTGGCTAACGACACGGAGTCAAAAATACGACAAGAAATGAGATGATAATCAAGAATAGAATCTAATGGTAAAGAATAGACACAAACGATTTATAGTGGTTTAGCCCCAGTGAATGGAAATGACCTACGTCCACTTAGTGCTATTATTAATATTGAATCCCAATGTCGTGATCAAAGAACTAGGGTTCTTGAGTTTCATAAGCCTTAGGGGAAATACAACTATTTGGAGGATAATCGCACTGTATGCTCTTTCTCCCAGTATTCAGAAGAAAGATTCAAAAGTCAAAAGTCAAAAGTCTCCTCCTTGAGCTCTCTCATGCATATTTATAGGCTCAAGGGGAGTTACATGGGCCAATGGGCCTTAACTATCCTTAATATCCGAGTATCAAGGCAATAAAGAGGAAATAATCAACGTAGTTATTATAAGATTACAATCTTTTAACAAGCCGAAGCATACGACCAGCCTGGTCGCATCTAATCGTGAGGTTTGACGAAGCAACGGGTAGCTGGTCGATAATCAAAAAACACCTCTTTATTTCGACTCTGCCATGTGTCAACCACGTGTGAGAAATCCTTGCCACATCATTAGTAGCCATTTTTGGGTAAACAATAGTCATTATCTGTATGTTTTTGAATAAAAATCTGAGAAGTGCAATTTGAATTTGCTTTGGTTGTTCAGGACACAATTATAATTTGGAACGAGAGTATCTAGATTAATTGTGTAACTATATTTTGAGTTGTTGTGATTAAGTTTACCATAGAAATATAGGAAATTTTCACTTAGGTTGAGGTTATAATTCATAACATGATTATAAGCTGCTTTTGTCAACTCATTAATTGAAATAGGAAGAAAGAAGAAGAAATTGGTAACTTGTATTAGGGATTAATAGGGAGGATAGTTGATGAGATTAGCTGCCCTAATTACTCTCTCATTATTTAAATTCAAGGTTTTTCTGTTACTTATTGTGTTTATTGAGTTCTTTATTATTGTTTCTACAGTTTATATTCTCTTCTGCATTGTTACAAAAAATCAAAGTTTAATTGACCAAATAGAAACAAAAAGGTTAATTGATTGGTAATTGGTAATTCAGTCCTTGAGGACAATACTTGATTTTACCAAGATTATTACTAAATTGTGATACGTGCACTTGCGTAGCAAATAATTTTTGCAACAGGAATCAAGTCAAACGTAATTCAAATATAATTGTTTCTTCGATAATTTTGTGAAGAATTAACTTGCTTGGAGATTTTGAGGTGAATGACCTCACTTTGGATTTTTGTTGAGGTGAATGACCTCAGTTGGAAAGTTTGAGGTGAATGACCATGTTGAAGAATTTTGGGAGTTTGTGACTGTAACTAATCTTAGCAATTAGGTTGCTTACGTATGTTTTGGAGGAATCGAGTCAAACGTAGTTAAGATATTTTTGTATATTTGTATTCTTTGGAGAATTTGAGTTTGTTTTGAATTAAAACTCATTTTTAATTTCAACTGAATAAGTTTGGATATTACAATTCTATTTTGATAAGAATTGTGAAATAAAATTGTCTTTGAAAAAGTAATTTGAATATTATAATTTGGAATTGAATCTAATGATATTTGAGAGAAATATTTTTGACAAAGATATGATGACTTATATTTTAGTCATTTTTATATTTTGTCACACTTGATTTTAATTGGAATTTTTGTTTCATGCTTAGAATTCCAATTTCCTCTCATTAAGTTGAATGTGCCTTCTTTCTCTATACTTGACAGCAAACATCATTTTTTTTTATTATCTCAAGTTTCAGACCTATACTCAGTCTCGGGCTTATAATAAATGGACTATCATTTAGCTTTCCTCAGGCCCTAGAACCTAATATGTGGGTGTCGTTCCTATCACGGCCGGATAATATGCTCGATTGATTATTAATAAAATCCACCTCTCGAGAACCTAAGTGGGGAGTGGCCTTCTAGAGCTCTTTGAGCATTTATCAACTTATTAAGCTCCGAGAAGCCTTCCTCCGGGAGAGGAGAAAGCTCTTGCCAAGTGTCAACCAGAAAGACACTTGGGACCACAAACACATGCCTGACACATATAGTAGCTGCAGGGATTGTGCTATCGGTTCCATTTAAGGGGCAAAGGAAATGTCCCAAGACGCCACCTGACATGAGGATAAGTGTAGCTACCACCCTGACAAGTATCAGAAATCATCTTTTCCAATAAAGCAGTGGGCTTGATATCTCGTATTGAGCCTGCCAAATAACTAATGGGACCCACAGGCCAATTTTATGGGGAAGAAATCCTCTTTTATGTATAACTAATTCCATTATAGGAACATTATTGCAATCAGCTCCTATTAATGAGTTAAATCCCCTAAGCTGCCTATAAATAGGGCTAGGGTATCATTTGTAAAAAGATCCCATTTTTTTAGTGCATGCAAAGACGATGCCTAAATTCTTAGAGAACTTGAGCTTTGTAAGTTCTTCATCCTCAATACAATTGACTCGTGGACTAAGGCTAATTAAAAGCCTGAACCACGTAAAATTTGTTGTTTGATTTCTCAATTTCTTTGAGTTTTATGCTTTATTTCTAGTTGTCGAAAAAACTAGTCAACACAGATGTAATACATTATGGTAATTGTTTGGATTTGATCTTTCTTTGATATACATATGAGTACAAGCTTAATTTGTGTAATTCTTCTTGATTGAACATGAATGTATATATTCTATTCCCATATGTATTTGAATTTATGATGGATTTCGACCATGTATAATTGTACATACCACATATACTGTTATCTTTTTATATATGCTCATCGACTTGGGTTTTGATAATAAACCATGAGTCTAGACCCAAAAAGTCCATGATGCAAAACAACATTTTCGCCTTATAAAGCCTAGGTTAAAGTGGACCAAAGACAAAAGAAGAGAATCCATGTATGAGAAGAGAGATTTTAGAATGATAGGAACCAGCCCTAATACTCACTTTGAAGACAACCTTAAGGATGAACTTTTTCTCTTCTCTCTTTTCTGTGTTTGTTTTCTTTTTGTCATGATAATTTTCTTTCCGAATTTCGATAGAGTTTTCTCTTCTCTATCTTTTTTTCTCCTTTGTCTGATTTTCTTTTGCCCAATTATAGACTTTATTTTACGATAGATTGATCAGAGAGTGGAGGAAGTGAAGTAGAGTTAAGTGGTGAGTGCTGAGAGGTTATTGTTTAGTGGAGATGTAGAGTCCAAGAACTTTACTTAGCTAGTTAGATAGTAGTAGTAGTAATAGCTAGTACTAGTTGTAGTATATCTATGACTGTGGATTTTGGTTCAAGCCGGGACTTAGTTGGACACTCGTAGTAACACTAGTAGATTTTTGTAAGTTTAACCTATAGTTTAAGAATATTAATTATAACCTAAGGTTTGATTAATATGACTGATTATGGAGATGATAATTATTATACTATAAGGTTTAGATAGACCCAATAAGGTATTAATACTTGTCAAGTGTAGGTTTAATGAGAAATTAAGTATTTTGAGGAATAAGTTTATTAAGAGCAATATTTGAAAATCCTAGGGTCTGCCAGCAGCTTTGAAATCGTTAAAGGACTTAGTCAAGGCTGTTTACTCAATTCAAATTAGGCTGAAAAAGTGTAATTACGTGTATAATATTTCAACGTATGTTGATATATCGCAGCTCTAGGGGGCGATATATCGCCATACGGGGATACGAAAAACATGTAGCTTCGCACGACCACCTCGACGAGCCTCAGGTATATGAGCCCAGGTGATATATCGCCTATGGTAGGTGATATATTGGCCCTAGGGAAAGTTTTTCAAATGATTTTGAAACCGAGCTCATTTTAATCCTTAACCTCTTCATAAGTCAAGAATCTTTCTGACCGAGTCTTCAGCCTCTGGTGAATGATTATTCAAATGTTTTTCAATTAAAAAGCCATTATTTTATTCAAGCTAAATGAAGATCTTTTCATTCTTGAACTCTATAAATAGGACCTAGTACCCAGCCATTTCTTCATTCATCAAGCTGAGTTCAGAGCCTACAAGCTGCTAGGATTACTTTAGAGTGTAAACACTTGGGTTGGGGTTATACACTTAATAAACACTTGGGAAGTAAGGTTTATAGTATATTTCGGTTCGAGGTGTAGTTCGGTCATAGAAGCATTCAAGGTATTCCTATTTCTAGTTCCTTTCTGTATTGTTTCTTTAAGTTCTTATAGTTTTTCTACTCAAATCTTAACTCATATTCTCTATTCTTGGTTAGGCATCTAAGATCTTGAACGTAAGATTTTGTTGGTAAGTATCTTTTTCGATGGTGTAGTTAGTTATTTTCATCTCTATTCTTTAGTATACTCACCTCTCTATTATGGTTTTTAGGAGTGTTCAACAGTCCCGATCTTGTTCTCATATCCCAGTTTTTGGTAAGGAAAATTGGGTAGATTTATATGCTTTTATGTGTTGATATATGATATGTTTCTAGTATATGAATTTTTTAGATAAAAATCACCTAATTTGTTTAGATAACAAATATATAACTTGTTTAGATAACAAATCCCAATAGTAGATTCCTTGGGCATATGATTGTTTAGATAACAGCCCCATAAATTTATATGACTTGTTTAGATAACTAGCCCCGTAAAGTTATGGGCATATGATTGCTTAGCTAGCAAGTCCTAAGAAGTATGATGGACATTATAATAGATGTTGTATTTTTATAGTTATATGATTATAGTTTACAGTTTTTAGTTTATAGCTTATAGTTTATGTGTATGTATATGTTTCATGCTTATAGTAGATTTTCCTTGCTAGGCATTAGGCTCACTCCTTTATGTTTTATATGTGCAGGAAAATAGTTATGGTGGCGGGAAGGTTCTTGACAGCTTGGGGATGTGTATTGAGGCAAGATGGACTCGGTGGATTGCGCGTTCGATTCGAGGATGAAGTTTTTAAGTCTTTTAGTTATGATTTCTATGTATTATTTTTCCGCACTTAATGTTGTAACTAATTTATTTAAGTTATGTTTTGTTTTATTTTCAAAACAATGGGATCCCATATCCTAAGTGAGATTTTTATGTATTTAAATCTTTACTTTACAGTTTTAAATAAAATTATAGTGTTTTCTTATGCATGTTTTCTTAAGATTAGTATAGTAATTATTAATGGTCCAAGGTCTAGAATAGTTGGGTCGTTACAGGAGATATTTTTTTTTTTGACCAATTCTTTTACATTCTTCTTTTTATTTTATTTTTTAATAGTAAAGAAAAAAATAGTTCAACATGTGAGTGTTGGGGTTTTATGCCCTAATTAAAACCCAATTTATTTGTAATCTCATTTTATTATTAATAAAAGAATAAAAATCATTTTTGGCTTGGTTAATCAATTTTCTCACATGTTTTATTTTCATGATTATTTGTTTAATATAAACTTCTATTAAATCCCGAGCATATAGCTAATCATATTTATAGTGACGTAATCGCAGTGGAATATAAATATGATTATATGACCAAAATAAGTTAGTCCTAAGATTAGTCAGTGCACATGATTTACACTGACTTTCCAATCTACGATATGATCTACTTACACGTTGTAGTATTATGTTCTTTCCAGAATATTAGCAAAGTTGTTATACCCAGATTTCGAGCCATAGTAAATATGACCTCGAAAGCTGAGTTCGCAACAAATGGTCTCGTGAGGATTAGTGATCTAGGGTTGTAAGTCGAGCCTGCAAAGTATGATGTATGATTTCGAATGCGGTGATCTCAAAATGACCTTGATCTCGAAAGGTAGCTCCGAAAACACCTTCATCTTCAGGAACTTCGGAGCATGGTTTTTGAGCTCGATATCCCATCTCGAAAGAAACGTTAGCTCGGGAGATGTCAGTGGCTCGCACAATGGCATGAGACCAGAAATGCTGGAGACTTGAAGATACACCATAACCACCTTGAGTATCCACAAGTGTAATAACTATGAGATGTAGTCCTCATTAGTTGATGTAAATCCCCAAGAATTGTGGGATATTATTTAATACAGTTATACGCCCCCTGATCTTTGGGGGACGTTTCCTTTAATATCTGATTATTGGCATTTGAAGCCATTTATTTGTATTCACAAAAGAGTAACTACCCAAAATATGTGGGATAGTATTCTACATCCTTCTCTATAAATAGAGAAGGCATGCACCATTGTAAAGGACCGAAAATCTGAACCTTGAGAGAAAACTCTGAAGAATTTATGCTTAAGAATTTTCAGAGATAATCTTGAGATTAATAACAGAGACTCGTGGACTAGGCAGATTTAACTGCTGAACCACGTAAAAAACCGTGTCTGATTCGTTTGTTTATTTTTGGCCATTGTCTTAAATTGTTTACGTGCTCTATTCTTTTATCTGTTGACGAAAAACGGCGTCAACAAAAGTAGATAAGATCAGATGTATTTGTTACATCGGACTGGACCGATATTGACTTTAGATAGATAAGTAAATGTATCGTTATTATTTAATATAGTCATATCATAAAGTTGACCATAGGTCAATTCAATCTCAATTCTGGGTGGTTAGTATTCTAATTAATTGTATTATTCAGGTCCTTTGATTTGTTCGTTACCGGCTTACCTTACAGACCAGCCCATACTTACATCTTGGGGACTTGGTAGTATAATTGAGTGGGAGTGTTAATCATAGATATGAACATCTATAGCTTCTAGCAAGAAGTGAAAGGATGATCACCTTATAGCTTGGTTAAACGAGTTAAATGATTGAGTACTTATTTCTGTGATTAAAGTTCACAAAAATATCATTTACAACGAACTTAGTGGTATTTAAGGATAAAATACAATGAGGGGTAAAACGGTAATTTGTACCCGACTTAGTTGTAGATCATCTATAGAGGATTGAATAACAAATTATGGTATTAACAATAGATAATGTATTTACTTTAAGTGTAAAGCATTCTATGAGTTCAAAAGTGCAATTTTGAGTCTTTGGTGGAGTCACGAGGAATTAATAAGGTAGTGAAATTATTCGATTGCATTTTATTAAATCATCTATATAGTCTCGATTAATTGATTTAATTATCAATTAGGATTGTCAAAATTATTTTGTGCAAATTTTGGATAATTTTACTAAGATATGAAATTTAGAGAAGAAATTTTTTGGCAAATTTATTAATTATGACAAATTGATGTCAAATTGATAAATGATATTAAATGAAGGTTCAAATTATAATTTGAATAAATAATTTAATTAATTATTGTTTAAATATAATTATAATTATATATATAACGTTTTAATAAAACAGATTTTGTATATAAATAAATCTGTTTATAATATATATTATATTATATTTATTTAATTAATTAATAATATTATTGTTTTATTATATAATTATAGAAAATAATAATATTTGAATTTAAAAGGCTTTCATATGTTGAATTTAAAAATGGAAAAATGTCAAGTTTGGCAAAATAACTAATATTCAGCCATATAAGGATTTTTAAGCTATTATTTTAGTTACTTAATTAAATTAAATTAATCCTAAAATGTTGCTATAAATAGGGACTTAAGTCTAGGGTTGTCAAGTAAGTGTGAAAAAACAAAAACCTAGAGTCAAAAGACACCTATTGTGGCCGCCCATCTCTACTCTCTTCTTCTCCATAATTTTCCCATCTCATGTGTTGAGAATTGTCCACCCTAGTCTAGGTGATCAAAGGAAATTGTGGAAGACTGTGTATTTTGAAGATTCAGTTCACTCTCTTGTTATTACTCTGTGACAGAAATGAATAAGGGTTAAAGAGAGCGAAGGAAGGAGTCTCAATATCCGCTGTGTAAAAGTATGATTCTTAAACTCTGTTTTTTTTATTTACTTTATGAAACTCATTAGAATTGTTTTTATAGATTGTTTTATATGTTAGTATGTTTAATATATAAAACATACATGAAAATATTTATGATCCTGTAAAATATATTCCTAACAGTGAGTGCATGGGACGCTCTCACTCTTTTTTTCTAGACTTTTTTGTAAATGCAGAAAACTTTGTAAAAGAAAAAATAAATATAGTGATACAATGGAAGTAGGTTATTTAAATTACAAACTAAAAAAATAAGACTTCAATCTCATAATTATAATATATTGGATTCAATATTTTGACATTAACTAGGTAGGTCTAATTTGGACAAACTTAATCGGAGCAAGATGCAAGGCAGAGCACTGCTCTGCAAAATTGGTGTAGAGGCAGAGCAAGTATTTAAGAAAAAGCTGTGAACATAACGTTCTAATTCTTGTGTTGTGTATGTCTATTTGTTTATCCAAAAATAGCTCCTGATGACATGGCAATATTTTCCTACACGTGGCAAGGATGTGGCAACTTCAAATACTTGAGTCCTGTTCGACTGTCGACCAGATAATTATTGATTCATCAAAACTCGCAATTAGGTGCGACCAGTCTGGTCGCATACTTTCGTGTATTTCCTTGTGAATATGCAATCCCGTAATATTAGCATTTATTTATATTTTATCTTATTACCTTGATACGCAAAGCTTAATTGTAATTAAGGCTCGTTGGCCCATGTAACCTCCTTGATCCTATAAATAAGAATCAAATGGCTCAAGGGAAGGGACTTTTGGAACTTTTGATCTTTGTATTCAGAGAGAAAAGCACAGTGTGATTATCCACGGAAATTGTAATTCTCTCAGGACTTGTGAAACTCGTGAACCTTAGTTCATTGATCATAATATTGGGATTCAATATCAATAAGAACACTAAGTGGACGTAGGTCATTACCATCCAATTGGGGCCGAACCACTATAAATCGTTTGTGTCATTTTCTTTCTATTTTATTTTCTTCTTATTTTCCTTTTGTTCTTTGTCGTTTATTTGACTCTGTGTCATTGGCCAAATCGAGGGTCAACATTTTGGTGCTTTCGTTGAGAGCTTAATCCTAAACTTCAAGATGATCAAATGGCAAAGACATCCAAGAGAGCTGGGCAGACTGCTGGCGCTGCATCCTCTCAACCTCCTTCTCCAAATGTGGCTAAAAATGAGCCACACTTGGATTTTGAGGAGGAAGAAATGGATTCTGAAACGCTGAGGACAACACTGAGTATGTTGCAGGACGAGTTGGCCAATCTAAGAGCCAATCAAGAGAGTGTGCGCGGAGACCTTGGCACTACAACAGAGGGAAATCGAGCGTCAGCGTCAGAAACTGAATGAGCGGCAAGCAAACATGGACCGCCGGCAGAGAGATGCCACCACCGCTTTAGAAGCAGCCATTCAGTTGGATCGGGGACAATCTGCACCGGCTTCTCAACCGGATCAGCCACTAAATGCACCACTGCAACAGGCCCCAAATCTGAGTCATCCGCTTTAGCCAGCAAGCCCTCAAAGGCCGGAGCAACCACCTGCTGCTCAACAGGATATCCAAATCAAGGATCCAGAGCAGCAACCACCTTCTCAAGCTGGTCGAGGCAATCCCCAGTGCCAGAGGCAGAATAGGACCGGGCAGCCTCCCCGAAGCCCCAGACGCCCAGTGGTCGATGAGCCAAATCCACCGAGTAGGGGGCAACGTCCTTCTGCTAACAGAAGGCACACCGAGTCAAGCTCTGCGGTCAGGGGACCTCCACGACATAATAATGCACAGGGACCCACTGACCAACGCACGCCTCCCCCTAACGCTTGGGAGATGCCAGCTAGAGGAGGAAATAGCGTGACCAGCCAGTCGCGCTATAGTCAGTTGTAGTTTAGGGATGACCATGATTATAACGAAGCCGACTTCGGCAGGAGAAATGCTGGTCGAGGGCATGAAGGAAGAGGTCGAGATAGGAACCCCTCACCAAAAGAAAATAGGCCTATGAGCCAAAATGCTGGGGGGCAGCCTAGACAGTATAACTGTAACGCCCTACTACCTTAGAGCCGTTACTAAGTGAGTTTAAAACAGAAATTGTGCATTTAATTGACTCAAAGTGGTTTCTAAAACCAAAAGTGTGATAAAACCAGAGTTTAAGCCTGTATTCTTTTAAAATGGTCAACTTCATTGAAAACGTTAAATATAAAACGTCTGGGATCCCAAAATAAGGTTTACAAAATGTTTACAACACCAAAATAGATTTACACTTGATCATCTATCAAAAGAATGGTTAAATACAGCCATATACAAAATGCCCCCAAACAAAGCAGTCGGGCAGGCCGAACATGTACGCGCCGCTCCCACGCTCTCCATACTCATGGCCGGTTGACTGACTCCTTGCCTTTACCTGCCACACGGAGCACCCGTGAGCTGAAGCCCAGCAAGAAAACCCAAATAACACATAACATATGCAAAACAAATAGCTGGCAATAATTCACTGATACATAGGAAAACCACCATAATAAACAAGTACGGCCATGCCGCTCCCAAGGCCTTACCAAAGCCTGGAGTTTCGGTTCTCACCGCGAGGATAACTCATGTATCCCTTGGGTCCCACCCTGAATATAAGCATCCCATGTGCTGTGTTACTTTCGGCCCACGGCCGCCTCGGCCTATGCCGTACCCGGCCTCTGCCGCTCGTTTCATCATAATAACACATATAGTACATTCAAAATAAACATTCACACTCATCATGGTTCATTTAAGGTTAAGCATTTGCACGTAATACAATCCGGGGCCACGCCCTACAATCACACAGTGGGGCCATGCCCTAAACTCGGGTGTTACGGTTTTCTTACCTTTAGATTAAGTAGCCTTGATCAACCTGACTCCCTGAGCACGATCTTACCCGAGCCCTAGCGCTTACCTAAGCAAAATCCACAAGTCAAAGTCATCACCAATCCTCAAGTCCAAAACCTAGCCTCGGGACTAATCCCGAGCCCCCGGGAAGTCCTAAATCCCCAAAACAAAGTGGCGGAATCGAGCCCCGAACCCTAGGTCAAAATCCCTTCACAAAAGCCCAAAAATCCCCTCTGTGAACAGTGCAGCGCTACAGCGCTCAAAAGGTAGCGCTGTAGCGCTACAAGCAGAACCACCCTCACCAGACAGGGGCTAGCGCTACAGCGCCCCCTGCCTAGCGCTGTAGCGCTAGTTGCAGCACAGCAAAACCAAAAATCGCATCTTGCGATTTTCTTCCCCCATTTCGAACCCAAACTTGTCTAACTCTTTCCCAAGCCCAAAAACAAACATATATACACCACACACTCATCCCAATCACCCCAAGAACTCAATCCCAAGCTCAAGCAACCCACAACTCAAAATCTAACCCAATGAACCCCAAAACCAGAAAAAACAATCAAACAACAAGGATAGGGTCTTAGAAATCATACCGTGGGTGGAATTTCGACCTTGAACTGCACCCTAGACCTCCTTGGCTTGCACCTTTACAACCTTGACCTGATTTCCCCAAAAACCCCATCCATTTAGCTCAAAAACACAGTTCAAAACCAGCAAAACCCTAAAACCGAAAACCTCAAGAACTTACCTCAAATCTCTGATTTGATCTTGCTAATCTCTTGCAAATCCACAAACCTAGCTTACCACTGAGCTTCACCTCAAGAAAAATCAAAGAAAAAGGGTGGGAGAACCACAAACCAAATCTTCAAAGCCAACCCTTCAGCTTTCCCTCTCTTCTTTTCTCTTCTTTCTTTCTTTTCAGCCTAAAATTTTCTCTACTAAATCCACTAAGTATAAAGGCCTCCTTTATTTTATCTCTTGCAAGCCTAATGACCAAAATACCCTCTCTTATCAATTCTAAGCCTTTATGTCCATAAAGGGAATTTTAGTCATAATACCCAAATTCCCACTAATTCCTCAAGTGTTCCTAATAATTCTCGTTCGCTACCCAATGCCTAATAAATCACCAAATACATTCCCAAATTCTCGATTAACTCCCCAGGCTTAATCCAAGCCTGGTACAGGTTCCCGCTTTGACTTCCCGCTAACCCGCTCGTTCTAGGATCGTCTCGAGTCATAGATCACAGGTATCAACATAGTCATGCCCAACATGGCCAAATTACAAATATGCTCAATCAGGTCTACATGCATATTAATTCACATAATCATGCACCACAATTAATCACATAATCATAAAACGTGCACTAAATCATAATCATGCATAAAACCCATTAAAGACCCACACAGAATTCCATTATGCCCTCCAGGCACGCTATCTCAGGCCCTAAGCCTTAATACCGAATTTGGGGTCGTTACAATAACGTCTTTGATCAGTTGGGCGCTAGTGAGCAAAGGCACAGAGGTGATGACCTGCACGCCACGCTCGCCACCTTTACAGCCAGCTCCTGTGGTAGGTACGTTACTCACCATATGTGGCACCCCATACTTTGCAGGAGATAGTGTGAAGGCAAGGGAGCGATATGCTCGGACCTTACACCACGACTAGGACATCGAGATGATGAGTGTGGAGGATCGAGTGCCTAAAAAAGCTCGTATAGAGGAGGAGCTAATAACTTTCTCTGAGGACGATGCTCAGCATGTCAAATTCCCACATTCAGATCCGCTGGTCGTGGACGTCCAGATTGCTAATATGATGGTTAAGGGGGTGTTGTTTGACACAGGGAGCTCAGTCAACATCTTGTACAAGTCTTCGTTAGAAAGGATGAAGTTGTTCGTGAAGGACTTGGAGTCGTGCAACCAAACCATATATGGTTTTTTCGGCGAATGGCTCGCGCCAACAGGGTCGATTAGGCTTCCAGTTACAGCAAGAACTGCGCCCACGAATAGGACATTACTCACTACTTTCATAGTAGTTAATTGTCCATCAGTGTACAATGCTGTAATCGAGAGGCCTATTCTGGTCGACCTGCGAGTTGTGACCTCGGTTTGGCATCTTGCCATGAAATTCCCAACTGACGCAGGGATTGGATGCGTATTGGGAAACCAACGAGAAGCGAGGGAGTGCTACAACTCCTCGATATCTAAGGCAAAGAAAGGTGGATCGAGAGCAGCCGCTGGAAAAGAGTTGCAAATGGCCAATGAAATACAAGCCCAATCAGGTGATTGTGTCACCAAATAGGGTGTTGTCCAAAGTGATGATAGGGATTTGGATCCTCGCTTTGGGGATTTTGATGAAGAAGTGGGACCAATCGAGGACCTCGAGGAGGTCCACCTCGATGAAGCAGATCCGACTAGGGTTGTGAAAGTCGGGTAAAACTTAGAGACAACGACAAAACAAAAGCTAGTGGAATTTTTGAAGAAAAAATAGGGAGTCTTTGCCTGGTCGCATAAAGACATGGTTGGGATTGACCCAGCAGTTATCAGCCATGTCCTAAATATTGATAAAAGCTTTCCACCAGTACAACAAATGAGAAGGCTCCTTGACAAAGACAGATCAAAGGCTCTGAAAGAAGAAGTCGAGAAGCTAAAGGAGAATGGATTCATCAGGATAGCATTTTATCCATCGTGGGTCTCTAATTCCGTACTAGTACCCAAGCCGAATGGAAAGTGGAGAACATGCATGGATTTCACAGACCATAATAAAGCCTGCCCTAAAGATTGTTTCCCACTCCCCAGAATCGACCAGCTGGTCGATGCCACTGCAGGACACGAGATCCTGTCATTCATGGATGCGTACTCTGGGTACAATCTATTCAGTATGCATCCACCTGATGAGGATCACACTAGCTTTCGGACCGATACAGGGCTTTATTGTTACAAAGTAATGCCCTTCGGTTTGAAAAATGCTGGTGCAACTTACTAGCGATTGGTCAATCACATGTTTAAGGAGCTGATCGGTACAAATATGAAGGTATATGTGTATGACATGCTGGTTAAGTCGAAGATAGAAGAACACATAGGGGACTTGCAAGAGTGCTTCAACGTCTTGAACAAATATCAGATGAAGCTAAATCCCCTCAAGTGTTCCTTCGGAGTCGGATCAGGGAAATTTTTGGGATTTATAGTAAACTCGCGAGGAATTGAAGCTAATCCCGAAAAGATCAAAGCCCTGGTCGATATGAAATCGCCAACAAGGATAAAAGATGTTCAAAGTTTAGTTGGAATAATCTCTCCTCTAAGTAGATTTATCTCCAAATCGACGGACAAGTGCGTCCGGTTTATAAATCTACTCAGAGGCAATAAGAAATTCGAGTGGACGGAGGAGTGCGAGCAGGCTTTTCAAGCTTTAAAGTCTCATATGTCGTAGCTACTGATCCTATCTAAGTCTGTCGAAAAGGAAACTTTGTTCATCTATTTGGCGGTCATCAAATACGCTGCAAGTGATGTCTTGGTAAGGGAGGAGGACAATGTGCAGAAGGCCATATATTATGTAAGCAAAAGGCTAATAGGAGCAGAGCTGCGGTATCCACCCATCAAAAAATTATCCTATTGCTTGATTTTAGCCTCTGAAAGTTGCGGCCATACTTTCAAGCACACCCCATCACCGTACTAACCGACCAGCCCCTACTACAAGTTCTGCAGAAGCCACTGGTCGATTGTTGAAATGGGCAGTTGAACTTGGATAGTTTGAAATCTCTTACTTACCACGAGCAGCAATAAAAGGGCAAGCTCTGGCCGACTTCGTGCCAGAACTCACCGGGCTTCCAGATGGTGAACAGACAGAAGAGCATGAGCCTCACAACCAAACTCCCACTTGGAAGTTGTTTACAGATGGTTCTTCTAATGAACATCACGTTGGAGCCGGAGTGATTTTGATAATACCTGAAGGACATCGATTCCACTGCGCAATCAGATTCGACTTCACGGTGTCCAACAATGAAGCCGAGTATGAAGCGCTGCTCGCAAGGTTACAGTTAGCCAAGGACATGAACATCAAGTCACTTGAAATCTATAGTGACTCCCAGTTGGTGGTTAATCAGATTATTGGAGAATATCAAGCCCGGGGGCTGAAGATGGTTGCATACTTGAACAAAGCAAAGGATCTGTTGGCACAATTTGAAAAATATACTCTCCAGCAAGTACCTCGCGACCAGAATTCAAATGCTGATGCTTTGGCCAAGTTAGTGAGTGCCAAGGATGCTGACACCCTAATATAGTACCTGTTGAATGGCTATCGGCACCAAGCATCAAAGTAGAAGAAACCTCTCTGGTGATTCAGGCCGCAGATACGTGGATGACACCTTTCATTGAATTCTTGACATAGAGAGTATTGCCGACAGACAGGAATAAAGCCATGACTCTTCAGCAGCAGGCTGCTAGGTTTATCCTGGTCGACGGAATTCTGTACCGAAGAGGATACTCTATGCCACTCCTCAGGTGTGTTTCAAAATAAAAGGCCAAATAATTAATGAGGGAGGTCCATGAAGGTTTTTGTGGGGACCACGCTGGGGGGGGGGGGGGGGGGAGGCAGAGTTTATCGAAAAAGATCCTAAGGCAAGGATACTTCTGGCCAACAATGAATGAAGACTCGATGGAATTTGTTCGAAAATGCGACAAGTGTCAGAGATTCTCCAAGGTTCCGTGAGCAGCCCCTAATGAGCTAAAGCAAATGCAAAGTCTGTGGCCATTCGCTGTATGGGGGATAGACCTAATTGGATCTTTGCCCACAGGGAAAGGCGGCGTTAAGTATGCCATGGTGGCTGTCGATTACTTCACAAAGTGGGCCGAAGCTAAGCCACTTGCAACCATAACGACCAAGAAAGTGCTGGACTTTGTGGTCAAAATCATAGTCTGTCGCTATGGATTACCAAGAAAAATTGTCTCAAACAACGACATGCAGTTTGATAGTGATCTGTTCACGGATTTTTGCGAGCGGCATGGAATTATCAAAATCTTTTCTTCAGTTGCTCACCCACAGGCAAATGGGCAAGTCAAGGCCATCAATAAAACATTGAAGGATACTTTGAAGAAAAGGATTGAGGAAGCAAAAGGGGCATGGCTAGAGCAATTGCCCGAAGTACTTTGGTCGTACAAAACATCCCATCGAACAGCAACAGGCCATACTCCATTTTCCTTAGCTTATGGATATGAGGCTATGTTGCCTGTTGAATTAGATCCACCATCACATCGACGAATGGCTTACAATCAAGGTGCTAATAGCCAATTATTGATGGAATCTTTGGATTTGGTTGATGAAAAGCGCGAGCAAGGCCAACTCCGAGTAGCAGCTTACTAGCAAAAGGTCGCTTGGTATTTCAATTCTAAAGTACGTGAAAGGAAATTTAATGTGGGAGATCTGGTACTTAGAAGAGTTTCCCTCAACACCCGCGATCAAGCCACTAGAGTACTCGGAACTAACTGGGAAGGACCGTACCAAATCGAAGAAGTCCTCCATCCAGGCACTTACAAACTTGCTTGCTTAAATAGAGATCTCATTCCTCGCTATTGGAATGGAGAACACCTGCGCAAGTACTATCAATAAACAATTCTTCTTAAATAATTGGCTTGTATTTATTTTACATTTTACAAGTTTATGAACAAGGGTTAGTCATTCTTGTGACTGATCGCTTATAAGTGTAAGATCATATTTTTTTATCACTCATATAGACACGATTGTCCATTTATTATGAGAAATAAAAGGGACTGTGTGCAGCCAATCAATCTTGCCAACTATTGTATTTATTACAAGTATTTGCTCATTACTTGTGTTGTGTTGCTATATTATCATTTTTACAAGTATTTATTCCGAGCAGTTTATGTTTGAACAGGTATTGGTCAAGGAAAATGACCGAGGACCTAAAGCTCCTCAATCACTTGGGGGGAATACAAGGTATCTAGTAAGCAAAGCATATCAACAGGTATGTAAACACACAAGCAAAATAAGTGAAAGCATGCTACGGTACTTAGAGTATTTTTCAAAATTTTGTTATTTTGTTAAATCAAACCAAAGTGCTATGCTAAGTTCGGTCATGCGAATAGATGTTATAATAAAAACATTATAATATCAAAAAAGGAAACCTTTTACACGCGAGCAGTTACTGCTCGGATGTAATTGTCTGTTAAAAGGAAAAAGTTGTCCATGCAACAATAAAAGTATAAATTGTCTTTACATCACGAACCGTAGGTCGTGTTTCTCAAAATAAAATTTAAAGAAAAAAAAACAGATAAAGTTACGAAGCGACCGAAGGATCCTACTGAGGCTCTTGTGGCTATTGATCGACGGTAACTCCAGCGTCTTCCTGGGCATTCTCAATGCCTGCTGCTAGAGAGATCTCGGGAGACCCTTGAACCTTTTCTTCCTCTAAGCGAGCCACGCACCTCGCCAGCTCAGCCTCCCTTATATGATCTGGTAGATAGGAAAAGTTGGTGTTAGGATTGCATTTCCAGAACATATAGAAACACTCAAATGCTACCACCTCGTATTTTTCGAGGTTGCGGGCGTTCGCCTCCTCTAGATCAACAGTCTCCTTGCGGCTTATCTCCAGCTCTGCTTGAAGCTTGTGGGCTTCCCTATAGTTCATAAGCGAGTCCTCTTTATACTGCTCCTTGGAAGCAGAGATCTTGGCAATTGATGCTTCCTTCTTCTTCAGCTCCTCTCCGAGGGAGGCGAGTTTGGCCTCAGCCATTTGAAACAATGCGGTATGCTTTTCCTCGATCTCCTTGAGTGCCTCAGTATGCTTTGCTTCAATTATCTTGAGCTGCTCGACGTGTTTAGCTTCGATTGTTTTGAGCTGCTTGTCATGTTGGGCCTCGGCTATGCCAAGCTGATCACTAAGCCTTTTTTCAAACTGAGCAGACAGTACCCTCGAGCTCCGCCAGCCAGAAATCATGGTAAGAACTCCCCATGACCAGAAAAAGATAAAGCAGTAGAAATAAATTGACAAGGTAAATTGGTAAAGCATGGTAAGAGCAGCAACTTACGTTAAGCACTTCATTCAGTGCACGGTTGAAGACTTGGTCGACTGCCATAGAGCCAGTCTCGTTGATAGCCTCCCGGCTGCGGCGGTGCTTTGTTATCTTGGTTAGCCTATCTTTAGTTGAGTTAAGCACCACGGTCGTGAGGTCTTCTCCCAAAGCTTTTTCTGGATGCCTGGAAGGAGTCTGGTCAGTGGAAATTGGAGGAGTGAGGTCAGCAGGAGCTGCAAAGGGAGTTTGTTTGACTGGAGCTGGGAGATTTTGATTAACGGGAATTGGCAGAGGGGTTGTCTCTTTGGTAGGAGTTGGCACAGGAGGATCCCCTCCCCAGGCTAGCGCTTGGGGTTGCTGCTGCCCTCCCCAGGCTAGCGCTTGCTAGATCTTTTCTTGCTCGCCGAGTTGGTGTATAAGTCGAAAGCTCTCTCAGCAGGCATATCTGCAAGGAAGAAAACATATGAACAGTCAGGAAATATAACAAAAGAAGCTTGCCAAGTTAAGGAAATAAAAGCAAAGAAATTACAAGTATAATACCCGAGCTACAATTACTGGTCGCTACACTATTTACTATACTAGTGCTACACTCACTCTCTGGCCTGAAGAAGTCTGAATTTAAAGTAGGGTGTATTTAAAGTTGCCGTCCCCATCAAATAAGTGACAGGGAATAGGTAGATTATCTAAAAGCGAAAAGTCAGTACCATTCTCATCTGATGATTCAAGAATAGGCTCGGGGTGTTCAGAAACCTTCTTCTTGCCCTACCCTAAAGGGACCGGAGCAGCGGCGGTTCGCGGGGCACCGGAAGGTTCGTTGATGGTCACTCACATTGCCCTCCTCGTCGGGGGTTGTGACACATCTTGGTGTTGATCAGAGACTTCTCCACCGGTGGCACTCGTCGCTGTAGATTCCCTCACATTCTGGTGAGGTGCCAGAAGACCGACCAGCCTTAGATTGGCCTCTATGACAAGCTCTTTAATGCTTTTTTCTACGTCAGTCATGCTGGCTAAAGATGCTGCTTGTATCTCCATCTCTGGAGTAGGAGCTGTTCCATTCCATGGGCCTGCACGACATAAAAATTCTAAAAAACGCGACGGAAACCTAAAGGAATTTAAGTGACCAGTGAATAAAGAGTTTACTTCCTTCAGTGAAGGCCAAGTTGTTGGCGACCAGGTCTGTGGTTAAAAAGTACCCTTGGAAGCACTTTCCTACATTGGACTTGTAGGTGGTCTCACTCAGGAAAATGCAAGCAGATTCCTGATGGCAAAAGTGAAAAAACCCTGTGTTGTTTTGGTTGGGGTTGGACTTGAGATTGAACAGATAGTTGATCTCATGTGGCGTGGGAACATGCCACTTTTATGGCTATAAAGGATATAGAGAGCAGAAAGTATTATATACCCATTTGGAGTTATTTGGAAAGGGGCGACCTCAAAGTAATTGGCCACTCCCTGGAAAAAAGGATGGAGAGGCAAGATTGCTCCTGCCTCAATATGGTATCTCGACCGGGCATTGAAGGCGCCGCTGAGCAGGTTTGGTCACTGGTCGATGGTGGGCTTGATTAGGGTTATCCCAGGAAGTCCATACTTCTTGAGATAATTCCTTACCATCCTAACGGTAATGTTGCTAGGAGGTGCAACATACCATTCGACCTTTGGTCGAACGACGTCCCGACGTCAGGCTTTCCTTTGGATTCCTGGCTCAGGGGTGTTTTCGGCTTGTTCGCTGGTTGAAGGAATTTCAGCCGGAGGAGCAAGCTGATTTGCAGGAGGGTTGTTTGGTTTCTTTTTTTGGGCGGTGGATTTTACTTGACCCATGATTTATGGTCTGGTTGAAGGTCTGTTAGATGGGGTATGGGAAGAAGGAATCTTCGGGATAAGTAACGACGGATGATCCTGATCTTCAAGAAACTGGGTGAGCAAGTTGTCTGCGATCAGCCTCTCACCTCCCCATGAATCGTGCATGAAAATCTGCAAACAGAGAAGGGGAGATAAGAATCTACGACCCAAAAGACCAAGAGATGTAAAGAGTTGGAATAACGTTGCTCTCATATAAAAGTTAAGCTTTTATACGACCAGCAACATTCTAACAAAGACACTACATTCCATGCGAACAGTTTGGAAAATGGATTAAAAAACAGAAGTGAAAAGTTTTCCAGGAAAAACTTTTCGACTCTGAAGGGGCGGGAAAAACCCAGTTTTTTCCACAAGCTTAAAAATCGAATTTTTACTTCGATTTTACGCCCTAAATCAATAATCATAACTACCAAACTGATTCCTAACCCCTGCAACATATTATTTTCCTACCATATTAAGCTCAGATCTACGTGCCCTTTTTACCCTGAAATAATTTTTTCAAGAATAGTAAAAAACATTCAAGAACTCAGAATCTAAAATGGAGATAAAACAGATATTGCATGGCATCTCAACGACTGAAAAGTTTGGGAAACTTACTTGTATAGAAGTTGGAGTAGATTTCTGTGACGCTAAGTCGATTTGGCTGAGCAGGAACTTCGTGGATTGTCAAAGACCGTCTGAGTTTCTGAGATTTTACGCCTTGTTCTTCGGTGTTCTTGAGGATAAGGTGAAACGTAAAAAGTGAAAAGTGATTCCGAGGGGTTATTTATATTAATCGAGGAGCAGTTACCAAGGTAATCATGAGGGGTAACTTTCCAAGGCATGAGTAAGTGCAATAGCTGTTAGACCACTTTTAGGAAATTGAAAAGACATGATTAGTTGCCTTTTTCGAGAAGGCATGGACGGCTCTGACATATTTAGTGGGGCATATGAAGAGTCGGTCACCTAAGTTTACTTTAAGCTGGTTGCAGTAAAATAAACTTGGGGGGGGCAAATGTTTACCCAAAAATAGCTCCTGATGACGTGGAAAGATTTTTCTACACGTGGCAACTTTAAATACCTGAGTCTTGTTCGACTGTCGACCAGATGATTATTGATTCATCAAACCTCGCAATTAGGTGCGACCAGTCTGGTCGCATATTTTTGTGTATATCCTTGTGAATATGCAATCCTGTAATATTAGCATTTATTTATATTTTCTCTTATTACCTTGATATGCAAATCTTAATTGTAATTAAGGCCTGTTGACCCATGTAACCTCCTTGAGCCTATAAATAAGATTCAAAGGGCTCAAGGGAAAGGACTTTTGGAACTTTTGATCTTTGTATTCAGAGAGAAAAGCATAGTGTGATTATCCACGGAAATTGTAATCCTCTCAAGACTTGTGAAACTTGTGAACCCTAGTTCATTGATCACAATATTGGGATTCAATATCAATAAGAACACTAAGTTGACGTAGGTCATTACCATCCAATTGGGGCCGAACCACTATAAATCGTTTGTGTCATTTTCTTTCCATTTGATTTTCTTCTTGTTTTCCTCTTGTTCTTTGTCGTTTATTTGACTCTGTGTATTTGTGAGAGTGGACTTAAGTATTTGATGTGTGATTAACGAATAATTGCTAAAAAAATAAATAAATGGAGAGAGAATTTATAGTGGTTCAAAAAAAAAAGTGACCTACGTTCAATGAGACGTTTTTATTGATGTATAAGCTTGGAAGCTTTGATTACATTTACATTTTAGAGCTCTTAAGAATGGAGCTTCTAGGTGTTTGGCACTAAGGGGTGCCTCTGTACATTTAGTTCCGAGTAGTATGAACTATCTCTCTCCTCTTAGTAGGGTGTCCCCTCAAAATGAGTTACATTGCAGTATTTATACTGGTTGAACGAGAGGAGTTGACAGTGTAATGTCATTTCCCGATCAGCTAGTTCTTGAAAGTTTCATGGCATTTTTAGGCTTTTTTGTCCTTCAATTATAGTATCCCAATGTGTCATCAGTTTAATGTGGTTTGCCAAAGGATAGGTTGAATACCGATCCCTGGGTTGGCGACTCTGCAACTGGTGAGTACCATCTCTCGAAATCAGTGAGCCTATTATCTTCTGTGGTGATGACTCCCGCTTTATGATTGTTGATGGCTTCATTTTAAGAATGGCAAGGGCTATTTTTCCTCCCAAGTGGCGAGTCATATGTCATGGCAAGTGACGAGTACCATGATATTGGCGAGGGCTATGTACCCTTAAAGTGGCGATGGCCACTTGGTTGGCGTGAGCAATTTACCCGAGAGTGGTGATGGCCACTTGGTTGTTGAGGTCCAAGTGCCTCGAGAGTGTCAATGGCTACTTGATTGGCATGAGACAATTACCCCGAGAGTGGCAATGGAAACTTTGTTGGTGTGAGCCAAGTACCCCAAGAGTGGTGATGGCTACTTGGTTGGTGTGAGCCATTTTCCTTGAGGGTGGCGATGGCCACATGATTGGCAAGGCACAAGTACTCTAAGAGTGGCGATGACCACCTGATTGGCGAGGGCCATGTACCCCGAGAGTGGCAATGGCCACCTGATTGGCGAGGGACAAGTACCCCAAGAGTGGTGATGGCCAAGTACCCCGAGAGTGGCAATGGCCACTTGAATGGCAAGGGCCAAGTACCCCGAGAATGGTGAGGTCCTCTTTTCTTTAAATGGCGAGGACCCTTTTCAATTTAAAGTAGTGAGGGGTACTACGAGGGTTTGATATCCTTGCCATGTCATCATATTTTGTACGTGTGTCCTACCACATCATCGTGCCAAAAATGGGTAGAACATTTGCCAAAAATGGCTTCATGCGGGCATAAGGTTGACTTGTATTAGCGACCCATCTTGGTGCGTGTTGACGGTGAGAACTCATCAACGAACTTAGATAAAAAAAACTCAATGTTTAGCAAACAATCAATGAACTTAGAAGTTTAACTCTTTCGACCAAAATTTTAATACCTAAATCGTTACTCAACTTTAATTACACGTTTAAAGTCCAAACGATTCGCTTAACGAGTTAAGCACCATTTTAAATACAAGTGTAATGGTCCTAGGTTCGTAGGGCATTACAAAGAGGTTCCAAAGGGACAAAGAGGAGGTAGTACTATGTGGCACCTCAGAGGATCATAGATCAAGTGTTAGTGGTGTCGAACTTCAGGCCTGTCAAGCCTAACATTTGTCGGAGGTGTAGGAGGCGGTGTTCCTCATCCTAGTACTTTGTCCGACCACTACATGTCTGAACATGTACGACCACTATTCTTCTTACTTAGTACGACCACTACTCTTCGGATGGTCGTGTCTAGTTCGTACTCCATACTACTCATGCCTTTTTCGTACCTTCTCTTTGTCTGTATCTTGATAAGCCCTTGAGAGCTTGAGTGCAAGGTGTTTATCGCTCAAGGTTGAGGAGTGTTGACGCGGTTCTTCGCCAACAGATAATTTTATGAATAAGGAGATGGATTAGTGCTAAATGATGAACCGTAATATATGAATGTTCTCAAAGGAAGATTATAACTCGAATACTTTTTTAGGTGGTTCAAAGGTTAAAATCCTTCTAGTCCACCAGCCACTATTATTGATTTATCTCTGACATTCCTTATAGGGTGTTTCTGTACAAATGAGAAGCCAATCCTTTGCAACACCCAGGGTCTCCATATTTATAGGGAGAGGACACCTGGGCATTGGCAAAGGGGATCATCCCGTGACCTTCTTACCCATCATGTCACTTCTGTGACATTCATGATTAATTCCTAAAGCCTGACAATGAAGTGTGGTCTAATCAATAGGTAAGGGGGATAATGGGCCGCATGGCCCAAACCAGTCGTGGGGTGCCTGAACACACACGTTTATGCTGTGTGTTCGAGAATTCAGGAAAAGAGTAGACACGTGATGTCTGAAATGTGCACGTTTACATTGTGTGGTTGACTTTATAAAGGGTTGGAGGTGTCAGCTCCAGACCGTACCCCAAGCTTGATGTGGTCTCAGCTTGTGGTGTCCACACTGCTGACCTAATGCCTTCGACTATTCTTACTAAACCATTGGCTACCTCGAGCTAAAGAGGTAGAGACTCGTAACAGCAGCTCCGGGCAGGTGGCTTCCACGTGGTTGATAGGATTATGCCCTTTTTCAGCTCGCTAATACCCCGTGGATATTTAGGGCATACATTTTCCCCCCAAGCCCCTGCTCGTGGCATATGACGTCACCTGTGGCCACAGTGGGGGCTTTTACATTTCCCTGTGGACTCTTCGTGTCCCGCCCATTACGCTGGTATCGGATACGTGAAGCATCATGGTTGGTGACGATCTGTCTTCCGAGAACCGCATTAAATGGCCTAGCCTATCTTCGGCTATCATTTCGTCTTTCAAGTTATGATCCTCGTATCCCACATCAAGACGATCGAATGGCCCTCATTCTTTTGCCTTTTACGTATATATAAGGTTGGCCACCTTTCGCATGAGCCACCTTTTTAGTTGAATTTTTTTTCTCATCTTCTTTCTTCTCTCTTCTCAGTTTCAAAACCCTTTCTTTCTTCCGGCCACTATTCCAGACGTTCCTGAGTTTCAGACACGAGGGTTCTTTTGTGACTCCGGTTCCAAAGATTCCACCAGGATTCCAACCTCGATGCTCTTTTCAGTCTTAACGCAGCAAAAACTTCTGTAAGTCCTCTGTTTGTTGTATGCTTTAAATGTTTCCATTTTTCTTTGCTTAGGTGAACTTTCCTTCTTAGCCGCATGTAGTAGGTTGTTTTTCCTAGGGGTATCGACCATAGGATAAAGAATTCTTAGGAACATGACTCATAGGACAAAGTTCTGGGGTGATTTTTCAAGGTAAATTTTTTATGCCTGTTTGGGACAACAAGTTTCTGGGGTGCAAAAATCGGGTAGCTTAGGAGACACGCTTCACAGGCGGTTTTGCCTTTCAAAACTTTCCTTCCAAGGAAAACTTTATTTTGACCCTCCTGACACACGGATCCCGAGCAATTGGGGACCCGTTGGGAGCATAGGCACGTGTTCATAGAACCGCGTGGTCTCACTCGCCGCGGGCTGAGATTACCTCAACCCGTGTAAAGGAAACCATTCTTCGTGCTAGATTCTTCCTTATGCTTAGGTCACCTTTTCTAAACTTTCTTCATTTTTGTTCGCTAGGCGACCAGATGGGACCCAGGAAGAATATGCCCAAGAAAAATGCTGCTAGCTCGTCATCCCAGCAGGCCAGCAAAGGAAAAGAGGTGGCAACAGACTCCCCACTTTCCCACTTTGATCCCACCGTGGAGAAGGAGGTCAAGGTGGGACCTGATGCCTTTTTTGAGGCTGAGAGGATTGCCTCGAAGGTCACAACCCAGGGGAAAGTCAATAAAATCATGCTCTCCCACAACATCGAGATAGGGAAGGGTGCCCATGTCGTCCGTCCTCCCCTGGAGGGCGAGCGGAGTTCGCGGCCTGGAGCGACGAACACCTCAAGGTTGGGGCCTTTCTCCCTTTGGACCAGTACTTCGCGGACTTCTTAAATTTCATGAAGCTGGCCCCCTTTCAGCTCCCCCCTAACTCCTACCGTCTGTTAGCGGGGTTGAAGTACTTGTTCTTAAAGCAGGAATGGGAGGTCCCCACACCGGCGAACATCCTCTACTTCTTCTGCCTCAAAGCTAGCCCGGAGCAACGGGGGCGAGGTGACGGGTTCTACTACCTGACCCGTTTTCCCAATTCGGCCACGGTCATCGAGCTGCCTAGCCACCCCAATGACTTCAAGGATAAATTCTTCATGTCAACGGGGTTTCGCAACTGCGAATACCATTACTTCAACCATCCTCGTAAGTTCCTTTTAACTTTAGCTCGCAAGCTTGTCACTAATTAGTCTCTTTCCATTCGTTGCTGACTTGAAAACTATCATGCAGCTATTTTCGCAAGCATGGCTAAGTCGGTGACCCTTGCGGGTCAGTACGAAACCTTGGTGGGGCTCCCCCCAAGTGAAAAAGACTACCGCCAGCTCGTGTCCGATGAGACGATGTTGGCATGTAAGTTAATTTCCCGAGGCCAGACTCTAGCTTTGAGGAGGCTGCGGACCATCCCTGCTGCTCACGAGATGGCGCCCATCCCCGAGGAGGAGGTTGCGGATGAGGACGAGGACGAGGTCCCCCTCGTGCGCTAGAAGCGGGCTCTTGAGGTCGCCTAGGAGGTCTACTCGGAGCGGATCCATTCCGGGGCAGTAGCCGGCGCCTCTGGCCAAGGTAACCCTTACTTATTTAGGGACTTAGACAGGGCCGCCGCAGACCTACGGCTTGCTAGGTTTAATCTCAACCAACTCGTTCACCACCACCAAAACGACCCAGACCGCAACATCACTCTACTCCAGTGTGTTGACCAGCTCATGTTGTGTCATGACATGGGCCGCCCTAGGGGTACTGTAGTAGTAGATAATACCCTGGCCTTTAGGTCGGCCTTCTTTGAGGAGTACGGGACCAACCTTAGGTCGTGGCCCTCCCTTCTAGAGGGTGTAGTAGCTCCAGGTCTTAGGCAGTATGTAGAGGAGTCCAGTCCTGAGGCGGATCCGGACCCAGAGCCTCCTCTCACTCGTGAAGTCATTATCTTAGACTCCCCCGTAGAAGCTCCGGGGCCGGAGGTCTTGACAATAGATTCCTCCTCTAGCTCGGAGGGTAGGACCCTTTTCAATACATACTTTAGCCTTTTTTTTTTTTTTTGCAATCAAATATTTTTACATGCATATTAATGATTTGTCATCTTTGTTTCAGACGAGGAGATGTCGCAGCCCGGGGACAATGTTCTGTGATCTATGTTCCAGGGGGCAAATCCCTCCTCCGGGTCTTCCGAGCCCTTGGTGAAGAGGCTTCGGTTGGCCAAGAAAACTGCTGTGACCTACTCCAAGTCTCCTGCCAAGGGGAAAAACCAGGGTGCTACTACCATAGAGAAGGTGCCTCCAGCCCCTCCTGCAGTGGAGAAGATAGCTCCAACTCCCCCGCGACCTCCTGTCCCTAATTGGGAATAGGAGGTACCAACCGGGACCTTGTCAGCCTCGACTCCCGGCGTGCGTGTCCCGGTCAACCCTCAGGACTTGGAGAAAATCCCCGAGGTCTTCAGGGGGATAGTTTACGAAACTGTGACCTACATGGTGGACCACTGCTACAACGCCACCTCGAGGGACTAGCGGGAGATCGTGATGAGGAGCCCCGAGCACGTGATGGAGTCTTCACTGGGGATGACCCTCACGGTAAGTTTGCTTTACCACTGGTTCTTTATGTTGTTTTTTTTTCTAAGGCACTTGCCTTATTATCTTTTTGTCTTGCAGGCAGCTTTGGCTCTCCACCGGAGCATATCTCGGTCTAGGGCTAGGATGGATGAGATCAGGGGCGAGCACCAGGCTACCCAGGCCGCCCTTGCCTCCACTCAACAACAGGAGCAGGATGCCAAGGCCGCCCTAGCGACTGCCCGGGAGAGCGAGAGGGTTGCGCAGATCGCCTTGGTTGCTGCACAGGCCAAGCTGGAGGCATCTCGGGCCAAGCTGATGGAGGCCGAGGCTGCCAAGGTCGCCCAGGACGCTGCGAAGGTCGAACTCGAGGAGGCCAATGCTGCCTTTGTAGCGGAGAGGGCAGCTTCCAACTCCTCCATGGAGGCCATGCTGTACCATTGCTGGGCCTTCAACTAGGATGGTGACTTTTCCTTCCCGGGGCCGGATGTGTGGGAGTCCTTCTTGGAGAAGTTTAAAGCTCGCCTTCAACAAGAGGTGCCCTCCGAGACCGGGGAGACCTCCACTGCCACCGAGCAGGATGGCAAGGGGGTGACTTCATCAGAGCGGCCTGGCGGGGCTTAGGATTTTTCTCCTTTCCTTTTATTATTTACCCCCTTTTTTTTATTTGTAATTTTTCATTACGAGGTTTTATCCTCGAAACAATTGGTATCCCCAGATTTATTTCAATCTATTTACGTATTTTTGTCTTGACCTTACTGCTACTCCTCTTCAATGCATTTGGTGAGAACTTAGTTTCTATTGGTGTTGTGATTGACATCTTATGCATATTAGGAAAAAACATCTGTTAATCAATTTGAACCAACTTCTAAGACTTAGGACCTGGTTGTATCCAGGATATTAGTTTGAAAACTTAGTTCGCATCAATCCTTTATCGATATCTCGTGCTTTTTAAGAAAAACATCGATCAATCAATTTGAACTAACTTCTAAGTTTTAGGACCTGGTTATATCCAGGATATTAATTTGAAAACTTAGTTCGCGTCAATCCTTTATCGATATCTCGTACTTTTTAAGAAAAACATCGATCAATCAATTTGAACTAACTTCTAAGTTTTGGGACCTGGTTATATCTAGGATATTAATTTGAAAACTTAGTTCGCGTCAATCCTTTATCGACATCTCGTGCTTTTTAAGAAAAACATCGATCAATCAATTTGAACTAACTTCTAAGTTTTGGGACCTGGTTATATCCAGGATATTAATTTGAAAACTTAGTTCACGTCAATCCTTTATCGATATCTCGAGCTTTTTAAGAAAAACATCGATTAATCAATTTGAACTAACTTCTAAGTTTTCGGACCTGGTTATATCCAGGATATATATGCCCCCCAAGTAATCAAGAAAGGGTCTTTCGTGGTTACTTGACGTTACATCCACAATCATATAAAATAATGCAAAAAGATTAACTCTTATTACTTAATAAACAAAAGATGGCTTTTCTATCTAAGCCCTACAAAGGTATTGTTGATAATATTTCTTTAAGTGTATAGCATTCCAGGTCCGTGGGACTGCTTCTCCATTAAGCCGAGCTAGTTTGTAGGTTCCTTCTTTCAGGACCTCGGTTATTTGATAGGGCCCTTCCCAGTTTGGTCCCAACACTCCGTCCTTGGGATCCTTACCGGCCAGGAAGACTCTTCCGAGTACCAGGTCGCCAACGCTAAAGGCACATTTCTTGACCTTTGAGTTGAAATAACGAGTGATATTTTGCTGATAATGTGCGAGCTGCAGCTGTGAAGCTTCTCATTTTTCATCAATTAGGTCGAGGGAAGTGCAGAGCAGTTCGTCATTTCGGTCTTGGTCAAACGCCTGGACTCTATGCGAGGCTACCTTTACTTCGACAAGAAGGACTGCCTCACTCCTGAAAGCTAGGGAGAGAGGAGTATGACCCGTCGACATTCGATGTGAGGTTCGGTATGCCCACAGTACCTGGGGGAGCTGTTCGGGCCTGACCCCCTTGGCTTCATCCAGTCTTTTATTAAGGCTCGCCTTTAGCGTCTTGTTGACAGCCTCGACCTGCCCATTGGCCTAGGGTTAGGCCACGAAGGAGAAGATTTTAACAATGTCGTGCCACTCGTAGAATTCGGTGAAGAGGTCGCTATCGAACTACGTTCCATTATCCGACACGATCTTCTTTGGCAGCCCGAATTGACAGATAATACTCTTGACCACGAAGTCGAGGACTCTCTTTGAAGTGATCATCGCCAGGGGCTCTGCTTCTGCCCACTTGGTGAAGTAGTCGATAGCCACCACCGTGTAGCGAACTCCTCCCTTTCCAGTAGGGAGGGCACAAACCAGGTCAATCCCCCAGATTGCGAACGGTCAATCCCCCAGATTGCGCAATTGTGGCGAATCGCTATCACTTGTCACATTTTTTTACGTAGGAGATCGAGTCCTTTGACAAAGTGGGCCAATAATACCCTTGCCTTAGTATCTTCAGGGCCAGGCTTTGCCCCCCAGTGCGATCTCCGCAAAAACCCTCATGCACTTCCTACAAAATGGTCTTCGTCTCGCCTAGCAGAACACACCGTAGGAGAGGTAAAGAGTGTCCACGCCGGTATAATATCCCATCTATCACTGTATACCTTGGAGCCTAGTAAAGTACCCTCCTTGCGTCATTTCGCTCCTCGGGTAACTTTCCTGCTCTGAGATACTTGAGGATGGGAGTCATCCAAGTCGGTCTGGCGTAAATCATCTCGACTTCCACCCCGACCTCCTCTATGCTTGGTCTTTCCAAGAACTCTACCAGCACCAGTCCCAAAGTCTCCGCCTCCCTACAGGTAGCGAGCTATGCCAGGGCGTCCGCATTGGCATTCTGCTCCCTAGGTATCTGCTCGATTGAATCAAGCTCAAATGCAGATAGCTCGTTCTTTACCTTGGCCAGGTAAGCAGCCATCTTGGTCCCCCGTGCTTGGTATTCCCCTAACACTTGGTTCACCACGAGCTGGGAATCGCTGTAACACTGGACGGAGCTGGCCTTCAGCTCCGGGGCCACCCTTAGCCCAGCCAGTAAAGCTTTGTATTCAGCCTCATTGTTGGACGCTTTGAATCTAAATCATAATGCTGAGTGGAATCGATGTCCTTCTGGGGATATCAATATGATTCCAGCCCCGGAGCTGTTCTCGTTAGACGAGCCATCTACGAAGACCTTCCACGAGGCCTGGGCTAAGGAGGCCTGGGCTGACTCTCCTACAGGATCTTCTCGGAACCCTATGCACTCTGCTACAAAATCAGCCAGGACCTGGCTTTTTATTGCAGTTCGTGGTATGTACAATATCTCAAATTGGCTGAGTTCGATAGTCCATTTCAACAGACATCCCGATGCTTCAGGTTTTTGCAAAACCTGCCTTAAAGGCTGGTCGGTTATGACGTGTATTGAGTGGGACTGGAAATACGACCTGAGCTTTTGGGAGGCCGTAATGAGGCAGAAAGCCATCTTTTCCATCAATGGATACCGGGATTCAGCTCCGAGAATCCTCTTTCTAATGTAATATATTGGCTTTTGAGATCGGTCTTCTTCTCGGACTAATACAGCGCTAGCAACATCCTCCGTGACAGCTAGGTAAAGGAAAAGAGGCTCTCCTGCCGTTGGTTTGGACAATACGGGCGACTCAGCTAAATATACTTTCAGGTCGAGGAAGGAACGTTCGCATTCCTCGATCCACTCGAAGTTTTTGTTTCCCCGGAGCAGGTTGTAGAAAGGCAGACATTTGTCGGTTGATTTAGAAATAAACCGATTGAGGGCCGCCACCCTTCCTGTCAGACTTTGAACGTCTTTTCGCGACCGAGGTGAGGGCATCTCGAGTAGCGACCTGATCTTATCGGGGTTTGCTTCTATTCCCCTGGTATTGATGATGGAACCCAGGAACTTTCCTGACGCGACCCCGAAAGTACACTTTTGGGGGTTTAGCCTCATGCCGTATTCTCTCAATATCTTAAAGCATTCCTCCAGATTGGAGACATGGTTATCGGCAGTTTTCAACTTGACCAGCATGTCGTCAACATACACTTCCATATTTTTCCCGATCTAGTTGGTAAACATCCTATTTACCAACCTCTGGTATGTAGCCCCAGCGTTTTTCATCCCAAAGGGCATGACCTTGTCACAATAAACCTAGTTGGGGTCATGAAGCTAGTGTGTTCCTAATCTGCCGGATTCATGGAGATCTGGTTATAGCCCGAGTATGCATCCATAAAAGACATGAGCTCGTGCCCCACCGTGGCATCTACTAACTGGTTGATCCTTGGAAAGGGGAAGCAATCTTTGGGGCAGGCTTTTCTCAGATCGGAGAAGTCGATGTAGGTCCGCCATTTCCCGTTGGGCATCGGGACCAACACAGGATTGGTGACCCAGATCGGGAACTTTGCTTCGCGGATAAAGCCGCACTTTAAGAGCCGGGCTACTTCCTCCTCTAGGGCCTCAACTCGGGTTGTTCCTAGGCGCCTTTGTTTCTGGGATTTTGCAGGCACGCTTTTATCCATGTAGAGGGTGTGCATGATGACACTCGGACTGATCCCTACCATGTCTCCATGAGACCAGGCGAACACATCTAGTTTTTCTCACAGAAACTTAATCAGCTCCGCCTTCCTTTTGCTACATAGATTTTTCCCGAGCTTTACCACCTTCGAGGGGACTTGTGGGTCGACGTTTACTTCCTTGAGCTCTTCGATGGCCTGGAGCTCGGATCTATCCTTGCCTACTCAGGGGTCGATATCATTATTTAAGATGATATTCTCCCCTTTGGCATTTTGAGGTTTTTCAATCTCAGGACTAGGCACAAGTTCCTGAGATTCCTCATTCCCGCCTTGGATGGTCATCGTCTGTTGCCCGGGTTTTGATTTTCCCTTCATAGAAATGCTATAGCATTCCCTGGCAGCGAGCTGATCACCTCGGACAGTGCATATCCCTGAGGAAGAGGGGAATTTTAGTGTGAGGTGGCAGATGGAGGTTATTGCTTCGAACGCTATCAAAGTAGGTCGGCCCAAAATAGCATTGTACGCGGCGGGACAATCGATGACCACAAACTCGAGGAGTTTTGAGACAGTCCGGGGTCCCTCTCCCAAGGTGATCACCAGCTCAATTGTTCCTATTGCTGCCGACCCTTCTCTAGAGAATCCATATAGCATCATGGAGGTAACTTTCAACTCGGTGACAGATAAACCCATCTTTTCCAGCGTAGACCGGAATAGCAGGTTCACCGAGCTCCCATTGTCGACCAGTATCCTCCTAACTCTCCTGTTAGCGAGCTGAGCGGCTACGACCAGAGGGTCATTATGAGGGAACTGGACGTGACTGGCATTTTCCTGGGTGAATATGATTGGTTTTCTCTCCAATTATTGTTGCTTGGGTAGTTGCTGCTCAGGGACGAACTCCACTCCATTATGAGCCTTAAGTTTGTTGACATATCTCTTCTGGGCACCTCTGCTCGTGCCAGCCAGATGGGGGCCTCTGGAGATCGTGGAGATCTCTCCTCCTATCACAGGAGGAGGGATGTCCTGATCTATCCGAGACCCGGGCTGACTTATCGGAGCTTCCGGAGCTGGTTGGCCGGCGAGAACCATATTCCGCGCATACTGAGCCAAGGGTCCGGCTCTGATGAGAGTCTCGATCTCATCCTTTAGGTGCCTACAATCATCAGTGTTGTGGCCAATGTTGTTGCGGAACCGACAAAACTTGGAGGGGTCTTGCTTACCCTTCTGGTGCTTCAACAGTTCCGGCTTCTTCCAGAGGAGGTGAGCAGAGTTTGCTACGAAAATGTTCTCCCTAGTGTGTGTGAGCTCAGTATAAGTCGCGTAGACTGGCTTAAACTTTTCCACGGGCTTGTTCTTCTTCGGACCGTGCTGGCCGCCCTCGCTGCTCCCTTTTCTCTTGCCTCCACCAAACTGGTTATTCTTTGTAACAGTTTGTGTTGCTGTCACGACATCCGTTCCTACTCTAGCGGGCTGTTCAGGGGCCTAGCTGGTTCCCGCGGCCGACGCTCGCGCCTCCTCCAGGTTTATCCATCCCTGGGCCTTATTTAGGAATTCGTTCACGGTGCTGACACCTTTTCTCTGTATCTCTTCCCAGAGCCCGCCTCCAACGAGGATTCCAGTCCTCAAGGCCATAAGCTTGGAACTGTCATCTGCGTCCTTGGCCCGAGCCGCGACATTTGTGAATCTGCTCAGGTAAGATTTCAAAGGTTTGTTGGGCTGTTGTCTTACGTTCGCCAGGGTGTTGGCTTTGACGTGGGCAGCCTGAGAAGCTCGGAATGCCCTCTTGAAGTCGGCAGAAAAGGTTTTCCACGAGCTGATGGACTTCTTTTTACTCTGCTTGAACCATTGCCTGGCCGGCCCACTCAAGGTGGAAGGAAATATTAAACATCTCAGCTCGGGACCAATGTTGTGGGCCATCATGAGGGTGTTGAACATACCTTGATGATCTGATGGGTCCTCGTCCCCATTGAACTTGGACAAGGGAAGCATACGGAAACAAGGTGGATACGCCGTAGCTACTATGCTGGGGGCGAAGAGCTCGAGTTTGTCCCCCAAGTCGTACTCGTCTTTTTCTTTCTCAGATAAGAGCTTCCTCATCAACTCCTCCATCTGAGCCAGTCGCTCCAGGGTTTGGTCCTTGCTTCCTTGGTTGTTCTGGGGCTATTCAACAGCTCCAGTTCCATTGCACGTGTTGGGCGGGTTATAGTCCCTCCTATCTTGTAAAGAATTTTTACTGATTGGTGGAGGTTTCTTGTAGGGAACCTCTTCATGACTAGCAAGATATATTTCCGCTCGGCTGGCCGAGAGAGTGGTGTAATTAGTGAACTGAAGCTCATACTTGGTTGGCTTTTCGTTTGAACTCAACTTTTCTTTCTTTTCCTCATGGTGGTGAGACCCGTTATTTCCACATTTCTTTCCAGTATTCATAGGAGAGTCAGTTAATCCGCACAGATTGTTTATGCCATTATCCTCTTTCTCGATTGCATCATCCAATTTCATATACTTGTCTGCTCGGTCGAGAAATTGTTGAAGTGTTGAAATTGGATTTCTATGTATACTATCCCACAAAGGGCTCTGATAAGTTAACCCAGCGGATATGGCAACCATCTTCCCCTCATCTCCTACAGCAGTTGCTCTATTGGCTTCTCTCATGAATCTCTGTATATAATTCTTTAAAGACTCACCTTTTCCTTGTTTGATATCTGCCAAGTGGTTGGCATAAACTAGTGGAGTCCGGGCAGTGTTGAATTGTCTACAAAACTCCTTCCTGAATGCTTCTTAAGAGGTAATGGAATTCGGCTTAAACTTCCAATACCATTCCTGGGCAGTATCTGACAATGTAGTCGGGAAAACTCTACACCGATAATCGTCACTTACTCTGAGCAATTCCATCTGGTCCTCAAATTTTCCAACATGTCTGATGGGATATGCCTTTTCTGTATATACTGGCAGAACCGATGCTTTATATTTTGCCGGCGGCTGGGCTGCTCTAATTCGGGCACAAAATGGGCTGTCACTCCGGTGGTCTATTGCATCCGTCCTGGAAGGTCGTTTTGACAAACCTTGCACTGCAGCCGTTAGCACGTCAAGTTGGGCTTGGATGGCTGGTGCAACTGACAAACTTCCAAAGTCTTGACCGCCTGGTCAGGCATTACCATATGGTGCACTGTCGTCAAGTATTTCTACTTGACTGGCAGGGCGATTCAGATTTTGCCCTTCGATCAGGACGATCCTCCTCTTGTTGGTGATAACGTCCCTTAGATCCTTCCGGGAAGCATGCTCTCCTGCCCGATTGAACACCGTACTCTTCAATTTTTCAGAGGGCTTACTACGCAGGACTTGCTCTCTCCCACTACGCTGCTGGCTGGGGTGCAGTGGAGGCTTTTCGGTACGTCCCAGGCAGTCTTTTCCTCCTTGTTGGTCGTTGCCCTCCTTTTCCTTTGACTGGTCGGTGTGATGACTATCAACCTCATCATGACCATGCCCATCTTTGAATTGTGAAGTCCTCTTATCTCGAGGAGTCCTGATCTGATCCTGCCTGGGTGGAGTCTTTTTACTGCCCGATCAGTGACTCCCTGTTCTAGAAGTTTTTGATCGGTGGCTCCTGGAGGGGGTTCTAGAGTTCTCCCTTTGCGTCAAGGCAGTTTCAGATTGGACCCCATCATCTTCCCGACCAGGGGGGTTACTCCTGCTTCTGTCCGATCCCCGAGAATTGGCTCTGTCAGTGGTCCTTCGACCAGTATTATTATTTCTTGCTCCCTGGGTGGCAGCTTGTGTCGTGGCTTGAGCATTGGCTTGGGCCAATTGGGTAGCCGCTTCTAGAGCAAGTGCTGCTTCACGATGTCTCCAGTTGACTTCCTCTTGTCGTTGTCTGATCTATTCGCTTCTGGCCTCCATATAGTGCCTTTGCTGCTCTAACGCAACTCTCTGCCTGGCCATCTCTTCAACGAAAGATTCCTGCCGAGCATTGAATTGCATCATCTCCTCTTGGAAAGCGCCTATTGCTTCCTGGAGTTGTTCAACTTCTTGAGTGGTCTCCTCGAGAGAGACCCTGGGATTAGTCTCTGGGTTCTGCGGTCCAAGACCTTCTGTTCTAGCAGGTTCTTTTGATGTGCCTGACTTTTTGGATGCCACATTGGTATTCTTGGGTGCCATCTTGATATGATAGTCCTGTGTTTCTTCTCTTCAGGCTCTCAATGAAAGCACCAAAATGTTGACCACGATTTTGGCCAACGACGAGTAGACGTCAAAACTACAATAAACCTTCAAGAGAAAAATATGACACTGATAATTTTATAGTGGTTCAGCCCCAATTTATGGGTAATAGCCTAATCCACTTGGAGTTGTGATATATATATATATATCCTACACTTAAGATCAGATGAACTTGAGTCAACTAAGTTTCTTAAGTGTAAGTAGAAAAATACATAGTTTCTCTCTCTAAACTCTCTCAGAAAATGCCTCAAGTAACAGTCCCAAAGTCTCAAAACTAGAGAGTTTTTCTCCCTCTAAAAAGATCAGATCCCCCAAAATGATGCCATGAGCCATTTATTTATAGGCTCATGGATCGTACATCAGATATCTCCCTTTGACCAGGTCCTTGGTTCTTCCAACAGACTTTACTTAATAAATTATAAATGAATTTAAATTACAATAATATAGCTATTATTCCAGGATATCTGAGAGATTCCCGCGGTAGTTGAGAATGATTCGGGTTGAAGCTGTTACTGAGGACATAAGTAAGCACCTCTCGTCGGCAAAGCACACCTCTGGTCAGTATAGGCAAAGCACTCCTCTAGGAAACCTCTGGTCTAACATGACACATCTCTGGTCTAGCAAAACACTTTACTGGTCGGGCAAAACAAATGACTGGTCGGCCAAAATAAATGACTGGTCGGCCAAAATGACTGACTGGTCGGCCAAAATAAATGACTGATCAGGCCAAAACAGATGACTGGTTGACTAAACTCCTAACTAGTTAGTCAAAAATATTTACCGGTCGGACATAAATTCTATCAGGCCGGTCAGATCACTTTATCACAACTCTGAAGAGCCAATACATTTATTGACTATTAATGTGCCATTTACTGACCATGCATTGCCACTTGTCACTTCTGATTTCCACGTCATCGAACTGAAATTTTGGGGATAACAGCCTCTTAAAGGATGGACAACAAGGAGAAGGCTTGCAGATGATGTCCTTGAGGCTGAGGTTCCCTCTCCGCCAGTTGCATTCCCTGTGAACGCCATTCTTGAGGCTTTGAGAGGAATTCCTGCCCAACAGATGGGTTCAGCTGCCCAACAGAGCAATCACTTCCAGATCTTCCATCGGATTCAAATGCCTAAGTCTAAAGGTGGAAAAGATTCCATGGTTGCTGAAAGATGGTCGAGGTGGATAAAGAAGAGTTTAAACTTTGTGGGAACACCTAAGGAGTATCATGTTAATATTAATGTGCCCAAGTTGGAAAGGAGCGCACTGGATTTGTAGGAAGCCTTAAGTAAGATGAGTGGAACTAATGGGATGACTTGAGGAAATTTTGAGATGGGTTCTCAAAGAACAACATTTTAACCCATCTTATAGGAGGACTTGATTGGATCATTTGATTGCTTAAGATCAATGATAGGTTGATGAGATCACAGAATGACTAGATAATGATGGATGCGAGTGAATGAATTCTACATGCAGTTTGTAGAGTTATCTTCCTATGCTTATGTCGGTATGGTCGATCAACCTCTTTTAATTGAGTAGTTCCTTCGTACCTTACTCCCTTCAATGCTCGGTCCACTTGCCCTATGACCTTTGGAAATTTGAATGAGTGTGTGACAGTAGCCTTACGGACTGAGGTTCATCAAGAAGGAATTGAAAGAAAGAATCTGGCGAGAGAGAGAGGAAATGATAAGAAAATGAACAAGAAGAACCAAGGGCGTGGTTATCCCAAGGACAACAACTTAGTGGGGGTAGCAATAGTAGTGGATCTTTCAGAAAAACTCGAATTGGGTCGTAAGGGTGTTTTAGTTGTGGCCAACAGGGTCATAAGAAGAAATATTGCCCACACGACAGCAGAGGTTCCAACCATCACCTGGAGGACCCATAGGTCTACTCCTTTCACAGGACAACCTAAGAGTAACCAGTCTCAGACTTCATCCTATGGTTTCACACCTACACCGGGGCAACAATCCCAATATCAACATCAGTTCTAGCCCCAAGGTTCAGGATTTCCACCAGGGGTACTCGCAGAGTTTTCAAACTCCTATTTCTGCTGGAAGTTAGAGAGGGTTCAATCCAGGAGGAGGCTCTAGTGCAAGTACAAACCATCCTGGTCAAGGAAAAGGGAAAGAAAAGGAAAAAGCCTTTGGTCAAGCCTATGCTCTTTGTAGTGATGATGTGCAAGGAGGAGCATGCCAGGGAGTTGTGGATGGTGTGGTTCTTATCTCACACTCTTGGGCTAATGTATTATTTGATACTGGTGCATCTCATTCTTTTATATCATTAATGTTTGCTAGCATGTTGGGTTTGAGTTGGGGAACTTTTAGTCCTACATTGCAGTTGAGTGTACCTATGGGAGGGCATGGTGAAGTATCAACCATCTGCAAATCGGTTGTATTGTGTTTGTATGGCATAATTTATTAGGAGACCTGATGGTGTTACCTATGTGACAAGCTGATGTGATTCTTGGTCTGGATTGGTTGTCTAAGTACCAAACCATTGTTGATTGCTCACGCAAAATGTTGACTCTTTTAACTCCAGGTGGAGATTTCATTGTATATCGAGCCAACATGAGTGCAGTATGGCAGGATCCTATCCTTAAGGCATGTTTAGGTGGGAAAAGAATCTTAGAGTGTTATGGGAGTCTATTTGCAATTGAGGATGAGTCTCGGCCTTTAGACAAGTTTCCTTGGATATTAGTGGTTAGTGGCTTTCTAGATGTGTTTCCTGAGGATTTTCCAGGACTACGACCTGATAGAGAGACTAAGTTTTGCATTGATTTGATTCCCGGGACTCAACCAGTTTCTAGTACCCCCTATCGCATAGCACCTGCAGAGTGGGATGAATTGAAAAAGCAATTGGGTGAGCTAATGGATAAGGTACATCAGGAACAGTACTTCCCCATGGGGAGCTCCAGTTTTGTTTGCCAAGAAATCTGATGGATCCTTGTGATTGTGTGTCGACTATAAGAAATTAATTCAGATGCAATTAAGAATAAGTATTCATTGCCAATGATATATAAGTTGTTTGATCAGCTCATATGTTCAAAGTGTTTTTCCAAGATTGACTTAAGGTCAGGCTATCATCAATTGAGGATTTAAGAAGAAGATATTCCAAAAACTAATTTCAGAACGCGTTATGGACACTTTGAGTTTTTGGTGATGCCATTTGGATTGACGAATGCACCTGAAACATTTATGGACCTTATGAATAGAATCTTTAGACCCTATTTGGATAAGTTTGTGGTTGTTTTTATTGATGACCTTTGGGTGTATTCCAAGACACCCGAGGACCATACAAAACATTAAACAATTGTGTTGCAAACTTTGAGGGACCATCAATTATATGCTAAGAAAGAAAAATGTGACTTCTGGATGACTGAGGTCAAATTCTTAGGGCATGTAAAATATCAAGAGGACATTACTGTGGATTCATGCGAAGATAGATTTTATCTTGCAATGGAAAATATCAAAGAACGTTACTGAGATTCGAAGTTTTCTTGGGTTAGCAGGTTACTAATGTCGCTTTGTGGAGAATTTTTCTCGAATTGCTATGCCTTTGACAAAGCTAACCAAAAAGGATTTAAAGTTCGTGTGGAATGACAGTTCCAAAGAAGCCTTTGGAGAACTTAAGCAGAGGTTGACTACAACGCCTATTCTAGCTGTGCCTAATAGTGATGAACTGTTTGTGGTATTCACTGATGCTTCTGGTATTGGTTTAGGTGGAGTTCTCATGCCAAATGGGCAAGGTTGTTGCCTATGTTTCAGGCCAATTGAAGACATGTGAGAAGAACTACCCCACACATGACTTGGAACTTGCAGCGGTGATTTTTGCCTTGAAAATTTGGAGATGTTACTTATATGGGGCAAAGTTTGAATTATATTCTGATCATAAAAGTTTAAAGTATCTCTTTACTCAAAGAGACTTGAATTTGAGGCAAAGAAGACGGGTCGAGTACATGGCAAATTATGATTTCACTTTGAAATATCATCGTGGAAAAGCAAATGTGGTTGCTACACAGCGCTACTTCAACAAGTTAAGCAATGGCAGTGGCAAGATGAGAAGTTAAGACTTATCTAGAATCGAATCCAAAACTGTGAGCAGTTAGATGGATGGACAGTAAATGCTGAAGGATTCTTATACCATAGGGGAAGATTAGTCATTGCAAATATCCCTGATCTTAGATAGCCTGTTATGATTGAGGCCCATAGGTCTAAGTTTGTTGTACATCCTGGAAGCACAAAGATGTACCAAGACTTGAAAAAAAATACAATACTAGTGGGAAGGTATGAAGAAAGATGTGGCTAACTTTGTAGCTAAGTGTCTGGTTTGCCAACAGGTTAAAGTTGAGCACCAGAGACCTTCAGGGTTGCTTCAACCTTTACCTATACCAGAATGGAAGTGGGACGAGATCACGATGGACTTTGTGATGGGATTACCATTAACTTCATTAAAGCATGACACTGTCCGGTTGATTGTCGATCGTTTAACCAAATCTGCTCATTTCATTCCAATTAGGAAGGAATGTAAGGCTTCTAAACTAGCTCGACTTTATGTGGGTAATATACTTCGACTGCATGGGTTGCCTTCCAGCATTGTTTTTGAGAGAGATCCTCGATTTACATCAAGGTTTTAGCGAGCATTGCAAGAAGCTTTAGGAACTGAACTTAACTTGAGCACCGCTCACCACCCTCAGACAGATGGATATTCGGAGAGGACTATACAAACTTTGGAGGACATGCTTTGTTCTTGTATTTTGGATTTTGGGGGTAGCTGGGGAGAACACTTGTCATTGGTGGAGTTCACTTATAATAATAGCTACCAGGCCAGTATAGGCATGGCTCCTTATGAGGCCTTATATGGGAGACCATGCAGATCGCCTTTGTGTTGGGCAGAACCAGATTAGCATGTCACAATTGGATCTCAAATCGCTAGTACTACTGGGAAGATCAAAGTATTTTTTTTCCAAGAGAGACTTAAGGTTGTTCAAAGTCGTCAGAAGAGTTATGCCGATCTCCTCCAATGAGAAGTTGAGTTTGAGGTTGGTGACTGTGTCTTCTTGAAAGTTACTCCCATGATTGGTGTGATGAGATTTGGAGTGAAGGGTAAGCTAGCCCCGAGGTATATTGGACCTTTCGAAGTTATCGAGAGGGATGGGGAGGTCGCTTATCGATTGAACTTACCAGCGCGGTTGGGGCATGTTCACAATGTGTTCCATGTGTCAATGCTAAGGAAGTATACTCCAGACCCATTGCACATCATTGAGTATGAGGCTATCCCTCTTCAAGAGGACGTGACATGTGAAGAACAGCCTATCAGAATTCTAGCGAGAGAGTTAAAGATGCTAAGGACTAGAGAGATTCCCATAGTCAAGGTCTTATGGCGGAACCATAGAGAAGACGGGGCTACTTGGGAGTTAGAGTTGGAGTTGTATGAGAAGTATCCTCATTTGTTTAATTTTTAGCTTGAGGTTGTACTTTGAAAATTTCAGGACGAAATTTCTTTAAGGAGGGAAGATTGTGAAACCTGAGACTTTTTCAGGTTGAAAAAGTCAAAAATAGGAGGGAAATTTTTTTAATTAATTAATTTAAATTATACATTTAGTTTTTTTTCCTTTTCTTCTTCCCCCTGACCCTTTTCTCTTTCTTCTTCTTCTTCTTCTTTTCTTCCTTGCTTTCCTTTCGGCAAGCCAAGACAAGGCACCAGACCCAGCCACCACTGCCCACCATTTTTGACACGCGTCGGTGCTGCAGCTTCCTCGATCGACGACGACGGCAACCCCAAAGTTTGGTGACCATCGGAGCAAGGACACGCCTGTACAGCCAATCCAAAGTTTTGCCGTCGAAACTTTGAGGTGACTTTCCGGCGAACTCCGACCACCGTTCGGGGAGTGGGTGGTACCGTTGGAATCAGCGTCGCGAGAGGATCGTCGCCCACTAAGTCATTCTAGTCAACTTGCCATTTTTCTCCAGCGAGATTTTGGGTATCTTCGCCCCTTTGGAAGCATTTTCCGGCGACACCGAAGGTCATTTGGGCGAAGGAGCTGTACTTTTGTGATGTACTCATCGAAAGGGTCATTTTGATATATGTTGTGCATATATTTGTCGACGTTTCCGGTACCGCCACCAACCGTTATTGTGCACCGCTTGGGTGAGGTTCCGGAACTTGAAATTTTAAATTTTGTCATATTATATGTCATTGGACACGATTTTGAATAAGGAATGCTATGATGATAATCATTTTCTCATTTGGTGCACGTTGGAAAAACGTGATATTAAAATCGGACTAAATCACTCTAAGATCATTGTTAAGCTTAGGAGCATCGCTTTGGGCTCGGATTAAATTCTAAGGAGGTGTCTAAAGAGGTAGGGACTCAACTTGACTATTGGACTTATTTTACTCGTATTGAATTGCGGTAAGCATATTCCAATTTTGATATTTATAAAATGTTTACAAAATTGAAAACTTAATCCCCATGTTTCCTGATCTATTCTTAGGGCACTGGGTGCCAAATATATTTTTGTTCACTTATTTATGCAGATTATGATTTTTGGGTTTTATTCAAATGCAGCTGTTATGTTGCCCAATTTTCTAAAATTTAAAGGGAATATGTTTCTTTATTTTTTTGTTTACCTGCATTTGGTTATACCGATGAGAGCCATAGTGATCATGATTTGTGCATGTTGTTGTTTCACGACCAAGTCTCTGTGTCATCATAGGTAGATCAGGTGTCCACTCACTTGTAGGTGTAAATACCTAGCATCTGTATACAGGAAGTGTTCTGAGCCTCCCCCTTGTTGTGGTTATCAGGTCCAGCTACCCGGTTTAGGATGTCGGATTTTCTATGGTGGGTAACGAGAACTAGGGATCTAGTGGACGGTGTGATGTGCACTTGTAGCTATGCTCTTATGGTTATTTGTGGTTTCTCTATTTTGGTTTATACATGATGATGTATGTTTCATTTTCAAAGCTAACCATGCAGGGTTTGTATTAAACTTTTGGGTCATATGTTAGTAGTTGCTTTCCTACTGGGCTTTATAAGCTCACCCCTATCTCTCCCATTCCAGGAATCTGGTGACGCGAACGTGGAAAAGATGAATTATCGATGGAGCCAATGTGTTTAGCCTATTTCTATTTCGTGTCATTGTCTTATCTTTTGAGCATTATATATGTATTCGACTTCGAATTTAATGATCGATATATCTTAATGAGCTATGAAATAGTTAGGGATGAGGAATGGTGGATGCTAAGTATTATTTTGGGTGTTTATGACTTATTAAATTTAACTATTTGGTGATTATATAACTGTGAGAATATTATTGTTTAATGTATAATGATAAACGATCATACTTTTATCACTAATATTTTTATATATAATTATATGAGTTATTTCATTATTTTAACTTATAATTATAGTACGATTTAATATAAATTAAATGATCATTTATAAAGACTATTTTCCAACAAGGATCAAAGTTTGACCTTTGACCACCCAAGTTATGGATATTACAAATCTGCCACGGCCTAGGGCTCGGGTCGTGACATTTATAATCTGTAATAAACCAATAATGAGTAGTGATGATGCATGCATGTGATTAGAACCTTTAGAGAATAGAGAAACTCACAGTTGCTTAAGGTTAGGTCAAAGTTTAAAATCTGGCAGATTTGAGCTCTGACTTTCAAAGGGTCAACCTCTTAGAAAACTCTATATTTTCTATGTTTTATCATTACTATTATATTTTTTAGGATGCGTAGATGACTTTAGATCCTTGAAACGTTAAAAAATATTAAGTATTGATTGAGTTATTGCTGTTTTAAAAAATATGGTGCAAAACAGTTTTGTGATTGGCAGATCTGAGCTCTGGTTTTTGGAAAAATAATGTGATACTCAAAATTAAACATTTTGATTTGAAATTTTACTGAGTGATTATTAATAGGAGTTTGATCTGAAAAGGTTTCATAGAGAATTAATGATTTGAGTAGGAGCTATAACTTTTCAAACTAGAGTGTAAAATCTGAAATTCGGATAGTTTAAGCTAGCCATTTTGACACTCAACCTATTTTACCAAATTTGGTAATTATTTTTATATTGTACTAGACTTAAAATAAACCAAATAATGGTTGTTATAATTCAAATTTCAAAATTTAATAAACATGAGAAATTTTTTGGACAGAAGTTTAAAATAGGGTCCAAAATCCTAATTTTGAAAGAAAAACGATTTGAACTAAAGTTAGAAAAAATATATGAACATCTTTATAAATAATTGGATTATTTCATTTGGGTATTTTATTCACCTTATAAATGCTCTCAATATAATAAAATCAAATTCCAAAGATCAAATAAACCAAAATTATATCTTATTTCAAATTAATTAAGTGATCTTTGAAATCTCTCAACAAAGCTAATTTTAAGAAAATACCATATGGAATGTAGAATTATTTTATCTAGATCGTTAGACACGTTAGCAAACTTTTAAAGGGGCTTTTTAATTTAAGTTTGACTAGAGTAATATCTAAGGTTAAGTTTTTAATTGTGAAACCAAGTGGTTTATCGTGCGACTTAAGACTAAGACCTTATAGTACGAATTCTTAATACATTAGATACGATTTGTTACCTTTCATTTCTAGTAATTCGTTAGAGAGTGTTATTAACCCATGTAGGATTTATAAATGTTGGATAATTGGTTAATGATAATTTAAACTAGCCAAAATAAATACAGTTGATGTTATCGCAATAATTAATCCGAGTAATTATATATTGAACAAATTATCAACTAAGAAGATCAGGTACATCAACTTTATAGGGGGAAAATTATTGAATACTAAGGAGTCCAAGTAAGTCAACTTATAAACAAGTTCAGGTACACCAACTTTATAGGAGGAAAACTATTGAATACTAAGGATTCCAAGTAAGTCAACTTATAAACTCTTGTTTCGATACAACATAAAATGACTTGTGTTATGTATGTTAAAAATATGACACAAGCACATGTATACACTTGGGTGGAGAAAGTTTATGTAGGAGACTGTTGTCATAGTGGATGCTCATGCTCAATATGCTTAATATCGCAATTAAAGTTTCGCTTAATATCAAGGTTAAAGTTTCTCTTAATATCACGGTTAAATTTCCACGAGTTTCACTTATTTGTACCGGTTCAAGTTTGTGTGAATTTCCAATTTAAGCTTGGAAGTGCTAGTTTAAGTTGAGCATATTCGATAATCTAGGAGTCTTGATAAACTGGTGTAATATTACTTACACTCGTAACAACATTCTCCCCAAGGTGAACTGTATGTTTGCTCATGTTAATGTTTACATCTTTTATGATTGGTTGATTTATGTTTGAGTTGGTGGTATATGTTATGCCCCACTATTATTGAGACCGACTCCCGAATTACTAGTAGAATTAGGTTCTAGGTGAACTACTGTTCGATTTTATGCAGGGAATTTTGAGTTACTTCTATTTTAGAAATGACTAATTAGAGGCAAAACCCCAAATTCTTTTTTATTCGCCAGTGAAACCTCCCATTCTTCTGTTTCGTTAGTAAATCTAAGGTGTCGTCCATTCCAGTCTGTTAACTGCCACAGTGGACAATCTACGTGTACATAAGGGTATATGTGACACATTTCTATTAGTCCACACAATTTATTTAAATGTTATAAAAATTATTTAAAAATAATAAAAAATTAAAATTTATTTAAAATTAAAAATAATTAAAAATTAAAAACGATTTTTAATTTTGTTTTTTCTTTTTCTTCTTTTGCCATATCTCTCTCTCTCGATCTCCCTCTCTGTCTCCCTCCCTCTTTCTCTGAAATACATACCCATGCCCAAAAATAAAATCATAACCATGCTTAGGGAGAGGAGCTTGGATCTGGGTTCGTGAGTGACGCAGAGGGGCTGGAGGGGCGGGGTTCGTGACTGACGGCAAGCGGCTGGGTGCGATTGGAATAGGTCTCCAATGAGGGGCTGGGTTTGAATGATCTGCAAAAAAAAGAAGAAAAAGAAGAAGGGAGGAAGAAGGAAGAAGTCAAAGCAAAAAAAAAAAAAAAGGAAAAAAGAAGAGAGTATCGGGGAGAGAAAGGTGAGAGAGGAGAGAGAAAGCAAAAAAAAAAAAGGAGAAGGAGAAGAGAGTATCAGCTACAGAGAGGAGAGAGAAATAAAAAAAAGAAGAGAGAGAGAAATTTGACTTTTCTTATTTAGTTTTTAGTTATTTTTTAATTAAAAATAATTAATAAAGTATGATGTGGACTTTTTTAGTTTTTAGTTATTTTCTAATTTAAAATAATTAGTAAAGTATGATGTGGACGAATAAGAGATCGCCTCATGTGTTCACAATATTAGAAAACGGAAAAAACAAACGAGTACCTTAGATTCGCTAATTGGAACAATAAATTGGGAGGTTTCACAGGCCAAAAAATAAATTGGGGGTTAAGTGTATAAGAGTGTAAAGATGAGGGGTTTTACTGCTAACTCTTTGGAAATTACTAAGTTAGGTTTTGTCATGCCAGGACGCTTAGGCGTTCTTTAATTATTTTCCTAGGGGCTGGATAATTTCGGAACCCTAATTCAGGTGAGTAGGTTTGTTAATTTCAACTCAATGATTTGTTCATTGAATTATATCCTTGTCTTATTGTTTCCTTTGTTGTTTGTAAGGTTAATCTTACTAAGCAGTATCGATTACCTAGTTGTTTAATATTGTAGGTAAGTGCAAATGCAAGGGGGAGCAATGAGCGCTAGGGTCTCCTTTGTTTGGTGTACATGTGGCCCGACCGTGGGATGTTGGATGCTTTTGAATATTTTTTAATTACTTTTAAATTTCAAGGCTCACTCTGGACGTTTAAACTGTTGTTAGATGTATCTACTTTTAAGTATGTGCATCCTTTATAAAAGGTTTTTTTTTATGGATTTTTTTGTAAGATTTCTTTTTGAATGAAAAGCTCTTCATTTCTGCATTATTTTTGGTTTACTATTTTTCGGGTCTTTACAGTTAGTTTCCGGTCAAGAGCTCGAGCACCATCTGTGCAGGAACCTTAGTTGCCTCGAGGCAACCATGACTACGGGCCCACAGAAATGGCCGAGCTCCACCCCAGTATCCAAATATTAGCATTTCCGTCAATAACGACTTGATGCAAGAGGATGGTCCTGTCGACGGGGAGAAATATGCCCTTGACCACCCTAACATCCAAGATGGCCTGAATGCCCGAAGAGGAGGGGCTCGACCACGAAATGTGCCTGAGAATGGGTATGAGCAATCTATTTGTGTGACGGCCTAAACACTCATAGATACGAGGTCATACCCGACAGTGGCCAAGGTTTCAGGCCCGAGCAGCTCGAACTCCTGGATAAATTGAATGCTCGGAGAAACATGAATAACCTCAAAATCCCCAGCCTACTGGAAAACTTATCCCATAATCTGGTAATCGTCGAGCTTTCCCAGATGAGACAAAATATAGAACGTTTCCTGAGGCACCAAGGATGAGATTCAGACTCAGATGAAGAAGGGGGTGAGCCTTGGAGTGCTATTTGGTCAAAGCGCCCATGCCTTTCAACTTCAGGATGCTACTCATGAACTGCTACGATGGAACCACCAACCTCACCGACCCCACCGACCATCTAGCCAGATTCAACCGAGAGATGATGGTACACATGGTGTCCGAAGACGCCCAATGCAAATGCTTCCCATTAACCCTTACAGGAGAAACGAGAAAGTGGTTCAAAATATACAAGCATAACGTCCCGAATTCTCTAATAAAACATAAATCGAATGCATATGTATATAAAAATGGTAATACTGCTTTATTACTTGAAATAATGAAAACTTCATGAACAGGATCCCAGTTTTAAAAGTTAACTCCAAAATAAAACATTTGTAAAAGATAAAGCAATAATAAAACAACAGTATCATTGTTCAAACATAAAATAGAATATTTAAACGCCCCCCAAAGTAGATCGTTCTAGTGGTTATATGGCCCTCATGAGATACACACATTTCTGCCCCGGGTTCAACTATCATCTTCCAGCCTAATTCTTACATTTGTCTGCACACATAAATAATGAAAGGAGTGAGCTTCTAAGCACAGTAAGGAAATGCCACACAACAATTCATAGCATAAATTATATAATCATTCATAGCATACAATATAGCATAAGCACAATGATTCATTTACTAACATAAACTATCATACATATTATCACACTATATCAAAAATAGTATAATACTAAACATATCAACAATTAACAATTCAGTCAAGTTCCAAGGGTTGAGATACTTCATATATATAAGGAAAACCCTGCCAGAGGTTGGACAGATCTAAAGTAGCTAACTCTCTGTCCTAAAATTTCTATACCTCACCACCCTTCTTGTACCTGAAAAGTTAAGAATTCATACTAACTTAAATTTAACTATTTAACTACCTTACCTCAAGTCCTTGCAACACTCATGGAGAGAGATCGGTTTAAATGCTAGAATCTTATAAGTCGATAGCATACTAGATCTGAAAATAAAATCACAACATAACAAAAATAGTCAAAGAAAAACAATCTTGATCTAAAACCTTTCATACAATCTCTAGGCTTAAGATCTAAACTCCCAAGATTTAGATACAACATAAAAACCCTAAAGTATACTTTAAGATCCATTTGCATGGGACATGCATACATGGCATCATATCAAACCCTAGGCCAAAACTTACTATCAATATTCCCATTTATTCATTATCATTATCTAGTTTATAACATACATATCCCATAATCCTATTTACATGCATTGAATAACCTTATTTTTTAGCCCTAATCATGCATCTAACACTTTGAATATCAAAGACTCGAGAATCTTACCTCTCCTTGTAGTGGCTGAACCCTAAGTGTAATATTTCCCCTTGGATGTGATTTGGATCCTAAATACAATCATATTCTACATTAGATGGAGATGTGAGAAGAAGAAATCTAGCATAAACCAATATACTTACTGTAATGCCCCAACTCCTGGGACCGTTACGGTGTGCCTTGTAAATAGTGATAAACTCGCTAACCGAGTCATTTGGCCAAAATCGTGATCTAAGTATGATTAGCGGTTTAGGGATTAAAAATTTTGGTTAAGATGTAACGTTTCACTAGAACGTTTAATAAATACATTGGGATCCCGAAAATATAATTCAGAGTTTATTACAGAAAATATTTACAACAGGCCGTTCTAAGCGGCAAAACAGGGTTCAACCCTAGTTCCACTTTAAACCTCGGCCGTGACGGACGAGCAGCTGCATATGTACACGTCATCACCTAAGCTCTCCAACTCAAGGATGGTCTAGCTTCCTCTTGCCTTTACCTGCACCACATAGCACCCGTGAGCCAAAGCCCAGCAAGAAAACATAACACTTTTCATAAACATTATCAAATGATTATCATTATAATCACACTGAATATAAAACTTTCAAACCAATGGGTGCACATCACATGATTCTAGCGGGAGAGTGGCTGTTAAGTAAGCCACTAGCCTCCAAGCTTTCTTTTCTAGCGAGAGAGTGGCTGATAGGTAAGCCACTAGCCTCCAGGCTCTGTTTTCTAGCGAGAGAGTGGCTGATAGGTAAGCCACTAGCCTTCAAGCTCTGTTTTGTAGCGGGAGAGTGGCTGTTAGGTAAGCCACCAGCCTCCAAGCTCTGTTTTGTTCATCGACCCTCAGGGTCGGTCAGGCATTAATGCTTCTTGAGTCATTCAATGCTAGTAGTCGATTAGATCTAATCTCTGTTGGTTTGCGTGATTCACGCTAAGGCCGTTCTGACAAATGAGTCAGTGCTTCCTGACCTGTGTCCAGTATCACTGCCAAACCTGACTAATGAGTCACAGCTTCACAGCTGATACTAACACTTTTGTCGATCTGACTAATTAGTCAGTACCATACACAAGTAAGCAATTCTATCAATATGTATCATATGCCAGTTATCCAAGAATAAGGCATTCAGCATGCTTACTAAACAGTTTCTAGCACAATCATGATCATGCACAAACTCAGAGACTCAAGCTCTGACCAATCTCATATTCATCATTCATGGCATGCCCTAATCACATGTTTCTCGTGCATTACATGCATCACACTTAATCACCCAGCATGCCTCAACAATAATCATATGCAAATGGGCAAGATCGCCCAGCATTCATTATGCTATCAATCTTTACATTTAAACATCCAACATGCATCAATCATAGCCATGCATGTCACACACGGGGTGTAGTTTTCTTACCTTGGGTTCGAGCGAGAATTAATAAAAGAAACGACCTTTGAGAACGATCAACTTTTAGTCCTTTAGCGGTCACCTAGTCATAACCAATCATAAAGAGTACCATTAATAAAATGAATAATAAAATGTTCCCAAACCAAAACCTAACCTCCGGGACCTCAAACACTACTCAACCGGGTAGTAGGTTCAACCCCGAGGCCTAAGGCTTGAATCCCCAAGCTAAAAACCCCATTCTGGAAAAAATGACCTTAAGGGCCATGGCCCTCCTTGGCCATGCCGCGGCCCGCCCCTCAGACAGAGGCGCCCAAACCCAGTTTACACCAAGGGCCGCGGCTCTCCCTGGCCATGCCGCGGCGCAACCCCCAGTTTAGCCAAAACCCCTGTTTTTCTTCCCCTACGATTTCTCTTAGAACCAATCCATCAAACCCAGTTTAAACACCACTCAAACCTCCAATACAATCCATAAACTTGTTCTATACCACACCCTTAGCAAAACCCAAGACAAACCTCAACTAAAACTTCCATCAATTCCAACAACCCTCCATAAAAACACAAGCTGAAAACTAGTATCAAAACAGAGTATGCACCAGAAATCAATGGCAGAAACTTACCTCCAACACGATTTGAATCCTTCCCAATGGCTGTACTCAAGCTAAACCTCCCCAAGCTTGACTCCCTAGCTTGTTTCCTCAAGATAGGCTCTCAAAACTCAAAGAAAAGGGTGAAGGAAGACTTGTACGGGAAGGAAGGGAGAAGGATGAAGATAAACTCTGTTTTTATTCTGTTTCCACAGCCCTCCTATGTTATATATATCCAAAACCCAAAATGACCATAATACCCTTAAGCCAACAAAAGCCTCTAAACCATTTCAAGGGTAAAATTGGTACTTTCCGCCTATCCCGTTAATCATAATTAATGCTTCCCGATTCCCACTAATCTCCATATTCTCAAATACCAATAAATCACATCCCATTACCCTTTAATTCCCGGTAATGCTCTAATCATTAATATCACCCCGAGACTCACCCCGAGCCCCGAACTTAAGCCCGTTATGACTAGACCGAACACTTACATCCCATGATCGTCTCATGTCGAAAAGCTCGAACCAATCCACATACAATGTGGTAAAATTATAATTAAGCTCAACCATGCACCCAAAATATACAATTACGCCCACAGTGGCCAAATTACCAAAATGCCCTTGCATTTAAAATATGAGCCCATATGCATGCATTCACCATCATATAATAATATAATTCACATAAACATGCATATAATCATTAAATATCATAATAAATCAATTATGGCCCTCCCGGCCTCCTAATCAAGGTCCTAAACCTTATTAGGAAATTTAGGGCATTACACTTACAACCTTTTTCCCTTGATTTCTTTCTTCTTTTCTTCCTCTTCCTCACGCCACACTCTTCCTCTCTCTGATTTCAACTCTCTCTCTCACACATACACAAGGTGACTATAAGGCCCTATTTATAGGCTAGGTTTCCTTTGTGTGCAAGCAACTTAAATGATCATAAATGTCCAAAATCATCATAATCCCAAAATCACTCCTCAATCAAGTTTAACACTAATTGATTCCCAAAATGAAAAGTCTATCTTCAATTAATTGGGTTTATCTCTCTCTCTCTCTCTCTCTTTCTCTCTCTCTTGGGCATGTACCACTAGAAAAGAAAATAGAATTTCCTTCATTAATCTATTTCAATGCTAATTGACACTAAAAATGGCAAGTTACTAATGCTTTCCCCTTTTTCTCTATATTTAGTCTAGGTTCACTTTATTGCTTACCAATTTATTCACAATACAAAAATCTCACCAAAAAAGGAAAATAATTTGCTATTAAAACTTCTCTTTTTTCTATGCTTGTTCGAAATCCCCTCTATTTATACCAAAGAATATTTTAAAAAATTCTCTCTATTAATAAGTAATTAACTAAGCAAAAAGACCATTCTACCCTTGAACTGGAATCTACACAACAATGCATTATAGTATTTATTTCCAAGTAAAGATCAAAATAAATAAATTCTCCTTTTACTAAGCGATCCTCTCACCAAGGAAATAAAATACTATCATAAAATAAAATAAACTGAGTATTACAACAAGTCCAACACGATACATTCCTGGTCACAATTATTGTCGAAGTTCAAGAGACAATTTGTTGCTGCAAGGAAGGTAAGCTTTGAGGTCAATGCTTTGGCAAACATACAGCAGAAACCAGAAAAAACGTTGAAGCAATACATCAACCACTTTAACTATGAGGCCTCTCGCATCAAACAAGTGGATGATGGCCAACAATTAATGGCCTTACAATCGGTATCCTTTCGATGAACCCTCTATGGAACGGTTTGCAAAAAAGATGTTGCCACAAACTTGACAACTTCTCCAGAAAAGGGCCCCGAATTTATTAACTGGGAAGGTGCACGAATAGGGGTGGCCGAAGGGTTAAGGGCTATATCGGGGTCCTCGGTAGTCAATCATTGATACAGTATGGGAACCACATACAACCACATGCTGCCGACCAACTACAGTCAAGTCGACAACCCACAATTTGGTTACTTAGCGCTGCAAGTAAGTTTCAACTCTATTCTTGTGGCCCAGATACAACCAACAATCCAAAGTAACAACCAAGGAATCATCAATAGAATTAACAACAATCAGTCACGAAGAGGGAACATAATGGGAGGAAAACCCAAGAAGATCGGTATACCTCCCAATAAGTTGAGTACATAAAGTTGGTCGAGTACCGCGAGAACATATTCGTGGCTATCAAGAAGCAAATCCCGTATCAAAAGCCACAATCGATTAGGAGGGATCGCGACAAAAGGGACCCCTCCAAATTCTACGAATATCACAACTAATCGATCACAACAAAAAAGAATGCCAACAACTCAAAGATGAAATCGATGTTAGGGTTGGTTCCCTAATAGCATGTAATAAGAAATTTTTTGTTTGGAATTAAATAAAAGTACATTTTCTTAATAATTCAATGTTTGAATTATTGTTGTTTAATTATAAATATAAGAAAATTTCATATTCATTAATGAGAGTGTGATCCTGTATGAGCACGAGAGGATTAAGATCATAGATAATGAATAAAATTGTTAGCAACATATAATGGTTGCTAGTACGGTTTACTAAGCAATTTTTTATTGTGCATGTGATCTACATCCGAATTGCTGATGTGGACAGACATCTTAGTAAAAGTACTTTATATAATTAGATTATATATGACTTGACTGATGTGAATTCATTTCTTTATAAACATATTGTTTTCCATAAATATTTAATTTATATAAAAAAGATGATCATATGTAGATCAGTTTAAATCCTGAGTAGTCATGAACTCGTGTTCATGTCTATTGGGTCTTTTGATTCACTCGTTAAGGTCTCTTAGTATAAGGAGGCTAGTGACTTTTGTTTTAGAGATTCAATAGTATGAATGGCTGGGAACATGATCTTACAAGAAAGGAATCCAAGCTTTCCTAACGGATCGAATATTGGTTCTCTTAAGGGTTAATTCTGTAGCTAAATAGTTATTGAGCTCAAATTTATAATATAATTATAAATTAACTGTTCAATAGTGACTTAATGGTATTTAAGGAGCAAGAGGTAATTAGAAGGGTGAAATGGTAATTTTGACCAACTCTAATCAGTGAACCAATAAAATGGATGACATACCTACATGAAGTGATTATATCAATGGAAAAATCGAAATAATTCTGTAAATATAATTCTATAATTACTAAGAGTGCAATTCCATATTTATAGTGTAGTAATAATAGAATTAATAAATAAGATTATTTAATTAAAGAGTTTAATTAATAATCTACTGTATTGCAGCTTATTATTATAGGTCCATGGACCCCAAGTCACGTGTATACTACACTGTCAAGGGTGAGGATATAATTGACAAGTTAAAAGGAGAAAATGACTTAGTTGTTAAGGAATTAATTTTTCGGGGCTAAGTTGTAATTATGTGTAATTAATTAATTAAATAAACTAATTTATTTTATTTGAAAATTATAAATAGTAGGTGTATTAAATATTTATTAACTTTGGGTTAATTAATAATGAGAGAGAAAAATCTTAATTTATTATGATAATAAATTATTTAAATTATAAGATAAAATTAATTTTGAAATGACTGATATTTATGCATGTGTGAAATATTATATTATTTTAATGCATAAATATATTCTCATGTTAATTGAATAAATAAATAAGATAAAATTGGGGAGGCACATGTTACCACACGCCCAGACACTATGCTTGCAGAGTGACTGGGGTGTGACATATGTCACAACCCAAATTGTTCAATTAAAATTTTAATTGTTAATAATTTTGAAATATTATTGTAAAATTCTACACAAGAGAAAACTGAAGTGGAAGAGCCCGAGCTCGAGCACGAGCCAAAACCCGGGTACTTGCGCATGAACACCCTAGCAGCTCCACTCGCAGCGCGCGCCACAACAGCTCCACCAGTCGCGCACGCACCCAAGCCTCTAGTTCCCACTCCACACGCGCACGCGAGCCAGTAGCTCCCACTCCATGTGTGCACCTGAGCCAGTAGTCCCCACTCTACACGAACACCTGTGTTCCTAGCTCCCACTTCGAGTGTGCACCCGTGCCCCTGACTCCCACTCCGCGTGTGCACACATGCCCCTGACTCCTTGTCAGCCACACTAGCCGATCCTAAGATGCCCTAAGTTTCATGGGCCGTTAGCCCATGACACACCTAAAAAACTCTAACCATTTTTTTTAATTTTATCTTTTATTTAATTAATTTTGATATTATTTGAATTTTAAAATTAAATTTCTTATTTTAATTTTGTTAGAAAATTAAAATAGTTTTAGTTCATTGGATATTTTTAATTCCAAGTTTGAATAATCATTTAAATTATTTTCTTGATTATTTAAATTCAACTAAATTAAAGATAATAAATGAGTTATTTAATTAAAAGTTAGTTTTAATTGATTAATGGGTTGGGCCTAAAGCCTAAATTTATGAAGATGGACCTCAAGTGGAGAAGAAGTGTTATCCAGATTTCCGGATAGCGTTTAGATTGATGACCTCGGGGAAGCAGAATTATCGATGTCTTTCACGGTAGGTGACCAGAGCTCGCGGATGAACAGAAAGGCTTCGCCTCTCCCGCTTAGTGTCCGGATTACTCTTCCAAGCAAACACAATACGGAAACTCGTCAACTCTCCCGGACTCCCGAAGGGGTATCCTTCGGGGAAGCTCCTTCCAGGAGAAGCTCTTCGAGTGGTCTCCGCGGAAGCAGTTCCGTGCCTCGCACGGAACAAAGCCAAACGGTCGAGTCCTGGAGGAGGCATATTTGGAATGATATCCGCCTGACACAGGATCCCGCCTGACACGCCCGTCAGGTCAAAGCCGCACACATCCCAGCACGCCTAAGGGTACCTTTTCGCCTACTGTTCCGCTGACAACTTGGAAAAGACGGCTGACTTTGTGTGTTCCCCATACTTTCACGTAAATATACCCACATAGAGTCTTGTAGCCATGCTACTACAGTAATTGTATCCCTATTTATGGCTGGTGTAATTAAGACTCATGTACGTAGAGAAAAACCCTAATCCAAAACCCTAGCTATAAAGACCCCTTCATTTTACAAGAAGAGGGACGAACAAATCATATAGCAAAAACTCTACTAAAATCTCTCTAGCTTCATCTTCTTCAAGAGAACCCGAGAGAAACACTGTGAGTGTGTGAAGTTCTTGTGCACCAGCCATCTTACTGTAACCTTTTCCAAGTATAATAACATCGACTCGTGGACTAGGGCTTGTTAACGCCTGAACCACGTAAAAACACTGTTTGTTTAGTTACATTTCAACATTTCTACAGTTCTTATCTTTTTATTATTCCGTTAGTTATTCGTTTCCGAAAAACTCGGTAAACATTTTGGTGCTTTCATTGAGAGCTGTAGGAAGTTGTTAGTCAGCTCTTTTTCTGTGTACGTTTTCTGTATTCACTTCGTGCTAAAGAGATGGTGACTACGAGAAAATCCGCTGTTGACAAAAATGCTACGGTCAACCCCGATACCGTGATGGAAGATGTGGTGCAAAGCGAACCCTTTGACTACCAAGGTGAAGACCCGACATCCCGCCAGGATCGGGTCAGTACCGAAGATACAACATACTTAGAAGACGAAGAAGAGTATGTCCAAGACGGTTATTACAAGGACAGCTGCTACTATGAGAAGGACCCAGAACTGGTCCAAGTAGCCGAAGAACTGGTGGCCACTAAGGCCAAGCTTGCTGAGCAGGAGCGCGTCTCCGAAAGAATGCAACGCATGATGGAACGCCTCCAAAGTAAGTTCGGAGATCTAGGCGACTCGGACGAGGATGCCTCTGTTCTAGGTGGTGCTGATGCCCCCATGCCGGATCCAACCGCTGCTGGACCATCCAAAGCCGCCCCTAACAAGGGCAAAGAAAAAGTTGGAGAGCCTGTGCGCGCTGACGCCCCTGCACCTCCTAAAGGCGTGAATCACCAGGCCGACTGCCCCCCCCCCCCCCCCCCCGCGCGCAGAAGGTTTCTGGCGCTCCTAAGCCCAGACGTCCTTCAGCCCCAAGGGGGCACTCTGTGCCTAAAGGGCCCAGTGCTAAGGCACCCAAGCCTAGGGGAAGGAACAACCGCCCCAGTGATTCCGTCAATCAGGACGGTCGGGCTGCGAACTCGCACTCCGAAGATAGCTGGTCCACGGTGGACCTAAGAAGAAGGTTGGAGGCCAAGTATGAAAAGGCCAAAGGGGAAAAGGCCCGGCCTCGCGGAGATGACCTCCGAAATCATATTAATGACAAGCTCCGGGGACGTGACCTCCCGGAAAGTGATACGAAGAGGCTCGAGGAACAGATTGCTGCCTTGACCAAGCTGGTCCGGAAGCAAAGTGGGGCCCTGTCAGATTCTGAGGAGGAAGACCCGGAACCATGTATTAGGAGGATCGCGGAAACGTCCCTCCCGGATAACTTCAAAATGCCTCACATAGAATTATATGATGGGAGGACAGACCCGCGTACCCACCTAGCTAAATACAATAAAATGATGCAAGTGGCGCGTGTCAGTGAGGACGCCAAATGCATGTGCTTCTCACTCACCCTTACCAAGTCCGCGGAGGACTGGTGGAAAAGATTAGGTCCCGGATCAATCCACAGTTGGAAGGAGCTACAGTCCGCGTTTAGGAGGCAGTTTATTGCTGCCCGCGACCATGACATGGAGGTTGGTTCCTTAACCAACATCAAGCAGCAACCCACTGAGAACCTCAAAGCTTTCATTCAGAGAATGATGGAAGCTGCTGCAAAAACCAAGGTCAGCGATGACATGAAGCTGATCGCCCTTCAATCGGGCCTTACTGTCGGCTCCCTGCTATGGGGGGAAATGCAAAGGAGACGGGCAGAAACGCTGTCCGAATTCATGTCAAAAGCTCAGGGAATCATCAACCTTGAGGATGCCTACCAGCAGGCCTTTGGAGTTCCCCCGGCTCCAACGCCTTCCGTGACTGCGCCGAGCTTTGCTTCGCAAGCTCCCGCACCAGCCCTCACGCTTCCAGGAGCCCGATTCACTCCAAGTGTGTATGGGCCTTCCGCGTCTGCTCAGACGCCGAGTCAAACCCATTTCTCTGGGTACGGAGCAGTACAAACCGGATGTAGTATCGCTCCTGGCATGCCGCAGCCGCAAGCGGAAGCCCCAGAACGAAATTTGAGCCAATCGCGGAGCAAACGAAGCGGAAGAAACTCCAACCGGGGAGACCATTCAAAGAAACCCCGGAAGGACTATGAGCCCAAGTTCACGGAATATACCAGTTTGATAGACTCGCGAGAGAATGTCTATCGGGCGACCTGTAATATGGTCAACTACAGGAAGCCCCCGAAAGTGTCTCACGGAGGAAGGCGTCCGCGAGACTCCAATAAGAGGTGTGAGTTCCACGGAGACGTGGGGCACACCACGAACGAGTGCCTTCAGCTGAAGGATGAGATCGAGTCCCTGGCAAGAGCGGGACACCTCGGTCAGTGGGTGAGGATACCCATTATCTATCCCGGACAGGGGATAGTTCACGGAGCTGCATATTCCCCGGGACAGAGGGGGGCCGCTAGCGCTCCTGGAGCCGGTCACCCCCAAACTCCCGGGTCTCAGTTCCCCGCACTTCCTGCTCCACCCGCTCCGGCGCCCATTGCCTTGTTGGCTCCAGGACCAGGCAACCCATATCCGCCCGGCCTTGCTCCGCCACCCGTTGACGGACACGTCGCCACCATTTTCGGAGGACCACACCTTGCCGGAAGCACCCGCAACTCCCAGAAGAGGTACTTGAGGGAGTTAGAGCACGCCGAGGAGATGTGCGCCTTGGTTCAATCACCTGCTCAACGTCCCCGAATGATGGATCTTCCCATCACCTTCATGGAGGACGATGCTCGACATGTGCACTTCCCCCACAACGATCCCCTCGTGGTGGAAGCCCAGATTGCCAATAAGAAGGTCTCACGGATCTTGGTCGATAATGGAAGCTCCGTGAACATCCTCTTCAAAGCGGCCTTCCACGCGATCGGATTGACCGAGACAGACCTGGCCCCATGCCCCATCCAGCTTCAAGGTTTCAATGGGGACGCACTCATGCCATTAGGGAAAATTCAACTGCCAGTCACCCTCAGAGGAGAAAGCGACGCTTGTGCCTTCAAGCATAGCACATTCGTGGTGGTCGACTGCCCCACGGCGTATAATGCCATCTTAGGCCGACCGGTCCTGATCGATTGTGGGGCCATAACCTCGATACGCCACTTATGTTTGAAGTTTCCATGCGACGATGGGCGTATTGCCACCCTCCGAGGAGACCAAAGAAGTGCACGGAGCTGTTATAACGTCTCCGTCCGATCCGTCTACACGGTCCAAGAGACGTTTGCTGCCATTCCTTTGGCGAAAGAATTGCCAGAAACTGGGGGTGCTCAGGAGGCATACTTTGACGAACTCGACCCAAGAGTGGGAATCGAGAAAGCAATAGAGCCGATGGAGGAAGTCGAAGAGGTGATCCTCAACCCGGGAGAACCCACCAAGGTCATTCAGGTGGGGAAAAACCTGCCGTCGGCCGTTCGAGATAAGATCGTAGCCACTGTGAAGGATAATCAGGATATCCTGGCATGGTGCCACGCTGATATGACGGGGATTAATCCCAATGTTGCGTGCCACGCACTCAACATAGACCCATCTGCAACTCCAATTCGCCAAAAGAGGAGGCCGCTGGACCCAGTGAGAGCCGAAGCCGTCAAAGCAGAAGTGGACAAATTGATGTCCATAGGCTTTCTCCAGGAGTCGCACTATCCCGTGTGGTTGGCCAACCCAGTTCTGGTCTCGAAACCCGATGGGTCCTGGAGAATGTGCATTGACTTCACGGACCTAAACAAGGCCTGCCCGAAAGATTGTTTCCCTCTCCCGCGAATCGATCAGATGGTAGACGCTACTTCCGGGTACGAACTCTTATCCTTCATGGATGCGTACTCCGGATACAACCAGATCAAGATGCATGTCGCGGACCAGGAACACACCAGCTTCCTCACGGACAAGGGTGTCTACTGTTACGTGGTCATGCCTTTCGGTTTGAAGAATGCTGGGGCGACGTACCAGCGTCTGGTAAACAGAATGTTCAAGGACCAACTGGGGAGGAACATGGAGGTGTACGTGGACGACATGTTGGTAAAGTCCAAGACCTCCGGGGACCACAGTGACGACCTTGAGGAAGCTTTCGCCGTGATCCGAAAGTACGGGATGAAACTAAATCCAAAGAAATGTACTTTCGGGGTCTCGTCTGGGAAGTTCCTCGGTTTCATTGTCAGCTCCCGCGGAGTGGAAGCCAACCCTGAGAAAATAAAGGCGTTCATAGATATGCCTTCCCCCCGGAAACATAAGGATGTCCAGAGCGTTACCGGAAGGATAGCTGCTCTCAGCCGCTTCGTATCCAAGGCCACTGACAAGTGTATCCCCTTCTTCAATGTGTTGCGAGGAAACAAGAAGTTCGAGTGGACCCCCGAATGCGAAGCAGCCTTCCAACACCTCAAAGAACATTTAACCCGAGCTCCCATTCTGTCCAAACCTGTCGAAGGAGAGGCGTTGTTCTTATACTTAGCTGTGACTGAGCACGCAGTAAGTGCCGCTCTCGTCCGGGAAGATGGCCGTATCCAGCTCCCTGTGTATTACGTAAGCAAGAGGTTATTGGACGCCGAGTCCAGATATTCGATGATCGAGAAACTCTCCCTCTGCTTGCTGATCGCTTCACGGAAGCTGAGGCCATATTTCCAGGCGCACACCATCAAAGTACTCACCAACTACCCTCTCCGACAAGTCCTGCAGAAGCCCGAGTCTTCTGGCAGATTGCTTAAGTAGGCCATGGAACTGAGCCAGTTCGACGTCCACTACCAACCATGTGTTTCCATAAAAGTTCAAGCTCTCGCGGACTTTATTGTGGAATGCTCGGGAATGAATGACCTCCCGGAAGATCCTGTCCCGGAACTTCCCACCTGGAAGGTCTATGTAGACGGAGCCTCAAATGAAAAAGGAGCTGGAGCGGGGGTCATCCTAATATCTCCCCAAGGGCATCAGCTCCAGAGCGCCATCCGTTTCGCGTTCCCAGCATCCAACAACGAGGCAGAACACGAAGCCATGTTAGCTGGGTTACGACTGGCCAGAGAAGTCGGAGCCCAAAAAATCGAAGTATACAGCGACTCCCTACTTGTGGTAAACCAAATATCCGGGGAATACCAGACGAAAGGCAAAAGAATGGCTGCCTACGTGTCTCTCTCCCGCGATCTACTGCAGCATTTCAAAGGCTACCAAATCCGCCAGGTCCCCCGGGACCAGAACTCACTCGCGGACACGCTGGCCAAGCTTGCGACGGACCCGGAGATTGAACAGTATGGCTTAGTCCCCATCGGGCACTTAGAAGCCCCCAGTACTGAGACACGAAGGATAAACGCCATCATCGACCATTCCCACTCCTGGATAGGACCCATCCTCAGATTTCTCACCACCGGAGAGCTCCCCACTGATAAAGCTGACGCAAGGAAGCTCCAATATCAAGCTCCCCGATACGTGGTTATGGATGGAAAGCTTTACCGCAGGGGGTTGTCCATACCCTTCCTTAGGTGTGTTGCCGGAACCAAAGTCAGCACCATCATCCATGAGATTCACGGAGGCTTCTGTGGCGACCATACCTCCGGGCTGAGCCTCTCCAAAAAGATCCTTCAACAAGGATACTTCTGGCCCACCATGAAGAAGGATTGTGTGGATTATGTCAGGAAGTGTGAGCAGTGCCAGAGGTACGCCAAGGTTCCGCGAGCGCCGCCTACAGAAATTACCCTAATGACCAGCCCCTGGCCATTCGCCGTTTGGGGCATTGACCTAGTAGGTTCCCTCCCAACTGGAAAGGGTGGAGTGAAGTATGCCATAGTCGCGGTAGACTACTTCACCAAATGGGCTGAAGCTGAACCTATGAACACGGTCACATAAAAAAAAGCACTAGATTTTGTCATCAGGAATATAGTGTGTCGTTTTGGGCTTCCACGGAAAATTGTGTCCGACAACGGAAAGCAGTTTGACAGTGAACACTTCACGAACTTCTGTGCTTCGCATGGAATTATCAAAAGCTTTTCCGCAGTCGCCAGACCCCAGGCTAATGGGCAAGTGGAAGCTGTAAACAAAATATTAAAGACCACGTTGAAGAAAAAACTCCAAGCATGCAAGGCTCACTGGCCGGAAGAACTTCCGCGAGTACTTTGGGCCTATCGCACAACAGAGAGAACTTCGACGGGGCACACGCCTTATTCCATGACCTTCGGTTGCGAGGTCGTCATCCCAGTAGAAGCTATGATCCCCTCTCACAGGCAAGACACCTACGATCCTACCTCGAACCATGCCCTCCTCCAGGAGTCCTTGGACATGATCGAAGAGCTCCGGGAGCAGTCGCAGGTCCAACTAAAAATGTACCAAGGCAAGATAGCCCGACTCTTTAACATGAGAGTCCAGAGCCGTACATTCGAAGTTGGGGATCTTGTCCTACGGAGAGTATTTCCTGCTACGCAGGATCCGGGAGTAGGAGTCCTCGGACCCAACTGGGAAGGCCCCTACGAAGTCCAAGAAAAAGTGGGCCATGGGACGTATCACTTAAAGAGACTCGACGGATCTAAAGTCCCGCGCGCCTGGAACGCGGAGCACCTCCGCCGTTACTACCAGTAGGCCCCGGACCATCCAGTCGGAAGTCCTTGGTGAAAATAGCAAAAGTGAAAAATGTGGAAATAATCCTCCCTGTTGTAAAACTCACGCCTAGCAGGCTAATTTAATGAAACACGGAGAGATTCACTCCGCTTTTACTGCACTTTTTATCCCTGTGTTCAAAGCTGCGTTTTAACAAGTGACCACGCGGTCCGGAGACGTCCGGACCCCACGCTCACTTGGGGGGTATACATGGCTAAGGCATAGCCATACGCCCCTTGAACAAAACGTACACAGAACACCACTTATGTGCTAGCATTGTGTTTGAAATTTTTAAATTGTTTGAAATGTTTAAATTGTTAAGCTTAGGCTTATTTGTTGCCATGAACATGCTTGCATTACGTGTCATATGTGCATTATGTGCTTATGTGAAAATTGCCATGGAAATGCCTGCCATTATGTATCATGAGAATTATCTCTTGTGTAGCCCAGCGATGGACGGGACTGGGGGTTGAGGCACGTTCATAGAGCTACGCCAAAACACCCCCAACTCCCTGACAAAGTCCTTTGCAGAATTCTCCGCGATCGCTGTAGATCTTTGCTTCACAAACTCCAGCTCCGGGTCTCGGAAGGCAAAAGATGGCAAGATCCGCGAACGCTGTAGAGCTTTGCTTCGCAAGCTCCAGCTCCGGATCCCGCAAGGCGAAAGATGGCAAGATCCGCGAGCGCTGTAGAGCTTTGCTTCGCAAGCTCCAGTTCCAGGTCCCGCAAGGCGAAAGATGGCAAGATCCGCGAGCGCTGTAGAGCTTTGCTTCGCAAGCTCCAGCTTCGGGTCCCGCAAGGCGAAAGTTGGCAAGATCCGCGAGCGCTGTAGAGCGTTGCTTCGCAAGCTCCAGCTCCGGGTCCAGCGAGGCGAAAGATGGCAAGATCCGCGACCGTTGTAAGCCTTGCTTCGCAGGCTCCAACTCCGGATCTCACAAAATAATGCATGGCAAGCTCCATGGCCATTGCAAGTTTCAGCTCCAGAAGCAGACATGCTTGATCCCCCCACTCACAGCCGGCTTTGCTTCGCAAAGCCCCTGCTCCAGGATCACACCTGGTGGGCGTGGCGATTTCCCCGACAGCAATAAGCCTTGCCTCGCAGGGCTCCATGCCAGGTCCCTGAAGTCAGCCACCATGAGGTTCGCAACAACAGTTAGTTTTGCTTCGCAAAGATCTAACCTTAAGTCTAGCGACGCTCACCAAAAGAACTCTCGTTCCAAACAATGGAACGACTCACCTTAGCAATCCCAGCGAACAGTATAACTACAAGTCCCGGGATTGGCTATTTGCCTCAGGAAAGCTAAAATACGGTGAAAGGAGCCTGGCCGTTGGAACCAGGAAACCTTCGTAACCTAGAAACTACATGGGAAAAGACATCATCCGTTAAAGCTTCAAGTGGGAAGTGCATAGGTTTTGGCCGTTGGAACCAAAACCCCATACGCCCCTACAACAGTTTCTACCGTATAAATGTCTACCCTAAGCGCAAAGATAAATAAAGAACTCGGCAGAAAAGAAAGGAGAATGCTATGATTATGGCAAAAATGTCCGCAATGAAAAACTCAAAATGAAAAATAATTAAAGATAAAACCCCTTCAAGCATTGGGGGTAACTACAGCTTCCACGACCGCAGCTTCGGGGGCATCGGTTTCAACGGAGGCTGGCGGAGTCGGCTCATTGGAAGGAGGAACTTGCTCATGAGAAGGTTCAGAGGTCCCCGCCTCTCCGGGATCTCCCGCCTCAGGAGCTTCAGCACGTTCGTCAATGTTGTAAGTTTGGACGTACGCCTCTGGGCCCTGATCCCACACGAGTAGCTTCTCCCTCATGGCTTCGGCATCATCTCCCAGATAGCCTAATACCTCCGGGTTCACTTTCCAGAGTTGATGCATGAGGACCACATGCAATATATTAATCGTCCTGTTCAGTATCACCTCAGCATCCTCCTTCTCCTTCAAGCGCTCCGCCTCGGAGGTTGCCAGCTGTGCTTCCGCGACAGTTAGTTGGGCCCTCAATTTTTCCATTTCGGCCTTGGAGGCATCCCGCTCCCCCTTAAGAGAATCAATCTCCTTGCGCTGCTCCCTATTTTGGTTCAGCACGGATTGCTTCTCGGTCACATGCCCCCTGGCAGTGAATTGCAAGGCCCCGATCTCTTTATCCTTCTCGGCGAGCCCCAACTGCAGCATAGACACGAGATCCCTGCTCCTCTTATGGAGTTGCTCCTCCTCATGCAGCTTACTCTGAAGAGTGGAATATTCCTCTTGCCGCTTAAGGAGGAGATCGTTTTTTGATTGCAAGCGGGCTTCCAGGGTATCCTTCTCCACCTTGGCTTGGGACAGCTCTTCCCGGAGCTTGGAGTTTTCGGCCTTCATCCCATCCGACCGCTGTCTAAACTCATTCTCTGCCTTGGCCCGGTACTCTTGATATTTGGCAAGATATTTCTTCTCCGCCTCTTCTTCAGCCGTGCGCCGGGCCTGATCAATCTTCTCCGAAGCCCCCAAGGCCTGTTGGGTCAGTTTCTGTTTCTCCGCCTCCAAGGCCTGGCGAGCCAGTTGGCTCTCCTCCAGCTGAACCAGAGCTGCACCAACCTCCCGGAACGAGCGTTCCGCGATCATAGAGGCCTGCAAGGAAAGACAACAGAATGAGCTAAAGCCGGACCAAAAGACAGGTGATCCCAAAAAATAACAACTGACGGCTTACCCCGGACAGTTGCTGCTTCACAGCGTGTGTCAGCAACAGCGGATCCTTGCTGCTACTGATGGCCCATTTCTCAGAATTAAGCTCGCATAAGCTCAGGGCCATGTCCTCCATCATCTCAGCCCCGAACGGCGCCAATGCACGTCCGAGCCTAGGCACCAGCCTCTTCTCCAAGGCTGGACCATCCAGAACCGCTCCGGCCGGGTGAAGAGATCTCACCCCCTCGGCCAGCTCAGCTCTCTTCACGGCAAACAAGTTATCTGCCCTTCCCTGAGTAACGGCCTTCTCCGCCTCTAACCGCCTCTTCAAAAAACTATCGGCCCGTCTTACACCCTCCAGGAGAGCAGCGGGGAAACTGGTTGGCTTCCGCGGAAAGTGGAACTTCAGGCCAGGCAGGGGAAGATTGGTTGTCTGAGAAGACGGAGACCCCGGAAGGGTGGACCCCCTTTGGGCTGGAGGAGGAGGCAGCCGGGGTATTAAGGCCCCGGTCTGTTGCTTTTGCTGCTGCGGCAGCAGAAGTAATTGCCCTTGTTGCTGCTGCTGGTTTGGATGTTGTTGTTGCTGCTGCTGCGGCGTTGGTGATTGTCTCTCTTGTTCCTGTTGCTGCTGTTGTTGTAGTTGTGGTTGCTGTCGTTGCTGTTGTTGTTGCCTTCGACCGGGAGAAGAGTGTCTAAGGCGTTTGTTCTTAGTGCCCTCAGCATCTTCTCCGGGACGCTTGCTCACCCCAGTTGTCCTCACGGGGAACACAAGCCCTTCCCCGTCGCTGCTGCTACTCGAGACCATCATAGTCTCGGAAGGCCCGTCAGCAGGGGACTTCTCTACCCTCGGAGACGCTTGCGCCTCGCCACTTGTCTTCTTGGGGGAGGCAGCTTTACCTCCCCTACCAGCCTTGGTCTTCCGTCCTTTCCCCGTGGACGGGTCTTGGCTGGTGGCAGCCTTCTTAATAAGCAAAGTAACCCTCCCCAACATCTTGGCTTCGGGATACTCTGCAAGAAATGTACAAAGCAAGGTTAACGAACCAACAAGCAATGAGAAAGAAGATAAGCGGAAGACAAGACAATCAACAACATAAAAGCACAAGCAAGCCCGCCAGCAGGGAACAAGAAACAAGAAAAAGAAAAGTTTGAAAGGGACGACCATGCACGAGAAACGTGGATGGCCTTCCTCGAGCAAAACAAAACATCGCTTCCTGCTCCAGGAAGCTCCCGTACTCCTTGAAGTCCGGGAATGACATGCTGAGAGAAGAAGGGTCAACCATGATGACACCTTCTGGCAGACTACCGTCACTCAGACACCAGAGGAGCTCATCTACCCTATCGCAATACCTGTCGAAAGGTATCCTACGAGGATCTAGCCTAAGGAAACGGGGATCAAACCCCATCTGAGAGGTCCGGGAAACCTCAGACAGGCTGGGGGTGTGGATCAATCGAAAACTAGTCTTACCTCTCCCGGAGGTACTAGCCCCCGGAGCCCCTTCGTTAGGGTAAGCCGCGGCATGGCGAGCCTCGATCTCCTCTTCCTCCGGCTGGGGGTCGGGGAACCTCTCCGCCCAACTAGGAGATAGAGTATTTTTGTCCCGAGCTGCTTGGGTGATCACCTTAGACAGCTCCAGGGAAATCTGCTCCCGGATATCAGCTGACACCTGAGTTTGCCCTCTGCCACTCACTGGCTCGATGTTTTGGAAGGAGGCAAGTAGCCCATACTCCCTCAACGATTCGGAGGTCACAAGTCCCTCCACTTTCAACTCTTCCTCAGAAAGCCCTTCGTAGAACTTGGACCTCCTTATCATCTCCGCGCAGCGAGGTGTCTGCGGAACGACTTCTGCGAAAATCAAATACAAGCGTTAGAGATCCTCCCAAAAGGCAAATCAAGCGCAAAGAAACAAAGTAGAAAAGGAGAGGAAGGAGCGCTTACCAGGGATTTTGAAGTCCAAAGATAGGGCTGGCACCCTCTTCAGCGGGAAGCCAGTCGTCAGGAACCAGTATTCCCGGAGGTCTGGAACCCTCGCGGTATGACAAGTGGGGCACATCACGTCCGGGTGCCTTTCTAGCCTGTAAAACCCCACCTTGTCTGAATGACCCCTCATAGGCTGAGACTTCAACCCGTAAAAGTACAGCACCTCCTCCGGGGTAGGAGCTTCCAGTCTCCGGGACTTGCAAAAGATGAACCACCCTGCTAAGAGCTTGTAGCTGGGAGGAATTAACTGGAAGGGGGCAATCCCCGCCTTCACACAGAAATTGGCAAAGTAACTCCTTAGGGGCAAGTGCGCCCCACACACTATGTGTGCCCAGCTCCAGGCACCAAAGCCCTCGTGACTCTGGCTAGCTGACTCGCCCAGCACCGACAGACGGTGCCACATCAGACCTGGGATGTTCTTCAGGCCTGCCTCAGAGGAATACAGCTCCAGCATGCCATAATTCCTGAAAAGGTTCGGTTTTTGGTCCATCTCCCAGATGGAACTATTGGAGGTTGGTGGGCTAGCCGCGACCACTTTCGCCTTTCCTTTCCCCTTTCCACCAGCGACAGGAGAGCCCTTCTCTTGGGCAGAATCAGCCTCCCCCGCAGCAAGGAGTTGTTCCTTTGAGATGTTCGTCACTGGACAAAAGAAAAGAAAGAAGAAAACACTCTAAGCAGTCAGCACCCTTGTCATACCCTAGTGGTATCAAAGGCGTCGGGGAGACCCTCCCCGAAAACTGCTTGGAGAGGCTCCCACCGAGCTTACCGAGGGATTGGCACCATGCCACCCGAAGGGCAACAAGGAACCAGGCTCAGACCCCGAGCCTAAGCCCACCAAAAGAAGTGTGTTCCCAGAGAAAGACACCCTAAAGGCGTTCATGCTTATGCCCTAAAACAGCAAAACAAGGGACGACTTTCCGAACGCAAATCGCCAAAGCATGCAGAAAAGGCTACTTATCGACTCACAATCAATCACATGCCTACCAAATCCCTATTCACACATGCACATAAGCAATAATGGCAGAAACCTCTACTCTAACAACTACCAACAACCTAAGGTTTGGGAGGAAAGAGCAAAGTAGAAATACTTACTGATATTCGGGTAGTTGGAGGTTGAAGGAGTAACTGGATCACTGCACAGCACGATCGCGAGAAGTAAAAGCTGCAAAGACGAACGGAGATTCAAACCAGGAACTTCGGGGAATAAACCCACTGCCAAATCAAAAAGAAAAGTTTCCAGATACTTACCAAAAGAAATGGCAAGTTCGGGGGAACGTAAGCTGGGAAGCCTGAGAGTTCAAAGGTTTGGAAATATGAAAATCCTAAAGATGGAGAATCTGAAAGCGTAAAGAGGAAGAAAGGTCCTTTCCCTCGTTTTTATAGCAGGGAAGAAGCCGTTTCGAATTCCTCAAGTGGACGGTCCCGATCTTCCCATTCCGTGTGCATCAGATCCAACGGCTGGAGAGGAAGCGACGATCCTATTTATGACTCCTCGGATGGGAATAAAGTATTTATTTCCCATCATTACACCACCTCGGGCCCGGAGTACCATTAAAAACCGTCAAATCATTAGTCAGATGACTGACGCACGCATACTCAACCAGTCGCCTCACGCACACGTCTTGGTCGCAGAACCATTCCCAGAATGACACGTGGTCCTTGCCGCACTTGAGTACTTGATCTCAAACAGAAGAAATTCCCTTTCTTTTTCATACTAACACTCAGGCGGGAAAAAGGAACCCTTCCGGGAACACAGAAGGTGCCCCCTCGCCTAATCTAAGAAACCGATTGTACAAGCTCCCGGATCTCTCAAAGCTCCGTGACCTTGGGGGGTAAATGTTATCCAGATTTCCGGATAGCGTTTAGATTGATGACCTCGGGGAAGCAGAATTATCGATGTCTTTCACGGTAGGTGACCAGAGCTCGCGGATGAACAGAAAGGCTTCGCCTCTCCCGCTTAGTGTCCGGATTACTCTTCCAAGCAAACACAATACGGAAACTCGTCAACTCTCCCAGACTCCCGAAGGGGTATCCTTCGGGGAAGCTCCTTCCAGGAGAAGCTCTTCGAGTGGTCTCCGCGGAAGAAGTTCTATGCCTCGCACGGAACAAAGCCAAACGGTCGAGTCCTGGAGGAGGCATATTTGGAATGATATCCGCCTGACACAGGATCCCGCCTGACACGCCCGTCAGGTCAAAGCCGCACACATCCCAGCACGCCTAAGGGTACCTTTTCGCCTACTGTTCCGCTGACAACTTGGAAAAGACGGCTGACTTTGTGTGTTCCCCATACTTTCACGTAAATATACCCACATAGAGTCTTGTAGCCATGCTACTACAGTAATTGTATCCCTATTTATGGCTGGTGTAATTAAGACTCATGTACGTAGAGAAAAACCCTAATCCAAAACCCTAGCTATAAAGACCCCTTCATTTTACAAGAAGAGGGACGAACAAATCATATAGCAAAAGCTCTACTAAAATCTCTCTAGCTTCATCTTCTTCAAGAGAACCCGAGAGAAACACTGTGAGTGTGTGAAGTTCTTGTGCACCAGCCATCTTACTGTAACCTTTTCCAAGTATAATAACATCGACTCGTGGACTAGGGCTTGTTAACGCCTGAACCACGTAAAAACACTGTTTGTTTAGTTACATTTCAGCATTTCTACAGTTCTTATCTTTTTATTATTCCGTTAGTTATTCGTTTCCGAAAAACTCGGTAAACAAGAAGCATTTTAGGGGAAAATGTATATTTGAATCTCAATTTGTAATTTTTTTATTTCTATTTTTTCAAAGGGTTTATCATTTATTGTTTATTTATTGTATTTATTTAAATAAATGTTCATTGATGTGATTAATAACATGATCATGCATTAGTCGATTACATGCCATACCAGAAACCCCCACACAATTTTTAATCTTTCATCTCATAAAAACATGATTATTAAGGATTGTCCTAATTGTTTATATGAACTGTTTTGGTGAACTCAATTTGCATGTAAACAACTATGTTAGTTGAACTTGGTAAATCACACCATAACAAAGGCATGCTAAGTCAAGCCTTTTAGATAACCAACTTTATATAAAAAAAATATTTTATAGAAGTTTGATGAATGTAATGGTATTATTAATTATTATAGTTCACCTAATTTACACTTAGGATGTGTAATGGATTAAATGAACTTAGGCCCATTTAAAATGGATTAATAGTAAATTAATTATGTTACATTAATGGGGTTATAATAAACTAGTAATTAATTTATAATTAATTGATTAGTTTAATAAACACATTTAATTCAAAATAGTAAGTGGGAGAATGTTGACATCTCAATGTGACATATGATCACCATTATTAGTACGACACTGTTAGATATGGTTCGGGTCTCCAGGCGCCTTTGTTTCCATCCCCCTAAGAAAGATTTCTAACCATATCAATACCAAGGTTGACTTCTTACGATGACAGGAAAAAGTGATCTATTTTAGGCTTGACCAACCTTAAGGCAACACTCTTTAAGTGAAGTCACAGACTCTAAAATAATGGGTTACACTTACAAAGACACAATACAACTTTTGCAGTGGATAATTGTGTCTTGACCAAAAAAATGGTACTTTATTTTTAAAAGATAAAATATGAGATATTTTAAGTTTTAATTAACAAAGACAAGATTGTCTTGTAAACTGTTAGAAATTAATTTGACCGACCCTAAGCCGACACTTTAATTGTTGGGTAGTTTTATCATGGAATAGTAAATGTTAAGTTTACGTGTTTTCTTTGTTGCATTCATGAATCATTTTTACTTTCCAAAACATATGATATTTATTTCAATTATATTTATTCTTGTATACTTTATTTCTTTTCAATAAATGTCGAACATGGGAAATCCACTTACTACTTTACTATCACTTGAAAAACTAACTGGTGATAATTTTATAAGATGGAAATCAAATTTGTATCTAATGTTAATTTGTGAGAATCACAAATTTTTCTAAACTGAGGAATACTCTGAAGAGTTAGCTGTCAATGCTTCGAAAAATGTTCGGGACAAATATGATGCTTGGATTCAATCCAACAATAAGGCTAAGTGTTACATGCTTGTTAGCAATAATGAAGCATGAAAACAAAGAAACAACCTATGGGATTATGGAATCTCTTCAGGCCATCTTTGGGCAGCAATCTGATCAAAGTCGTCATGAGGCTACTAGAACCTACATGAACACTAAGAAAGAAAAAAGTGTTTCTATACTTGAGCATGTTTTGAACATGAACAACATTATGCATAAAGCATAAATACATGGGGCTACCATGGATGATAGAACTTAAGTAAGCATAATACTTGAGTCTTGATCCTTAGTTTTTTACTGCATTCATTACCAACTACATTATGAATAAGTTGGAATTCAACATGACTCAATTGTTGAATGAACTGCAAACTTTTGAGTCATTAAATAAGATTGTGACCAAAGAGGGTGAAGCAAATGTTACTGAGAAAAAGCAATCTAACTCTGATGATAAATAAAAGAAGAGGAAGAAAAACAATGGTAAAGACACTAATGTGAAGAAGAAACCAAAGAAGGCCAAAAAGTCACCCAAGGCCAAGGAGAACAAGAAAGACAACAAGTCCAAGAAAAAGGACCCTAAAGGAAATTTTTTCGATTGTGGAGTTGAAGGTCATTGGAAGAGAAAATTTAACAAGCATCTCCCTGAGCTGAAAAAGAAAGGTAGATTTGATTTACTAGTAATTGAAGCTTGTATAGTGGAAGACGATATGTCATCCTGGGTCGTAGATTCAAGAGCCACTAACCATGTATGTTCTTCTATGCAGATACTTAATTCATCTAGGGAACTTGTTGATGGCGAGGTGACAGTGAGGGTTGGAAGTGGTTTAGTCATTTTAACAAAAGCAGTGGGAATAGTTCATTTAATCTTTGAAAATAATTATCTTGTTTTGAACAATGTTATTTTATTTTGCGATTTTCAAGAAATTTAATTTCTTTATCTTTATTGCATGAACAAAATTTTGATATTTCTTTTAATAATAATATGATTGTTAGAATAATTTCAATATCTGTAGAGCAATACAAACAAACAGATTGTAAATGCTTAAACCATCAGAGCGATCAATTAATAATTCTAAATTATTAAAAGTAGCTAATACTAAAAGTAACAAGCGACAAAATCTAGACATAATAATCTGGTTAACAAAAGACGGACCTTCGAGGGAACTAAAAGTTGAAACTCTTCCAGTTTGTGAATCTTGTCTAGAGAGTAAATTGACAGAAAGACCATTCTCAACAAAGGGCAATAGAGCCAAAGAACCATTGAAGCTTGTGCATGGTGATGTATGTGGTCCAATCAATATACAAGCTAGAGGTGGTTATGAGAACCCTAAGGCGACACTTTAATGCTTAGGAGGTCTGAAACTTTTAGCAAGTTCAAAGACTTCGAATCCCATGCCGAGAAGCAGTTAGGTAAAACTCTTAAAACACTTCGATCTTATCGAGGTGGAGAATAATTGGATGTGGAATTCAAGGATTTCATGCTTGAGCATGGAATTCTATCCCAACTCACAACATCTGGAATATCACAACAAAAGGGTATTTAAGAAAGGAGAAACATGACCTTATTGGATATGGTCAGGTCTATGTTGCGTTACTGTAAGCTTCCACTTTCTTTAAGGAGTTAGAACTTCAAACGATGACCTACATTTTGAATGTAGTCCCATCTAAGATAGTACGCAAGACATCATTAGAGTTATATAATGGTACAAAACCTAGTTTGCGTCATTTTTGTATATGGGGTGTCCAGCTCATGTTCTTAGACCTAAGTTTGGGAAACTAGACTCAAGGTCAAAAGTGTGTGTATTCGTTGGTTATGCTCTAGAGACTAGAGGTGGTTACTTTATAGTCAAAAGGATCAAAATGTGTTTGTGTAGACAAATGCAACCTTCCTTGAACATGACTATATGGTAAATTATAAACCTCAGAGCAATGTAGTTCTTGAGGAACTAGCCTCTGATCAGATCAACAAAAATCCATCATCATCATCATCATCATCATATAAAACCAAAGAAACCATAGTTCCTGAAAAGGAGGCCGCAGTGCATCATCTTAGTGGGAGGAGGATTGAACGACGACCTGTTTGCTATGAACACGAAGCACATGTCCTTGTGTCGGACACAGATTAGGACAATCCATTAAGCATTAAGGAGGTAATGGATGATCCTGAAAAGGATAAATGGCAAGAGTCCATGACCAAGAAATGAAATCTATGTATTCCAATTAAGTTTAGGAACTTGTAGATCCACCTGAAGATGTTGTTATGATTGGTTAGATACAAAAGGATAAATGTTGTTATACAAGATAGGTATAAAATAATTAGTGATTTCACGTAGTGTAGATGTGAAATTTAAGTTTCAATTGTAGCCACTTAAAAATTGTGTATTTGGGACTAAAGTGATACATGGAGGTATCTAAGGATCCCCAAAAAATTTGGTAGCATTTATAGCAATATTAGGCCCGTTGGAGGGATCAAAAGTCAGAGGGGGAGGCGATGCGTCACCTCTTAGGAGGCGTTACATCACCTGGATGCAAAGGGCTCAAAAAGCCCTAGTACGCAACGCATCACCTGCTAGTAGGCAACACATCACCTGGCAAGCAATGCATCGCCTACAGGCAGGCGACGCATCGCCTGGCGTGTCTGTACGGATACGTATTTTAAGCTCCAAATGACGAGTTCTTTAGCTCTAATCTTATTGGTTAGACCTAATTAAGGTGACTACACTATAAAAGGGTCCTAATAGAGTTTTGGAAGATTTGATCACTCTCTCAAATCTCTCTTTTTCTAGCTTTCAAGAATCTCTAGTTTTCTCCAAGATACTCATAAAGAAAGTGCTTGCCTTTGTGAGTTTAAGGCTTGTTCAATCTTAATCTCATTTCCTCTTAGAAAAAGCCTCAAGCATCTATGGTGGGCTAAGAAATAGAGAATTAGGACAGTGATACAAATTGTATATAAGCCTTTGGTTGTGTTTTCCATTGAAGAAGAAGTACAAGGTGGTGGATTCAACAAGTGTTTTGAAGCATCATCAAAGTTGAAGAATTGTGTTCCAACACTAGGGTTGGAATCACCTTTCTCAATATTTCTTTGGTCTCAGTCAATCATAATTTTCTGTAGATTCTTGTTATTGTGGTGGTGTAATCTCACTCTCCCCAAACATTATAATTCTATATCATCTGAGATACCACATAATGGAAGAATCTAACTCCTTTTCGACTTTGAAGTTTATGACTAAAGACTTTGTAAGATTGGATAGGTTTGATGGGACTAACTTTGTTTGTTGGAAAGATGAGTTAGATTCTTACTAACCACTATTAAAGTTTTCTATATCTTGAATAAAGACCTAAAGGCATTGGAACCCTCCAAGGAAGATGACACCCAAGAAGTCGTCAAAGAAAGGAAGAAGTGCGAAGAAGATGAGTTGATATGTAGGGGTCACATCCTCAATGCGCTATCAGACTGATTGTATGATCTCTACATTAACACCAAGACCGCCAAGGAGATTTGGGAACCTTGGAAAAGAAGTACAAAGCAGAAGAAGAAGGTACAAAGAAATTTCTTATTACACAATATATGGAATTTAAGTTCTATGATATGAAACCCCCCTCTTCCCCAAATACATGAATTGTAAATTTGTGAATAAGTTGTCTACACTCAATATTGTGTTTCCAGAAAAATTCCTTGTGGGTGCCATAATATACAAGTTACCTCCATGTTGGAGAGGCTATAGGAAGAAGATTCCTTGTAAGAATGAGGAGATTTCTTTCAAGGAAATCCTCAAACACTTGAGGATTGAGGAGGAATCCTGCTCTAGAGATAAGAATGATAAGTTTAATGGAGAGACTTCAAAGGTCAATGTGGTGGCCAATCCTCCTAACAAGAGCAAAGAAATTTAAAAGAACAAAGGCAAGGGTAAAAAAAGGCTTAGGACCCAAGAAGAATGAGGGACAATTCAAAAGTTCCAAGGGACCTTGCTTTGTGTGTGGAAAGAATGACCACTTTGTTGGAGATTGTAGGTTCAAGAGGAACCATAACAATGAAGCAAGAGTCAACTCAACCGAAGAAGAGCTACTTGCAACACTAAGCGAAGTAAATGCCATCCATGGAAAGGTTAATGGATGGTGGTATGATACTTGTGCCACCATTCATGTCACCTATGATAGATCTACTTTCAAGAGAATGAGACACAAATGGGCAATGAGAAAAGGTCCAAGGTTGAAGGCAAGGAGACTATTGATTTGTTCTTCACATCCGACAAGAAGGTTCTACTCACCAATGTTTCGTATGTACCAGAAACGAGTAGAAACCTTGTGAGTGATAATTTTCTTGACAAACCGGGAATCAAGGTTGTGATATATTCTGACAAGCTTACTTTGTCCAAGGGGAATGTATTTGTGGGAAAGGGATATGCTTGTGATGACATGCTCAAACTTTGTACTTCTATTGATAACTCAAACAATAAAGTTTCCTTTTCTTCTTGTCATATGCTTCACTCAAATTTTATTAATTTGTGGCATTATAGACTTGGACATATAGGATTTATCACAATTAAAAGATAAATTAAATGTGGATTTATTTATTGATTGTGATAATGCTGAGAATTATAAATGTGAAGTATGTGTTAAATCTAAGATGGTAAAGAAACCATTTCCAAGTGTTGAAATAAACTCTAAGTTGTTAGATTTGATACATAATGACTTATGTGAACTAAATGGAATGTTGACTAGAGGAAGAAGTATATATTTTATTACTTTCATAGATGGTTACTCTAGGTTCACATATGTATATTTTCTTAAGGATAAAGATGAAGCATTTAATGTGTTTGAAGCTTATACAGCGGAAGTTGAAAATCAAATGGAAAGGAAAATTAAAGTGCTTAGAAATGATAGGGGTGGTGATTATTTTTCAAATGATTTCAACTTGTTTTGTGAAGAACATGGAATAATATATGAATGTATAGCCCCATATACTCCACAACAAAATGGTATAGCAGAAAGAAAAAATAGAACATTTCTTGAGATGATTATGTAGCGTCCCAAAACTCCTAATAAGGTTTAGTACTTTGGTTAGCATGCCAGGGTGACACGTGGGATGATTATGTGTGAATATTATGAGTTATATTATTATATGACTGTTTATGCATGATTATGTGTATTAAATGTGTTTAAAGACCCGCTTTTGACAATAATAGTATTTTCGTAATTTTGACCTGTTGGGGGTATATTTGTTATTATTATGCTATGTGCTTGTGACCACATTATTATGTGGATATATTTGTGATATTCGGCTTGAGTGGGTGCTTTTGAGCAATTTTAGCGGAAAAGTCACAATGGGGATAGATGCCCTGCTCGGGTCGAGCCTAGGGGTATTTTGGGTACTTTGGGAATTTTGGGATATTTTAGGATTTATTAATAAATGGAATTAATTGGGAGAGACATTTGAGTTTGGTTGATTAAATTGTGAATTGGTGGTGAAATTTGAGGTTTAGTGAGAATTTAGACGAAATGAACAAAATGCCCTTGTTAGTGGTTAGAGGGTTAATTGATGATAGGGGTAAAAGGGTCATTTGACCATGTGTATAGTGATAAGTGACCAGCTTCCCTTGAAGCCAGTAGTCTCATGTACATTCATTTTTCCCTCTATATCTTTCTACTTGTTTTCTACTTCAAGCTCTTTCAAGACAAACACTTAGGCCAAGGATCAAGCTCTTGAATTTTTATAGAATTCTTGGGGGAGTTGAGTAGCAAGGGAGGAGTTAGAGCTGCCAAGGTCACTTTTGCCAGAAGAGTTCAAATTTAAAGCTCAAGCAGAGTTAAAATTCTACTTAGTTTTTCATATATTTTTTTAGGTGTTCTTGGTCAAATTTGAGGATTTTGGTTTGGTTTCAAATTTGGGAGTTTGAGACTGTTAGGATGTTATTCATTGATTGTATTGCTATTATGGAAGTCAATTTTGGTGAAATATTGGCTAAAATGTGATTTGGGGTCGGTTTGAGTTTATGAAAATCACATTTTTTTTGGTTTTTCGCAGTGGTGTCACGACTCTTATGGGGAGCACCGTGCTGCGGATGGACTCGATGGTAGGGTTTGCCCTCTGACCTCTGTGGCACCACAACCCTTTAGGAGGGCACCTCAGTGCTAATGAGCTTTCATTTTAAGAGGTTGCCCTCTGACCTCAGTAGTGTCGCGACCCTTTAGAAGGGCGTCGCGACGCTAATGCATTTTAAGGGTGCAATTTTTCAAGGTTTCGAGCGTTAGGCTCAGGGGCTAGGGATTAGTCCTGGAACCCATTTTTAAACTTAATTTTTAATGAGAATACCATTTATGTTGTGACTAGTATGTTCCCAAGGCTCGGGAAAGGGATCATGCTTGGGGTCATTCTGTTTTCTTCCCAAGACTCAAGGAAGAAAACCGACACATGCACCGAGAGTAGGGCATTAGCCCCTGACTGTTGAACACAGTTATAACTGTACCTTGAATCTGTTTAGAACTGAATGATTTACTCTGTGACTACATAGGTTGCATCTATTGTTTATAACTGTTTGTAGCTGTTTGTAATTGGTTGTGATTGATCGGCTATGGGGCCGTAATTAGTAATAAACATGTGGAATGTAGGCAGTCAAGGCAGGGCCACTATGGGGGTGAGATATTCATCTATTCAGCATAGGGCGTTATACTTGTTGAATAGTAAACTCTATCTATTTATGATTGATGAATTATGTATCAATGTTACTTCTTATTTTCATATCTGTTATATCTGGTTGGGTTTTCTTGCTGGGCCTCGACTCACGGGTGTTTTATGGTGCATATAAAGGCAAGGGAAAACTGGACCAACCATGAGTTGGAGAGATCTAGGGGCGGTGTGTGCATACTGTACCTGTTAGAAATGTGCCCTGAAAGCATATGTAGTAGACATTATTTTTATGAAATAAATAAATGAATTGAATTTTTTATGCATATATTTTATGGACTATATTATTATGTGATAATATTAAGTAAATATCAGGAAAATTCCTAAGTTCATATATGTGATCTCAAACACGTATTGGTACGGGAGGATTGTGTTTGAGATAAATGAACTTGAATAGTTCGCAGCAAAATAAAGTTATGGAATCTTTAGATTAATTACTGCAAGTACGGTCCACTAGTATTATGAATACATGTGATCTAGATCCGAATCACTAGTGTGGTAGTCAACTTTAGTGGAGGTGCTTTATATATTAGAGAATATATAGAACTGGACCAGATATGTTTATTAATACTTAGTTAAATACCGTTTCGAAGTATTAATTAAATATATCAAATGATGATCATATACAAATAGATCTTAATCCTGAAGTTACTATGAACTCCTGTTTATGTTATATGAGTTCTTTGATTCACCTGTTAGGGTCTGTCAGAATGATCAGGCTAGAAACTTTTGTTTTGGGAACTCATTAATGTAGATGGCTGGGGACATAGTATACAGATATGGAATCTATGCCTTCTCGCAAGAGATTGAATGATGGTTCTCTTAAGGGTTGACTTTTGGGACTGAAAGGTTATTGAGCTCAAATTCATAATTTAGTTATGAAGTAACCTTCACTAGTAGAGTCAATGGTACTTAAGGAAACAAGAGTAATTAAAAGGGTAAAACAGTAATTTTATTCCCGATTAATTATGAACCATTATTAGAGGGTCAAGTTGTATGCAATGATTTTATTAATGGACGCTTTATGATTATAAAGTACTCAGTAAATGAAATGTCTATAATTACAAGAGTGCAGTCTCATATTTATAGTGGAATAATCATGAGATTAATAAATTAAGATTATTTAATTAAAGAGTTAAATTAATAATCTCAAATTTATTGGAGCTTGGAATTATAGGTCCATAGGTCCCCATAGCGGCTCTATCAACACTGTTCAAGATAAGAGTTGATATGAAGGGAAAATAGTTTAAAGACATATTTAAGAAGAAATTTGTTCTTCGGGCCAAATATGCAATTATATGATAATAATGATTAATTAATTAATTTCAAATTAGTTGTAGTTAACAAAATTAATTAATATTTAATTATTGTATAATTTTTGAAATTATATTAAATAATTAAAGTAATTTCAAAATTTAATTAAATAATTCATTAATTATAATTTTCGAAATTATAATAAATTAAATATTTATTTTTCAAAAATTTTGGATTTAATTAATTGGTAGAATTAATTAAATATCTTTATTTGAGTGGGAGATAATAATCTGATAAGTTCAAATTGAATTTGAATTTAAAAGATTAATATTTATTCAAATAATTAATTATATTTGATAATTAATTAAAAAGATAATTAATTCAAATTTGAATTAGTTATCAGGTTGTTAGATTTTATCTGACAAAATAGTTTGAATAAATAATTAAATAAAAATTGAAAAAACAACATCCCTAAAATTAGGGAGGCTACACGTGCACACACAGTCCATGGACTGTGTGTGGCGTGTAGGGCAATTTTCAAGGATGGGATTTTCATTTTTATTTAATTAATTAATTAATTAATGGATAATTCAAAAATTGGTTTTTGGATTTTTTTCATTAATAGAATAATTAATTAATTAAAAAGTAAATTGTAAAATTGTTACAGATTTATTTTTTAAAATTTGAATATTTTCTTTTAAGTATGACTAATCAGAAAAATATTCAGTGGAGTGAGACAACTCAGACTATTCGCTCTGTGAAAAAAATAGAACGATAGTTTTCTCTCCCTGAAAATAAAGAACCAATTCTCAGGCCTATTCTCTGGATCTCATGTGTTGAGTCTATCAAGTAGAATCACAAATAAACTATCCTTCATTTTCTAAGTGCCCACACATTTCTTGAGGTGTAGAGAACGCTTTGGAAGATCTTGGTGTGAGTACGTGGGAGCGGCTTGGATAGGAAGTTCGTTCTAAATACGAAAAGATAGCAAGGATACTTGATAGGCTTCAAGAGGTATGAATTCTATCCTTATCTTGTTTATGATTTATGTATGTATATTAATGGATCCGCATATTTAAAGGTAGTTTAAATATGTTACAAAATTTTTGTTGCACACTGGGCCAACCACACCAACATTCCCCTGCGTATTAGGAAACTCGTTCCTAACAATTGGTACCAGAGCGGTCATTAATCTCTACATACATTAATTATTGTGTGGGCATAATATTCATTCTTATGTTATTGTAATATATGTGAATGGATGGATGTATGTATGATAATAGTTTATTCTTAAGGGTCGTTAATTATATGGTGTTTTGGGGCATAGGAATTTTTGTAATTTTAATTTTCTGTGTTAAAATTATTTGAAAAATTCTGTAAGGCCCGAGCCCCGAAGCTCGAGCTTCACCCAGCCGGACTGCTGTGTGCCCAGCCCCGGCGTGCTGCCTGCCCAGGCGCCCTGCGCACGTCACCCAGCCGAGTGCCTGTGCCCCTGCACCTGCGCCTCTGCCCAGTGCGCTCCTGTGCCCCTGCCCAGCGCGCCGCCCTGCGCCTCTCCTAGCTGCACGCCTGTGCGCCCCAGCGCCAACTGCTACTGCTCCCAGCCGTGCGGCCCTGTATGCCGCACCCAACAGCAGCCCGTGCACCCTAGCCGCATGCCCCATGCCGAGCCACCATATGCAGCCGCCCCTAGGGTTTTAAAACCTAGGACTTGCATCCAAAAATTGTCCATTTAAATTATGGGCTTAATTAAGTTAACCCATAATTAAAAAAAAATTTTATTTTGAATTAATTGTATGAGCCCAAATTCAAATCTAGGCCTAATAACTTATCGGGCATTAAACCCAAGTTAATTATTCTTAAAATTTGTTTAAGATAATTAAAAGTTATTTTAATTCAAAATTAAATTGATAAGTGGCTTAATGGATCAAGACTACTTGTGAATGCCTTAAGTAAAAGATAGAGATCTATTTAGGTCTTATTTAGTTTCTTACATTTTTGTGTATATTTTTGCAAGTGTTGTAAGTTTTCTAGAAATACCCAAGACACCCGGCCCACATTTATTTATTTATTTAGCTAGTATTTATTTATTTAAATGTTAGAATGTGATTAAATTTTTTAATACTTTATCATGCATTTTTGACATGCCATACATATAACCCACACAGTATTTGAAATTGTGCATGCATCTCATATGAGTATAAACATGCTTTAGAATTGTCCTATGTGATTATATGCTGGTCCATATAATAATAAATCTAGTTTTTTAACTAGTTCAAGAGCGGAAACAGATTTTAAAAGTTGTTTAATTTCTAGTATTTAATAAAATTGTTTTATTAAATTATAAATGATATTCTTAGTAATTATTGCAAAATAAAATTGAACTAATTAGGGCATAGTTCTATAATTTTAATTTTGCTTAATTTGATTAGTAATTATTAGAATATCATTTGGTAAAAATAGATCACTTTATTTTTACAACCAATTAAAAAGCATAGGATGTTTTGAGAAAACACATGTTCTAAAATAGTGAGTGGGAGAGGGAGTTATGACAATAAGTCCCATGGTCTCCATTATTAGTTAGCATCGAGGTAACATGGAAAGGGCCTCGCGACACCATTGCTTGTGTCCCCCTAAGGAAGGCTTCCAACTGTGTTATTCTCAAGGCAAACTTCTTTTTCAAGAATAGGATTTAATGATGTATTTCAAGTTTGACTAACCCTAAGGCACATTCTTGAGTTAAGTCATTGATCTAAAATAATGGGTTACACTCACAAGGTACATTAGGCTTTCGAGCGGACTAGTGTATTCTTAACCAAACAAGCGGTTGTTTATAAGTCAAAAGAGAAATATTGATTTAAGTTTTAACTTATAAATTTGAGAACTTGTCTCAAAATTAATTTGGAATTAGTCTGACCTACCCTAAGGCTGGTCCATTAATGTTCAAATTAATTAATCGTGGAATTAGTAATTATTTTTTATGTGTTTTTTGTTGCATTCATGCATCACGTTTACTATTCCAAAAATAATTGATATTTATAATATGCATAGATTCATTTTGTTTATTTATTTATTTTCAGCAATTATGTCTAGCTCAAATACTGTGTCTTCTTTACTTGCTAATGAAAAGTTGACTGGTGAAAACTACATGAAATGGAAATCAAACTTGAACATTGCATTAATATGTGAGAAGCCTAAAAAGTCATCCAAAAGCAAAGAGAACAAGAACACTAAAACTTCCAAAAGGAAGACCCCAAAAGGGACATGCTTTCATTGTGGAGAAAATGGTCACTGGATGAGAAACTATCCAAGGTATCTCACTGACCTCAAAGAGAAAAAGACAGGTAAATTTGATTTACTTGTGTTAGAAGCTTGTTTAGTGGAAGATGATTCCTCATCCTGGATAGTAGATTCAGGAGCCACTAACCATGTCTGCTTTTCTCTTTCGATTCTTAGTTCAACGAAGAAGCTTGCTGATGGAGAGGTGACTATGAGGGTAGGCAATGGTCAGATTGTCTCTGCAATAGCAGTTGGAACAGCCCGTTTGGAATTTGAGAATAATAAATTTCTTGTTTTAGAAAATGTTTATTATAATCCTGGATTTTCTAGAAACTTAATTTCTGTTTCTATGTTGCATGAAAAAAAAATTAAAATATCTTTTAATAATAATTCGATTGTCATTTCAAGATATGGTTTTAAGATATGTTCTGCAAAATCTATAGATGGGCTTTATAAACTGCAAGCTAAAGAGAAATCTATTAATAATTCAGAATTATTTGAAACAACCAATCCTAGATCTATTAAACGACAAAAGACTGATTCCGATAGTGATACATATCTGTGGCACTTGAGATTGGGCCATATTGGTCTAGACAGAATAAATAGGCTTGTAAAGGATGGTCCTTTAAGAGAACTATCTATTGGATCTCTCCCTGTTTGTGAATCCTGTCTAGAAGGAAAAATGACCAAGAAACCTTTCTCTGCCAAAGGTTCAAGAGCCATAGAACTACTTCAGCTGGTACATACGGATGTTTGCGGTCCACTTAATGTACAAGAAAGAGGAGGTTATGAATACTTCGTCACTTTTATTGACGATTATTCAAGATATGGTTACCTATATTTAATGCAAAGAAAATCTGAAACTTTTGGAAAGTTCAAAGAATTTCAAGCAAAAGCTGAAAAGCAATTAGGTAAGTCACTAAAAGCTCTTCGATCTGATCGAGGAGGAGAGTACTTGGATTTTGAATTCAAGGACCATCTGTGTGAGCATGGCATTCAATCCCAACTCACAACACCTGGAACGCAACAACAAAATGGTGTTTCGGAAAGATGGAACAGAACATTATTAGATATGGTTAGATCAATGATGAGGTTTCTCATCATTACCACTGTCATTCTGGGGCTATGCGATTCAATGTGCTCTATACATATTAAATGTTGTTCCATCTAAGTCTATCCAAAAGACACCCATAGAATTATGGAATGGTTGTAAACCTAGTTTACACCATTTTCAAATTTGGGGGTGTCCTGCACACGTGCTTAAAGGAAAGACCGGGAAGTTGGAATCACGCTCTGAAGTGTGCATGTTTGTAGGTTATTCCAAAGAGACCAGAGGTGGAATTTTCTATAGTCCAAAAGAAAATAAAACATTTGTATCGACAAATGCAACTTTTCTTGAACATGAATATGTGAATAACCACAAACCTCACAGTAAGGTTGTTCTGGAGGAGATGGTCTCAAATGAAGTTGCAAAGTCACCAGCAACAACCAATGAAAAACGGCAAGAGGAAACTGCTAGTTCTAGTCAGAATAGTAGTGAACCTCGTCGTAGTGGGAGGGTTAGCAAGCAACCCACACGTTATGAACACGAAGTTCAAATGCTTGTGTCTGATACAAACAAAGACAATCCATTGACATTTAGAGATGCGACGAATGATTCTGACAAGGACAAATGGCAAGATGCCATGAACCAAGAAATGGAATCGATGTATTCCAATTCTGTTTGGGTTCTTGAAGATCCACCTGAGAATATCAAACCCATTGGTTGCAAGTGGATATTCAAGAAGAAAAGAGGAGCGGATGGGAAAGTAGAGACTTTCAAAGCAAGGCTTGTAGCCAAAGGTTACACACAGAAAGAAGGGGTTGACTATGAAGAAACTTTTTCTCCTGTAGCCATGCTAAAATCCATTCGTATACTCTTGTCCATAGCTGCGTGCATGGATTATGAGATTTGGCAAATGGATGTCAAAACAGCTTTTCTGAATGGCTTCCTCAACGAAACCATTTACATGTCTCAACCAGAAGGGTTCGAGTTAAAAGGTCAAGAGCAAAAGGTTTGCAAGCTTCTTAGGTCCATTTATGGACTCAAACAAGCTTCTAGATCTTGGAATCTTAGATTTGATGACACAATTAAAACGTTTGGTTTTGAACAAAACGTTGACGAACCTTGTGTCTATAAAAAAATCAAAGATGGTGTAGTAGTATTCCTCGTTCTTTATGTTGATGATATATTACTGATTGGAAATGACGTAACATCATTATCAAAAGTAAAGAACTGGTTAGCTGAACAATTCCAAATGAAATATTTGGGAGAAGCCAAGTTTGTTCTGGGCATTAAAATTCTTAGAGATAGACAGAACAAAACTTTGGCATTGTCTCAAGCAACTTTTATTGATAAGGTGCTAGAACGCTTTAATATGCAAAACTCCGAAAAGGGTGATATGCCAACCCGTTCTGGAGTATTCCTTTCCAAAGAGCAGTGTCCCAAAACACCTCAGGAAGAGGAAGACATGAGACAATATCCCTATGCCTCAGCAGTAGGCAGTCTAATGTACGCCATGTTGTGTACAAGACCTGACATTTGTTATGCAATAGGGATAGTCAGCCGTTATCAATCCAATCTTGGATTGAGTCATTGGATTGCAGTAAAGAATATTCTCAAGTATCTTAGAAATACTAGAGATTATATGCTTGTATATTCAGGTGGAGACCTGAACCCCACTAGTTACACTGATTCTAATTTTCAATCAGACAGAGATAGTCAGAAATCGACTTCTGGATCAGTGTTTACTCTTGGAGGAGGAGCGATAGTCTGGCGAAGTATTAAACAAACCAACATTGCAGACTCCACCATGGAAGCCGAGTATATAGCGGCTTGTGAAGCAACTAAGGAGGCTGTGTGGCTCAAAAAGTTCTATTCCGATCTGGAAGTTGTGTCAGATGTGGATAAGCCACTAGTCCTATACTGTGACAACAGTGGGGAAGTAGCTAACTTAAAGGAACTACGGAGTCACAAGAGGGGAAAGCACATCGAGAGGAAGTATCACTTGCTAAGAGAGATAGTTCATCGAGGAGATGTTGCAGTTATGAAGATAGCTTCAGAGCATAATCTTGCAGATCCTTTCACAAAGACTTTATCTATAAAATCTTTTAAGGAGCATGTAAGAAACATGGGAATGAGAGAGATGCATCATTTGCTTTAGGGCAAGTGGGAGATTGTTGGAAATATGCCCTGAAAACATATGTAGTAGACATTGTTTTTATGAAATAAATAAATAAATTGAATTTGTTATGCATATATTTTATGGACTATATTATTATGTGATAATATTAAGTAAATATCAGGAAAATTCCTAAGTTCATATATGTGATCTTAAACACGTATTGGTACGGGAGGATTGTGTTTGAGATAAATGAACTTGAATAGTTCGCAGCAAAATAAAGTTATGGAATCTTTAGATTAATTACTGCAAGTACGGTCCACTAGTATTATGAATACATGTGATCTAGATCCGGATCACTAGTGTGGTAGGACACTTTAGTGGAGGTGCTTTATATATTAGAGAATATATAGAACTGGACCAGATATGTTTATTAATACTTAGTTAAATACTGTTTCGAAATATTAATTAAATATATCAAATGATGATCATATACAAATAGATTTTAATCCTGAAGTTACTATGAACTCCTGTTTATGTTATATGAGTTCTTTGATTCACCTATTAGGGTCTGTCAGAATGATCAGGCTAGAAACTTTTGTTTTGGGAACTCATTAATGTAGATGGCTGGGGACATAGTATACAGATATGGAATCTATGCCTTCTCGCAAGAGATTGAATGATGGTTCTCTTAAGGGTTGACTTTTGGGACTGAAAGGTTATTGAGCTCAAATTCATAATTTAGTTATGAAGTAACCTTCACTAGTAGAGTCAATGGTACTTAAGGAAACAAGAGATAATTAAAAGGGTAAAACGGTAATTTTATTCCCGATTAATTATGAACCATTATTAGAGGGTCAAGTTGTATGCAATGATTATATCAATGGATGCTTTATGATTATAAAGTACTCAGTAAATGAAATGTCTATAATTACAAGAGTGCAGTCTCATATTTATAGTGGAATAATCATGAGATTAATAAATTAAGATTATTTAATTAAAGAGTTTAATTAATAATCTCAAATTTATTGGAGCTTGGAATAATTACAACATCCCTAAAATTAGGGAGGCTACACGTGCACGCACAGTCCATGGACTGTGTATGGCGTGTAGGGCAATTTTCAGGGATGAGATTTTCATTTTTATTTATTTAATTAATTAATTAATGGATAATTCAAAATTTGGTTTTTGGATTTTTTCATTAATAGAATAATTAATTAATTAAAAATTAAATTGTAAAATGGTTACAGATTTATTTTTTAAAATTTGAATATTTTCTTTTAAGTATGACTAATCAGAAAAATATTCAGTGGAGTGAGACAACTTAGACTATTCGCTCTGTGAAAAAAATAGAACGGTAGTTTTCTCTCCCTGAAAATAAAGAACCAATTCTCAGGCATATTCTCTTGATCTCATGTGTTGAGTACATCAAGTAGAATCACAAATAAACTATCCTTCATTTTCTAAGTGCCCACACATTTCTTGAGGTGTAGAGAACGCTTTGGAAGATCTTGGTGTGAGTACGTGGGAGCGACTTGGATAGGAAGTTCGTTTTAAATACGAAAAGATTTCGAGGATACTTGATAGGCTTCAAGAGGTATGAATTCTATCCTTATCTTGTTTATGATTAATGTATGTATATTAATGGATCCGCATATTTAAAGGTTGTTTAAATATATTACAAAATTTTTGTTGTACACTGGGCCAACCACACCACCATTCTGCTGCGTATTAGGAAACTCGTTCCTAACAGAGCCTGCTCGGCTACCATGGTTGAGATATATTTTGAGGAACATAGGGTAATGTCCAATTTTGCCGCTTAGGTCGGCTATTTTTGTAACCTTGATTATAATTGTGTTTAGTTTAAGACTTTTTGGGATCCCGTGTATATGTTTAAATTTTTTAATGAAAAGTCTAATTCTTTTGACCAAAACTGTTAGTACCTGAACCATTTTAATCTTCATTATACTTTTGATTCCAAATGGCTCACTTAACGAGTTAAGCACCATTTTAAACACATAATGTAACGGTCCTGGATTAGTAGGGCGTTACAGATTAATTCTATGCTATTACATTGAAAATTGAGTTTTAGTTTGTGGAGTGAAGCCTTGCTATTCGCTTGTCATATTTTAAATCGTATTCCCACGAAGATAAACAATATCTCTCTATATGAGTTATGGAAAGTAAATAAACCAAACATTGGTTATCTTAAAGTGTGGGTGTGTCTTGCTTATTGCATGAACATCGATTCCAAAAGGACCAAGTTGGGTCTAAGGGAAATAGATGTGTATTAGTGGGTTTTGCCCAAAATAGCAAACCTTATAGATTATTAGACTTTGAGTCTAATGTAATAATTGAATCAAGAGATGTTGAGTTCTTTGAGAACATGTCAGTCGATGAGAAAAAGTTAATAGAACCAACTCAAATTAGAGAGCCTCAAGAGGAGACTCCTAAAATGGTTGGTGAGCAACCTAAATTTCCTAGAAGAAGCCAAAGGCTCAAAGACATGGGATCAAGTGAGAAGTGTTTTCAAGCTCAAAGACATGGGATTAAGTGAGAAGTGTTTTAACCTAGAGACATTATACCTTGTTGAAGGTAATAATGAGGAAGTGACATGGAAATATCCAATAGTACTTCAAATAGAGGATGATCCCAAAACTTTCAAAGAAGCAATGTCCTCGAGGGACTTCGCTTTTTGGAAGGAGTCAATTTATGATTAAATGGATTCAATTATGTCAAGCCACACTTGGAAATTGGTTGACCTTCCAAAGGGGTCTAAAAAAATTGGCTGCAAATGGGTATTTAGAAAGAAATACCATATCGATGACACCTTAAAAACCTTAAAGTCTAGATTAGTAGCCAAAGGATTCAAACAAAATGAGGGAATAAATTACTTTGACACTTATGCACCAATAGCAAGAATTACTTCTATTAGATTGTTATTTTCCTTATCATCTATATATAATCTTTATGTTCACCAAATGGATGTCAAAACAACATTCGTAAATGGGGATCTCGAGGAGGAGGTCTATATGGAACAGCTGGAGGGTTTTGTTCTTCAAGAAAATGAACATAAAGTGTGTTGACTTGTCAAATCATTATATGGTTTGAAACAAGCTCCAAAACAATGGCATGAGAAGTTTGATAAAGTCATTATTTTAAATGGATTTAGACACAACAATGCAGACAAAAACTTCTACTCTATGACTTGTGATAACTATGTCATATTAGTGTGTCTATATGTAGATGATATGTTGATTTTGAGTAATGACATGATAGGAATAATGGAAACGAATCTAACTTTAAAATGAAAGACCTTGGAGAGGTGGATACCATTCTAGGTATCAAAGTTAGAATGAATAGTGGGGCTTGTGTATTGAGTCAAACCCACTATGTCGAGAAAGTGCTTGACAAATTTAGTCATCTCAAAATCAAATAGGCAAATACACCCATTTATTTTTGGAAAATCAAAAGAAATTGTTTTAATCACAGAACAAGTTACAACTTAACCGAAGTCTACCAACAAATTACAAACTTTGTATAATGACTCCACCCAATCCTTATCTATTCTATTTAATCTTTTAGAGTTCATGAATTGAATTCTATTACAAACATATTGTTTTATGTTTTTGAGAGTAACCTGGACAGTAGGGAGCTTATGATCCCAAAGAACACTATTCCTACTTTGCCATATGAAATAAACCAAGGCTGGAGTAACACTCATGAGAACTTTCCTTCTCCCTTGAGACAATTTTTTCTTCTTTAATCTTTTCACTAAAAAATTCAAGTCCTTACTCTGCATATTCCAATCAATCCACCTTCCAATTTCTTCCTTAACTCTCCTACTGTAGCAGCAAGAAAAGAAAAGGTGAGAATGAGTTTCATCAAAATTGCCACAAACAATGCAAGCACTAGAATCTGCCACTCCAAAACAAAAAAGTCTGTCTTTTGTTGGATGTAACGACCCAAAATCACTAATATGGCTTAAGGGCCTTGATTAGTGTGCTGGGAGGGCATAATTGGTTTATGTGTGAATTTATTAATTTAACGCGTGATTATATGATAAGCATGCTTGTATGGTTTTATGAATGTGAATGTGATTACATATTATATTTGTGAGCGCCACATTATTATGTGGGTAAATCTACAGCATGCGACTTGAGGCGATCCTAGGAAGCTAGTTAGCGGGAAAGTCACAACGAGGCTTAATACTTGACTTGGAGCAAGTCAAGGGGTATTTCGGGTATTAGATGATTATTTGGGTTATTGGGTTATGGAAATAAATAATTGGAGATATATTTGAGGTTAGGAAGCTTAGGCGGGAATATTAGGGAAATTTACCATTTTTCCCTCAGGGACATTTCTGGTACCCTGAGCCTCGGGATTGACTTAATCAAATAAGGTTAGACTAAGTAAAATAGAAAACAGTAGAACAAAAACCCAAACCGACCCTTTTTGCTCCTTTCTTCCTTCTCTTAGGAAAACTACTAGAACTTGAGGATTTTAGCTGGGAATTCAGTGGATTGGGCTGGAGTTTGGAAGGATTAGTCCAGTGTTCAGCTAAGGATTTAGTCAGGAACTAAGGTAAGATATAAGCTTGAAGAATGGTGATTAATTTTATTTTATAGCTGGGTTTTGAAGTGTTTATGAACTTTGGTGTTGAAGGGCAGAATTGAGGCTTGAAAGCTTGCGTTTTAGCTCAAAAATTGTTAAGGAAGTGGTTCATCAAAGAAGGTAAGCTTCAATTCATAATTTAGAGTTTAAATTCTGAGTTTGCATGATTGGTTTTAGTGTTCTTTAGTATGTGAGTTTCAGAAATTGAAATGAGATTTTAATGAGTTTTAAAGCAAGGGTTTTGTTGGATTATGTTGCTAAAATCATGTTAGAAGTCTTGTGATGAATGGGTTTTGGAATTAGGGTGCTTTGGGGGTGGTTTTGAGCAAGGTTAGGATGTTAGGAATGGTGGACTTTCTAGGCACGAAGGGCTGGGCCGCGGCTCTGTTCTAGGGTGTCGCGGCCCTGCGAAGTGAAGAAGAGCCAAGGAGGCTCTGCAGTGGGGAAGCGCCGCAGCGCCACAGGGCAGGGTCGCGTCACGTGTCTGTCTTTAGAGAGGCCCAGCCTCTGTTTCAGAGGCGGGCCGCGGCATGGGTTTCAAGGGCTGCGACCTTTAAGGGTATTTTTGGTCTTTTGGAGGTTTTAAGCGCGGGAACCTAACCTAGGGTGCTCGAGATCGATTCCACCACCGTGTTTGGTGGAATTCGACATCTCAGAAGCTAGAACTCGATCCGAAAATATTAACACGATTATTAATAGCATTCCCTATCTTGGTTGTGACTAGGTATTAAGCTAGGGCTCGGGAAGCGGATCATACTCGAGAGGCGTCGCTCGTAATCAGTAAGCTTGGAAATTAAAGGTAAGAAAACGGCACCCAGTTGTGGATTTATTATGGGACTAAGGGTTCCCTGATCTGTATGCTCTATAGAGGATGGTATTATGCCATGCAAATAGTAAACAAACGGCCTAAGAGTGCCGAGGTTTACATTAGCGCACAGGGCGCGGCTCAGCCACTGGTAGCTGAGGATAGCTTATTATGCACTGAGCTCGGTTTAAGTGGGCTGGAGTCAGTGGGGTAAATCAAGGGTGTGACCTAAGGTGTCGACCCTGAATAATATGTGAATTGATTGTTGTTATTGGTTGGTGAATTAGTCGTACTATATAGTTGAGTGTTGATTGGCTGAATCTTTGATTGTATCTACGTGCTATGTGATTAATGTGATATGTTAAGTATATGATCATGCTTAAAGGGTTATTCAACTATTATCATTGCTCGTTATATGATGTTATGTTTTCTTGCTGGGCCTTGGCTCATGGGTGCTTTGTGTTGCAGGTAAAGGCAAGGGCAAGCTTGATCAGCCCTGACTTAGAGAGCTCTGGGAACAGAATGTACATGAACAGCTGCTCAGCCGCCACGGTTGAGTGGAGACAGGGACAAGAGAACCATAAACATCTGTTTTGCCTTTAGAATGGCTAGCGGTTGTCTATACACTGTCAGTTTTGTAAACCGACTTTTAAACGCTGTTTCTTTTTGGATCCCATGTGTAAAAATTTTAATTATATAAAATGTGCTTTTAGATACCAAAATATTTTAACCCTAGCTCGTTGATGGTTTTAGTAACACGTCTTTAATTAAATGATTTGATTAGCAAGTCCTGCACCTTTATAAATACACAGTGTAGCGGTCCTAGCTATCCAAGGCGTTACATTGGAAGTCTTTGTCTCAAGGCTAACCAAGAAATAATTCTATGCTTTGGGGTACAAAATATATCCCAAATCATATCATAATGCCACACTTCAGCTAAACTCTATCGTAACTTTGAGTAGAGCTCAGCAACAGAGAGATGCAAATTCTGGAACCCCACCACAGTAAACACTTGCTTGAGTTTATTTTTAATCTGCACAATACGCTTCCAATACCAACTAGCGCCAGCGGAAACGTCATAGTCCCACCAAATGCTTTGCTTAATGTAGACAGGGTTAACCCATTTCACCCAAAGATTATCTTTCTTATTGGAGATAGCCCAAACATGTTTCCCCATAGCACAAAGATTCCACAGAGCAACATCTTTAAACCCCAAGCCACCATCTTTCTTTGGATGACAAACATCAGTCCAAGAAACATTCCCGGAGCCATTGAACATGTCATTGCCTTTCCAAAGATAAGCATGACAAATTTGATTAATTTTTTGAACAGCACTTTTATGCAGAATCACAATCTGAGACCAATAAGAATTAATGGTGAGTAAAACTGAGTTGATTAGAACAATACGCCTAGCATAAGAAAGATACCTACTACTCCAAGATCGAATCTTGCTAGTCATTCTATCCACTAAATAGTCACAATCAGCTGGAGATATCCTTTTGGAGTAAATTTTCAAGCCTAGATATTTAAAAGTGTTGACCGCGTTTTTGGCCAACGACGTGAGAACGTAAAAAACGATGAAACCTTCAAGAGAAATAAAACGACACAGACGGGTTTTGAAAAGAAAGTAAATAACACACACAATTTTTATAGTGGTTCAACCCCAATATGTTGGTAATAGCCTAATCCACTTAGAGTTGTGATTATAGATCTGTACTCAAGATCAGATGTACTGAGCCAACTGAGTTTCTTCAGTACAGATTGCAAGAATATAAGAATTCTTTCAAATACAAGCACTTTCTCTCTCTAGAAAACTCAGACCCAAAATTTCCCAAAAGTCTCAAACGAAGAAGAAGCCCCTTTCTAATCCCATAAGCCATATATTTATAGGCTTAGGATCATACATCTGATATCCCCTAGAATCGGGATATTTCATTATATTTATTATATATAAATTACAAAAAATATTCAAAATTTAACAGAACACCAAATTTGTGGGAAGAATGAGAGATTCCCGCGTGTGTCAAGACTGGTTCTTGTTGAAGCCGTTTCTAGGAATCTTGACTTAGTCCTCCTCTATCTGGTCGACCCATATCTCCTTCAAGCTGGTCGAACACACCTCTACTGGACAGTCACGCACTTGGCTGGTAGGACACGCACTCCTCTGGTCTAGCATGCCATATCTCTCGTCTAACATGGCACTCTGGTCTAGCATGCCATGTCTCTCGTCTAACATGGAACTCTGGTCTAGCATGCCATGTCTCTCGTCTAACATGGCACTCTGGTCTCGCATGCCATACCTCTACTTGGACAGTCATGCACTTGCTGGTAGGACATGCAAGTGCTGGTCAGACATATGCATGCTGGTAGGACATGCACTTGCTGGTAGGCCATGCAAGTGCTGGTCGGACATATGCATGCTGGTAGGACATGCACTTGCTGGTAGGACATGCAAGTGCTGGTCAGACATATGCATGCTGGTAGGACATGCACTTGCTGGTAGGACATGCAAGTGCTGGTCGGACATATGCATGCTGGTAGGACATGCACTTGCTGGTAGGACATGCAAGTGCTGGTCGGACACATGCATGCTGGACATACTCAAGTGGTAGGACATGCAAGTGCTGGTCGGACACATACATGCTGGACATATGCAAGTGGGCAGGACATGCAAGTGCTGGTCGGACACATGCATGCTGGACATATGCAAATGGCAGGACATGCAAGTGCTGGTCGGACACATGCATGCTGGACATATGTATACGGACCAGGCCTTTCTCTCTCCTTGGACGCATGGTGTCCGACCGGACATGCATCGGGCTCCTCGGGTGCACTTGGCTCAGACATGCCAGTGCTGGACAGCAAAGTCACTACTGGTCGGATGCAACTTACCCGGTCGGTCATGACACCTCTCAAGCAGTCAAAACTCTTCATTAATGTACTGGGCCACTTCTAAGCCAGATCACCCCAACCATTCCTTGCCACTTGTCATTTCTATTGCCACATCATCATTTTCAATTTTTGGGGATAACAAAAAGGAAGCATACTTCTTTGAAAACCAGAAATGTTCACAATACGATTAAGAGTTAAGGTGTCCAAACCTGCCCCATAAACTGCCGATTTCTCCACATTAGCTTGGAGCCCTGAAGTATTTGAGAATAATTTGAAACCACGTAAAAGCAATGTGGAAGCAATGTAGTCACCTTTGCAGAAAAGAAGCAAGCCATCTGCAAAACATAAGTGAGTGAGCCTCAAACTTTTACACCTCATATGGAATTGAAAAACAGGATCCTTAGCAACTTTTTTCATAATATGCGAGAGATATTCCATTCCAATGACAAACAAAAGAGGACACATTGGATCACCTTGACAAATACCCATTTTAGATTGAAGGTATCCATGGAGAGAACTATTAATCATAAAGGAGAATCTCGGAGTGCTTACACAGTCCATAATTAAGGTCACAAACTTCACAGGGAACTTTAAAGCTAGCAACATTTCTTGAAGGAAATCCCAATCAAAAGTGTCATAAGCTTTTTTTAAATCTATTTTGAACATACAAGCAGACTTTGCCCCTCGCCTATCATAACCCTGAACCAAGTCTTGACACACCATGAAATTATGAACTATTTGCTTTCCTTGAACAAAACCACTTTGATTGGCTGAGATAATGCTAGGAAGAATCTCTCTGAGCAAGAGTAGATCATTTTGGTGGCAACTTTATAGATCACATTGCAGCAAGCAATAGGTCTATAATCATTTAGGACAAATCATTTTGGGGATTAAAGTAATGATTGTGGCATTTATTTCCTTGAGAAGTTTCCCAGAGTGGAGAAATGAGAGGATAGCTGTAGTGAATTCTTTTCTAGTGATATCCCAAGTGTCTTTGAAGAAGGCACTACTAAAACCATCAGGTCCAGGAGCCTTGTCATTTGGAATAGAAAATAGAGCATTTTTCACATCATTAGAAGTGTAATCTTTCAATAACCAGGACGCTTGATTAGGACTAACCACCAAACCCTCTTGGACAATTCTTTTATGAACCCGGGTTCTTCTACTCATTTTGGACCCTAACAGATTTTCATAGAAATCTAGGAACGCTCTAATAACATCATTCTGCTCAGAAACCCAATTTCCATTAGTTTTTTTGATCGAGTAAATGGTATTTTGGAGTTTCCTCTACGTAATGCTGGCATGAAAGATCTTGGTGTTATCATCTCCATAAGCGAGCCAGGTTATCATAGCTTTTTGTCTCAAAAAATTCAAATAATTTCTGTGTCTCGATTGAATTTCCTGAGCTATTAGATCTCCATTACCAAGTTGGTTTCTCAAAGCCAATTGAATAGAAATTAAAGCTTTAAAAGCTTCAGTATCCTGAGTGCCAATATCACCTTTACCTTGCTGATTTAAGCCCTAGAGTCCATTCTTCAGACGCTTGAGTTTGTTGACAAGTCTATACATTGGTGAGCCTTCAACAATCTCCTGCCAACCAGTTTGAACAATACCACTAAAATCCCTCAAAGAACTCCAATAATTGAAGTACTTGAAAGGCTTCTTTTTATCATGAAGGCTCGGATAAATTGAAAGAAACTTGTGCCGTGGGAAACTTGTCGAACCAGTCATTATTTGCCAAAACCCGATCCAGCTTAGCATAAGCCCACTCTTTCCCCTCTTGTTTGTTATTCCAAGTAAAGTACAAACCATTATACTTGACATCTTCAAGGCCACAGTCACAAACACAATTCTGAAACGGTACCATTTCAGTGCCATTGCCATGGCAATCCATCCTCTCTTCAGTAGACAACACAAAGTTGAAATCACCACAAACAATCCACGAAAGCTTAGTGTCATGAGCAATGAATCCTAATTCGTTCTAAAGCTGATGTCTACCATTGTTATCATTCAGAGCATAAACAACTGTAACAACAAACTGAATTCCTCTTTCCGGCATAATCCAGCAGTGAATAAATTGACTAGTACCTCCTTTTATGCCAACCTCATAGCTATTCAGAATCCAAACTATGATAATCCGCCCATTAGGATGATGAACAAGATTAGAAGTAAAGCACCATCCTTGAAACATATTCAGGTATAAGCCTCCCATTTTGACAGCCTTAACCTTTGCTTCTAGGAGCCCAACAAACCCAATTCTCTTATGAGAAATCATTTTCATGACTTCATTTTGCTTTATGAGTTTTTTGATGCCCCTAACATTCCAAAATAACATCCTATACATTTATTGGTGGAGGTTCTCCCCCTCCATCAATAATGGACTTCATTTCACATAAAACTTCTCCAACCTGGACTTCAGAATAGAAACCTTTTCAAGCACATCAAAATAATTACTGGTTTGCACCTTAGAAGGACTAGGAATCATTACTTTCTTGTCTTTAGCTTCTTGAAAACCTTGATCATCGACTGTCTTAACTAGAGTACCTTCCTTGTTGAGCACAGGATCTGTTTTAGGCTGCCAAATCTTCTTGAATTGAGCTATGTTCTTGTTTTTCTTACACACATTACTCAAATGACCAATACCTTTACAAGCTTCACACCTATCTAGTTTCCATTCATAGTTGGTTTCAATACAGACCAATTTCCCTTTTTCATCTTCAAATTGAACACAGTTTGGAAACCCCTGAGACACATCCATTTCAACCAACACCCGAGCAAATTGAAGCTTGTCACGATTCAAAGTTTGTTGATCCTGTTTAATCATTTGACCAATGGAGCTTACTATTTTTGCCATAGCTCTTTCCCCCCAGTATTTCACTTATAAATTCATCAATTTAACCCACACAGGCACCTTCAAAACCTCTTTCTTCATATATTTCATATCAGGATCCCATGCCTTCATAATGAGGGGTTTACGATCAAAAAACTGATATCCTCCTTTTAGGATCCCATCTTGTTCCTCTACTGAATGAAATCTTACAAGAAAAATTCCATGAGTTAGTAAACTAACTCAGTCTATACCTGCTTCTGCCAAATTCTTTGAAAGTATCCTTCCATAACATGTATAGGAGAATTAGCCCCCAATACATAACAAACAAGTGCAGAACTCCAATATTGAATTTCATCTCTGATGTCCTCCTCAACTATCTTAGCATACCCCCTACTTTACCCATACTCTCCTTTTCTAAATGCAGAATCAGAAACTGAGATTGGGAATTACCTTCTTTGGCCTTAGCAGAGCTTATCGCACCCATAACTTCTGCAAAAGTTGCCATGATTTCAGATCTCTGTGTCAACTTCCTCTCTGATGATTTTGGGGATAAAGAAATTCCTATACCATCATCTCCAATTATTGATTGGTTAGTAACCACTGAAAGAACATGAGGATCACCTTCTTCCGAATCCATAGCTGTCTCCTTTTCAAATTCTGAAACTTGAAGCTCAGTCACGCCTAAGAGCTTATCTATTTATTTTGTCTTCTTAATCGGATCTGAAGAACTCAGACCCTTGTTCTTACTCGCTGCTGGAGATTTCCAATGCACCGTATTCTTCCATAGTCGGGGTCTCCTCGCCATCGCAAAGTCCTATTAGAGCTAGAGAAACCCGCTTATTTAGAAACTTTCATATACATCATTTGAAAATAATGAGGGAAGAGTGGTGGCTCAATTGGAATATGAAAGTGAAATAGGAAGCCTAATGTACGCCGTTCATTGTACAAGAGAGGATATTTCATATGTGGTGAGTAAACTTAGTAGGTTTACTACCAATCGAAGTATTAAGCATTGGAAGGCTATTGAGAGAATTCTTGGTTACCTTAAGAGTACCAACGAATATAGTCTTCACTATACAAACTTTCCAAGGATACTTGAAGGATATTTCGACGCTAATTGGATATCGGGAGTGGGAGATAATTTCTCCACCACCGGTTGGGTGTTTACTCTTGTAGGAAGTGAAATCTCATAGGGCTCCAAGAAGCAAACTTGTATATCACACTCAACCATGGAAGCGGAGTTTATAGCTCTAGCGGAAACTGGCAAAGAGGCCGAGTGGCTTAGGGATCCCATGTTGGATATCCCTTTTAACGCAGTTATGGTATCAACAATTTCAATACATTGCGATAGGAAATCCGCTCTTGCTAGAGCATATAATAGTGTGTACAATGAAAAGTCTAGACACATTAGTTTAAGACATGAATATGTGAGACAATTGATTCAAGATGGAATCATATCGATCTCATATGTTAAGACAAGTGAGAACTTAGTGGATCCATTTACAAAACCTCTTGTGAAGAGGTTAGCAAGTTGCACTTTAAAAGGGATGGGACTGAAACTCCTAGACTAAAAGGTTCACCAATGATGGCAACCCAACTCCAAACTTGTTAACATCAAGGGAAATAGTTCAATGGGTAAGAACATGTCATTGATAAGTGAATGGTTTTAACACTAAAACTTATTGTGAGTTCCATCCAAGATTGTTAGTGTTGGTTTCTACCAAGTAAGGGTTAAGCCTAGGGCTTTTAATGTAGTTTAGTTGAGTGCAACAAGCATCTATAAAGGTAGCAAAGATGTTGTAAAAACTTCAACTATGTGAACTTACAGGTGGTACTGCCTCTCATGGGAGTTGGAGTTTCTCCCAGGAAAGTTCATGAAAAGACACATGGCCATATAAGTGCTAAGCAAGAAAGTGGGAAAACTAAAGATCTAGTGGAGGTGTGTGAGGTATCACCAATTTCATCATAAGGAATACTTGGTTCAAGTTTTAAGCTGCCAATGATTTCGATAAGACTTTGTGATATTTTCACTAAGGTAAAGTTCAAATCTAAAGACATTTTTGTAGAGTCCCAGAATATTTACTTAACTAGCTAGATAGTAGTAGTAGTAGTACTAGTAGTAGTAGTTAGTATTAGTTTGTAGTATGTTAGATTCCGTGGATTTTGGTTCAAGTCGGGACTTAGTTGGAAACTCGTAGCAACAGTTATGAATTTTATAAGTTTAATCAATAGTTTAAGAATATTAATTATAACATAAGGTTTAATTTTTTTAGTAGTTATGATTATTATAGTATAGTATAGGTTTATGATATTAGTAGTCTTCTTTGTGGAAAAGGGGGTGATTTCATAAGAATAAATTAATTATGATATTATTAAAAATTGTTATGGACCGAGCCTACATAACGCCCAAAATCCCAATAAGATTTTGGGCTTAGTAAATTCGAAATCAGCCTAGGGAATTAGAGTTTGTTATTTTATGGTTAGTTAAGATATTTGTGGATTAGGTTGTTATTTAGATAATTAAATAGATTTTCTGTAACTTTAGGGTACTGTAACTTCCGAACTATATTTGACCCAATTATATTATGAATTTTGAAAAATAGTATTTCTAGAAAGTTGTAGATAATTAAATTATATTTCTAACGGTATAAAGATAGTCTAAATCAGAATCCTACAGCTCCATTTATGTTGATTTTACTACAAGTGAGTTTAGAGTTACGAGATTTAGGAAGTTAGAAGTTAGGATTCTATTTTATTTAAATTTAAATTTGGATTATAGTTAGAATGAAATTAAATATATTTTTTTAAATAAAAGAAAGATCTAGAAACTCTAGAACCTTCCAGAACCACTAAGAGCATGACACTTGTCATAATCATGTTTATTTAAGGATTTAATTAAAAAAGAAAATTCTAGAAACTATAGAACCTTCCAGAACCACTAAGAGCATGACACTTTTCATAATCATGTTTATTTAAGGATTTAATTATTTTTTTAATAGGATAGTTTCACTCCTCAAACTCTTTAAATAGGACCTAGTGCTCAGCCATTTTCTTCATTCTTCAAGTACTTGATCAGAGCCTCCAAGGTGCTAGTGTTAGTATAGAGAGATACACTTGGGTTTGGGATAAAAGTTTTATCATTCTAAGCTTTCTAAACACTTGGGAAGTGAGATATAGTGTGATTTCAGTATTGAGGTTTAGATCAATCTATAAGATCAACCAAGGTATTCATATTCCTTAAGTTCAGTTATTTATAATCCTTTAGTTTTCTTTAGTTTCTTTTTCAGATCCTAACTCTTGTTTATGATTCTTGATTAGGTATTTAAGTTCTTGAAACTTAAGGTCCTTCTTGGTAAGTTTCTTCTTGATGGTTTAGTTTTCATATTCATCTCTATTCTTAGAGATTCTCACCTTTTTCTACTGTTGGTTTATAGGAGTTTTCTAATCCCGTTCTTGTTCTCAAATATCCCGACTTTTGGTAAGGAAAATATGATAGTTTTTATATGCTTATATGTTATGATATGTTTATGTTATAATATGTTATGTTATGATATATATGAATACATCTTGTAGTCTTTGGGGCTCATAGTTGCTTAGCTAGCAAACCCCAATGTTTTTATGTTGCTTGGGGCTCATAGTTGCTTAGCTAGCAAACCTCAATATATTTTGAGGCTTATAGTTGCTTAGCTAGCAAACCCCAATGTTTACCATGGACATGGGTTAGAGTTGTGATATATGTCTTATAGAATATGTTTTGATATAGTCTTATGTTTATGTTTTATGTTATATGATTGATTAATAGATTTTCCTTGCAAGGCATTAGGCTCACTCCTTTATTTTTAGTGTGATGCAGGAAAATAGATACGGAGGTGGAATGATTCTTGGAAGCTTGGCATGTGTGTTGAGGCTGAATGGAATGGATGGGTTGCGTGTCGATTCGAGGACGACGTTATTTTTAGTCTTTTAAATTGTGTTTTTATGTATTTTTTGCATTTAGTTTTGTAAACAATTTCATTTAATTTAAAGTTATGTTTTATTTTAAAACAATGGGATTCCATACCGCACATTTATGTATTTTGAATATTTACTTTGGAGTTTTTAATAAAGTTATGAATATTTCTTATGTATGTTCTCTTCAAAGTAGTAGCTATGTCTAGTAGTTTTAATGGTCCAAGGTCATAGAAATAGTTGGGTCATTACAATTTTACTTCAGGAACCAAAGCTATTTGAGCTAGAGGTTGAGGCTTGTATTTACCCAAGTGGGGGAATGTTATAATTGGTTAAATACAAAGGATGAGTGATGTTATATAAGATAGGTATAAAACACTTAATGAATTCCACATGGTGTAGAAGTGAAATTTGAGTTTCAATTGTTGGTACTTAAAATTCAGTTTTTAGGTCCAAAGTGATACATAAGGGTATCTAAGGATCCCCAAAAAATTTGGTAGCATTTGGAGAAAATTTAGGCCTGTTGGAGGGTTCAAAAGTCAGAGGGGGAGGCGATGTGTTGCCTATTAGGAAGCGTTGCATTGCCTGGATGCAAAGGGCTTAAAAAGCCCTAGTAGGTGACTCATCGCCTATAGGCATGCGACGTGTCGCCTAACGTGTCAATACATACACGAGTTTTAAGATCCAAATGATGAGTTTTTTAGCTCTAATCCTATTTGTTAGACCTAATGACGGTGCCTACACTATAAAAGGCTCATAATAGTGTTTTGGAAGACTTGATCACCCTCTCAAATCTCTTTCTAACCTCTCTTTCTCTCTCTAGATTTCAAGAATCTCTTGTTTTCTCAAAGAAACTCAAAGAAAGTGATTGACTTTGTGAGTTTAAGGCTTGTGCAATCACAATTCCCATTTTCTCTTAGAAAAAGCCTCAAGCATCTATGGTGGGCTAGGAAATAGAGAATTAGGACAACAATACAAATCATGTATAAGCCTTTGGTTGTGTTTTCCATTGAAGAAGAAGAAGTTCAAGGTGGTGGATTCAACAAGGGTTTTGAAGCATCATCAAAGTTGAAGAATTGTGTTCCAACACAAGGGTTTGCATCATCTTTCTCAATCATTCTTTGGAATCTGTCAATCATAATTTTGTGTAGATTCTAGTTGTTGTGGTAGTGTAATCTCATTCTCCCCCAACAGATATCAGGCCCATTGGATGCAAATGGATTTACAAAAGAAAAGGAGATGCAGATGGGAAAGTAGAGAATTTCAAAGCAAGGCTTGTAGCCAAATGTTACATTCAAAGGCAAGGTGTTGATTATTGTTGTACCCCAAAATAAAAATAATTTGAATTAATCAGCACAGGGTACAGCTGGTAGCGTACATATAGGACATCTAGCTAACTCTGGAGTGAGCAACTCGAGTTAAACTTGACAGCTTACGACAACCAAAAAATCTCCAGATCGCCTCCTGCACCAACAACTTAGTTTAAGATGCGCCAAGGCCAGATCACCCTCTAGAAACTCTGAACTTTATCTGTGTTAGGTTAGGTTAGTTCTTTGACACCCAGCTTGAAGGAAGTGTTCAGCTCGCGGAAGCCTGGTCGTGACACACAATGAAGGATCCCAAAAGACTCAAAGATTTCTTATACGCTCATTAATGCTCAGATATTATTCTGTATTTATTTCCCAATTCTGGGGGCATAGAATCAATAGGCATTAATGTATTTATGTAAATGGGACGTTACCCAAAAATATATGTTACCATATTTATGCACGGTTACCCAAAACTGTCTAGACAAAATTCCCTGTAAATATAGGGGAGAATGGACAGAAAGGAGAGAACATTTTTGTACACTAAAACTCAGGTGAAATTGCGACAGACAATTTCATGGTGAAAAACAAACAAATTAATAAGAGTGACTCGTGTACTAGGTGGATATTAACCACTGAACCACATAAAAGTGTGGGTGATCTTAATACTTTTTTATTTATTCAATTACGGTTTAGCGAAAGCCTAATATCTCTATTTTTGGATTTCTTAATCCACTGTAGGCAAAAAAATCGCATCAACAGATTGATGCTTTCTTTGAGAGCATATTAGGCTTAATTCCCCACGTAAGTTTCACCTAACATTCACCATGGTTATCACCCGATCTATGCTTGACAACGAGACGGAACAACTTGCTGATCTGGAGGTGCACTGTGCGGCTGTCCCCACTAGAGAAGGCTCATGTAACGCCCTACTTCCTTAGAGCCGTTACTAAGTGAGTTTTTAAGACAAAACAGTGTGCAATGAACTCGCTAACCGAGGTTTTGAAAAAAAAGTGTGACTAATTAAAAGTTAAGGCTGTAATCTTTGAAAAGGCGCCGTTTCATTAAAACGTCTATTATTAAACATTTGGGATCCCAAAATAAGGTTTGAAAACTAATTACATTTTTGAAATAAGGTTACAGTTAAGAAATCATAAAATCATAGATTATTACAGCCACTTTCGAATAAACCCCCAACCAAAGCAGTCGGGCAGGCCGAACATGTACGCGTCGCTTCACGCTCTCCGTACTCATGGTTGGTTGACTCAGTCTTTGCCCTACCTGCAACACGGAGCACCCGTGAGCCGAAGCCCAGCAAGAAAACTCATGCAGAACATAACATATGCAAATATATATGGTTAATCATATCAGATAATCCACAAATAAACAAGTCAACCATTAGACTAAGCAAACACGGCCATGTCGCCCCAGAGCCTTACCGAAGCCTGGGGTATCGGTTCTCACCGCGAGGATAACTCATGTATCCCTTGGGTCCCACCCTGAATATAGCATAACACATGAATCCACCGGGCCCCGCCCTGACTATAGCATCCCATGTGCTAGGTGTTACTTTCGGCCCACGGCCGCCCCGGCCTACGCCGTACTCGGCCCTTGCCGCTCATTTCATCATAATCACACATACAATATAACACAACAACATGCAATCACATATTAATTCATTTAAGTCTGCACCCTAACATGTGATGCAATATAGGGCCGCGCCCCCGCAATCATACTATGGGCCCACGCCCTATCCTACGGGTGTTATAGTTTTCTTACCTGTCGATTTGATAGCTTAGATCACCTGACTCCTTGAGCACGATCCCACTCGAGCCTTAGCGCACACCTAGGAACAAACATAGGTCAAAGTCAACACCGAACCCCAAGTCCGAATACCTAGCCTCGGGACCAATCCCGAGCCCCCCGGGAAGTCCTAAATCCCCAAAACAAAGTGGCGGAATCGAGCCCCGAACCCTAGGTCAAAATCCCTCATAAAAACCCAAAAATTCACCTCTGTGAACAGTGCAGCGCTACAGCGCTCTAAGGAGGGCGCTGTAGCGCTACAAGCAGAATACTCCCCCCAGAACAGGGGCTAGCGCTACAGCGCCCACTGACTAGCGTTGTAGCGCTAGTTGCAGCCCAGCAGAACCAAAAATCGCATCTTGCGATTTTCCCCTCCCATTTCAACTCCAAACTTGTCCAAACCTTTTCCAAACCCAAAATCAAGCTTATACACACTCCACACTCATCCCAAGCATCCCAAGAACTCAAAACCCAATCACATTCAACCCCAAATCTCAAAATCTAACATGATGAACTCAAAAACCAGAAATTCATTCAACAACAAAGTTAAAGGCTTAGAATTCTTACCATTGATGCAATTTCGACCTTGATTCAACCCTAGGCCTCCTTAGCTTGTTCATCATCAAAGCTTGCTCAGAAATTCCCTAAAATCCCCATCAACTCAGCTCAAAACACAGCTCAAACCATCAAAACCCTTAAAACTGAAATCTCTTAAAACATACCTCAAAAGTTGATGTGTTCTTGCCAAATCTTCAAGTCTAACCCAAGATCCTTGATGCTCAGCCTATCCTTGCTCTCCACTAAGCTTTGCTCCAAGAAAAATGGAGCGAAATGGTGCAAGAATGCACAAACCGACCCTTGCAAAACCCATCAGTTTTTCTCTCTTTTCTTTCTTTCCTTATTCTTTCTTTTCTTTTCTTTCAGCATTCCCACTCTCTATAAAGCCTTATAAAAACCTATCTCCAAAAACCAAATGACCAAAACGCCCTCCCTATAAATTCTAAATCCTTTTGTTCAAGTAGGGCCATTTTAGTCATTCACCCAATTCCCGCTAATCCTCAAGTGTCTCTAGTATTTTCCCGTTGCTCTCCAACACCTGATAAACCGCCAAATAAATATCCCCCATCATCAACATAAATCTCAATCTATTCTCTGAATTCCTGTTCATACCCCCAGGCTCGCCCCGAGCCGGGTATAAATTCCCATCATCACTTTCCGCTAGCCTGCTCACTGGGATCGCCTCGAGTCACAAAGCACAGATACACCCACATACCACTGGGGCCTCAACAATCAACACATATCAATACAGTTATGCCCAACATGGCCAAAATTACAATTATGCCCTTCTAACACGATCCGGACCTACATGCATACTAATATACATAGTCATGCATCTCAGATAACAAATAGTCATATAACATGCTTTAACTCATAACCATGCATTTAATTCACAAAATAATCACACATAAATCCCATCATGCCCTCCTGACACGCTAATCAAGGCCCTTAAGCCTTATTAGCTATTTTGGGTCGTTACAAGTATCCCCTCCTCATAAAAATTTCGTCCTCGAAATTTATCCAACACCTCAGTCAGTAAACCCGCAACTCTGACCATAATGTCCAAGGTCCACCTCCTTACTTTACTTTTTAACAACACTCTTTCAAGAGCAACAATCTTGCCCCACAAGATCTTGTCTAATAGCCGTGCTCTCGATAGCCCCTTGTTAACCCTGCAACCCTGCCGAAGCCCAGGGTCTGCCTAGAGTACAATGACCAATTCATTGTCTTATTCCTGATTCCAGAGATACTCAAAAGTCATCACCTCTACTGGGTGGGATCAACTTGTAGGCCCCGCTGGCCTAACCCTTAGTACAACTTCAGTTCATGCTGAATTAAGAGTCAGAACTCTCCCTCCTTTCTCTGAACACCTTACAGATCCTCGTCTGTTACCACGCAGAGATGCAACTCTCTCTTCCCGGAACTTTGTTTCCTCGTAATTTAGCAATTTACCAGCTCTTATGCTTTCAAATAGGCAGACACTCCTGCCTTAAGAGTTCCAACAACCTTTTCGACGTTCTCTCTATAACCTGGCTCTTATGCTTTCAAATAGGCAGACACTCCTGCCTTAAGAGTTCCAACAACCTTTTCGACGTTCTCTCTATAACCTGGCTCTTATGCTTTCAAATAGGCAGACACTCCTGCCTTAAGAGTTCCAACAACCTGGCTCTGATACCATTTGTGACGCCCACGTCACTATGACTCCTTTTTGGAATGACGACTGGCCCTACAAACCAACACGAGTCTTTTCAGCGTGCTTTGTCCTCACTCACATGCTTCCTAGGAAAACTTCCCAGGAGGTCACCCATCCCTAGATTACCCCAGGTCAAGCACGCTTAACTTTGGAGTTCTCAAGTGATGGGCTACCGAAAAGAAGATGCATCTTCCTGATATAGGTAGTACCCATCAATCCATTTAAGCCATCTTCAACTGTGTAGTCCCATACCTACACAGTCTTAGAATCATTACACTTAACCTTCCCCAGGCAGTGTGGGATTGCACAGCTTACCCGATCTTTCCCCTTACGGATCACGGGATTCTGACTGTCACAATCACCCCCCCTTACGGGCCCGACGTCCTTGTCGGCCACACTTCCGGCTGGGTCAAGGCTCTGATACCATTTGTCAAATCGTAGTATTCACTATCCTTCGCCTCTTACCATGTCCTATGTCGTGTTACTTTAACAAGACGCCAGCATTTGCCACCACGACCAACTCAACAGGGATTACACTTCCCTTAATACCTCAAGTATTCGCCTACTCAGCGCTTAATTCCTTAAGATATCCGATAAGCTTTCAGACTGCCACTTCACCTGCAATCAACTGATAATCCCAGATTCCCACTCTGTTCTTTTCGTTCTCTAAATCCATTCCAAAATTTAAAATACTATAGGGTCTCAATTCGATATCATCGATGCTCCATCCTGAAACCAGTTCACTTGACCCAACCACATTAACTCCATCAACTGAGTTAAAACTTTTCATGTCCAAACACCTTACTCAAGGTCTAAAGTGGTCTATTCCCATCATACACTACCACATCACTTAACCCCTCAGGGTCCAAAGGAAAACACTAGATTCCGTCACCCGCTCGACCCACCCGGTACAACGTACCCTAGGAGGTGGAATGATATCCATTCAGAATTCTCGTTCATAAACCAAATCTAATTGGATCCTTCATCCATTCCTGATATCCCAACTTATACTACCTTAGCAGGGTCCTTCCCTGCTTCAACTCAAGCCAACACTTTGAATTCCATAGATCGTTGACACTCACCAGCTAAACATACTTACTAGCGTTACGCCAAACTCAGTCGTCGCCTTGTCCACTCTATTACAGTCTATGGCGCCATCCCCTGACTGACACACGCCTCACAGCTAGGAGTTCCGTCTCCAAACATATCTCCCCTCGCCCAATCAAGGATTTCAAACACTGATCATCCGTCTGTTACTTTTCACCACCTCTGTGTCTCGACGCTATCTTTCTTACTAATACCCAAGACTCAAGCACCTTATAATACGCGTAACTGTTAACTTAACGCTCCAAGTATATCAACCACGTTCATTCTTTCACCTCCCGTAAGGTTCGATCCATCCTCGCGCCAAATGCGCCTGGGCGTGCCTAATCCGTGATGCACCCCTACAAGTCCATGTCCTCATCATAGATCAAGTCCTTTATGCCATCACTCTTTACTTAATCAAAACACACGCAAATTCCATCATCGTCCGTAACCAATCAAATCTTGCCTTGTCTTCTAAATTTCTTTCTGATTTGACACCACTCAATCCGTCTAACCTCAAGTTTTACTGTTCTCCTCATCTTGGATGTAGAAATCACCGGAGGTGCTTATGCAGTAGATGACGCGCTTACCAGTCTTGTTGTGCTTTCTATTCTTCAGACGTTCTTCATTAGCTTCCTTGTGACTTCAGATCAAATCTTCTCATACCTGTCCTTTCTTCTTGCAGCTGTAATCTGAGAACTCCTGACGACACCCGACTAACATTCCGTAGAACCTTACCTGAGAATCTGCCTTCTGGGTATTAACGTCTTCAGCATAATAATCAGTTGCTCACCATTTCCGTCTGGGAGTAATCCACATGCACTGCTCGTGAGCTTGAAGGGGACATGCCCACACCGTTCATGCATTCTCTGTCTAAAGAACTTACCTGTGCCGCTGTAGCTTGAACCATTCCAGAATCTTTGTTACCAACTCCTCACACTCTAGCCAGCGCAAACTAGACAATCCACGAAATGTCTCTATCCCTGGTTTCCAACTGGCAATAACCAGGTCGTAGATCAACTCTTGGGGACATCGTCCCTTCTTGTATCCAATCTTGTACTTTTCGTCCTAACCCGACAATGCTAACAACCCCTGCAGTACAACACTCTGGCCTTTCCAGGGTCAAATTCCTTCGATTGTTTCAATAGACTTTCTGTCGGCCAATACCGTCTTTTACAACATCCCTTATACCAATCCTATCTGTAGTCTGACCTTGAACTATTCCCTAAATCTTTCTTTGCATACTCCCATAACTTTCCCACTGGTCAGCTCTGTCTCCTTTACGTACTCCAGATGAGATCCTCTACAATCCATCTGCCAGAGTCTCTATTTCCTTATCAATAAGTATTACTGTCCTCGGCCTCTCAAATGGCACCTTTGAGTCGACCTCTCTATGTCCATCTCCCACTCAGGACATTCTCAACACCGAGTCCTTCCAGTTCGTTACGCAACCATAGCATAACCATTCAGTTAAATACTCATCCTCGAGGAATCAGCCTCGAACCTTGAACGTATCGATGCATTCCAGTTCTCTGTTCCCTCATCAGGGGAAATCCATACTCACATCTCGAGTTACTCTAAGTAGAAGTCATGCCCTCACCTGACCTCCTCTCAGGTGGTATCCTCTCCCTCATGTGCACACCAAATAACCTCCCTGGTTCCTGCCGCCAGCTCGACAACCACCTTAGCAATCAAGCTTCATTCAAATCTTAAATTAGGTGTCCAAGCACTGTCTGGGGTCCCTTCAACTCGATTATCACAATTCTCTCCTTACTAATTCCATCAAAGGAAGCACTGCCCCTGCGGCTCTAGCACTCATGCTCTAATCATCAACCATCAGTTCCTTGAACCCCATGGCTCTCTCTGCCATCCACATACAGACGATAAATCCTTACATCAGAACCGCCCAAACTCCTTAGACTATTCCATATCTCAAATCCTTAAATGGGTCGCCATCAATTCCGGATACATCCATCAGTATAAATTCCCAAAATGAACTATCCAATTCACCAAACCCATTGATATACGCTACTGTTACCCCCAACAGTCCAAACCGAACTTATAAGTCCACCCGTCTCCACGGTTCAAATCATGTCTTATAATCCCTTCTAACAATCATCATCTAGGTTCTTTCCAACCCATTGAGCCAGTACCTCACCCCGAGTACCAATTCCAGGCATCCCTCTGCCTCAACATTTAACATAACCCCCTAATCAGGATCTCTCGTCCTCTTAACCAAGGGTGGAATTAACTCAGCTCATCTATTGATAAATTCCTTGTCAACTCGTACCTTCCTCAACACTAGAGGATAACACCCTATACGCCTTTCATATAGTACCCTTATCTGTCCATACTTCACAGTAAACCATCACCGGTAACCTTACTGTTAAAACATCTAATTCAACCATCTCCCCAGAGAATCCGCTGCTCTTCTATCCCATCTCAACTAACAAACTCCACAGCTAACTCACACACTAGTGACCCTTTGCTGCTGCTCTCAGGGATAACTGGAGATCTCAACTCCAACTTACATCTAGAAACCCCCTTTTCAACACAATATCAGGTCCCCAAACCCTTCTAGGAACCAACAACACGAGTTCATCCGTCAAAACCGACCAACTCCTGAACTCTGTGGTTCAAACTCTGAACCAACCCACCACTAGGTCCAAATATCCACAGGTATAATGCACACACAAGCATATACTAGTTCAAATCCACAATGATATACATTTAGCTACCAGATTTATCACCACTAAGTATATCCATGCTCATCATGCTTCATACAAGCCAATATACCGATATAACATACGAATTTAATCGAGAAAATTAACCACATACACTCAATATGCGAACCATTAAGCTAATATTCATCCATATGCATAATAGTATTATTCAGCATGCATCAATCTCAACATGCAATAATCAAGGGCCCAGCCCAACAGCATCTCATGCATATGTCATCTCATTCCTCATGCTCCATATAAAATAAGCAGGCAAATAGGGCATTCAAACATATATTCAGACATGTCAATTAATCATACCAACCAACCCTGAGTCGAGCTTGTAACTGACAGCGAGCGTACATGTTCGGTCGATCTCCAGAACCAATAAACCTTGGCTCGCTCTGATACCAAGTTGTAACGCCCTACTTCCTTAGAGCCGTTACTAAGTGAGTTTTTAAGACAAAACAGTGTGCAATGAACTCGCTAACCGAGGTTTTGAAACAAAAGTGTGACTAATTAAAAGTTAAGGCTGTAATCTTTGAAAAGGCGTCGTTTCATTAAAACTTCTATTATTAAACATTTGGGATCCCAAAATAAGGTTTGAAAACTAATTACATTTTTGAAATAAGGTTATAGTTAAGAAATCATAAAATCATAGATTATTACAGCCACTTTCGAATAAACCCCCAACCAAAGCAGTCGGGCAGGCCGAACATGTACGCGTCGCTTCACGCTCTCCGTACTCATGGTTGGTTGACTCAGTCTTTGCCCTACCTGCAACACGGAGCACCCGTGAGCCGAAGCCCAGCAAGAAAACTCATGCAGAACATAACATATGCAAATATATATGGTTAATCATATCAGATAATCCACAAATAAACAAGTCAACCATTAGACTAAGCAAACACGGCCATGCCGCCCCAGAGCCTTACCGAAGCCTGGGGTATCAGTTCTCACCGCGAGGATAACTCATGTATCCCTTGGCTCCCACCCTGAATATAGCATAACACATGAATCCACCGGGCCCCGCCCTGACTATAGCATCCCATGTGCTAGGTGTTACTTTCGGCCCACGGCCGCCCCGGCCTACGCCGTACTCGGCCCTTGTCGCTCATTTCATCATAATCACACATACAATATAACACAACAACATGCAATCACATATTAATTCATTTAAGTCTGCACCCTAACATGTGATGCAATATAGGGCCGCGCCCCCGCAATCATACTATGGGCCCACGCCCTATCCTACGGGTGTTATAGTTTTCTTACCTGTCGATTTGATAGCTTAGATCACCTGACTCCTTGAGCACGATCCCACTCGAGCCTTAGCGCACACCTAGGAACAAACATAGGTCAAAGTCAACACCGAACCCCAAGTCCGAATACCTAGCCTCGGGACCAATCCCGAGCCCCCCGGGAAGTCCTAAATCCCCAAAACAAAGTGGCGGAATCGAGCCCCGAACCCTAGGTCAAAATCCCTCATAAAAACCCAAAAATTCACCTCTGTGAACAGTGCAGCGCTACAGCGCTCTAAAGAGGGCGCTGTAGCGCTACAAGCAGAACACTCCCCCCAGAACAGGGGCTAGCGCTACAGCGCCCACTGACTAGCGTTGTAGCGCTAGTTGCAGCCCAGCAGAACCAAAAATCGCATCTTGCGATTTTCCCCTCCCATTTCAACTCCAAACTTGTCCAAACCTTTTTCAAACCCAAAATCAAGCTTATACACACTCCACACTCATCCCAAGCATCCCAAGAACTCAAAACCCAATCACATTCAACCCCAAATCTCAAAATCTAACATGATGAACTCAAAAACCAGAAATTCATTCAACAACAAAGTTAAAGGCTTAGAATTCTTACCATTGATGCAATTTCGACCTTGATTCAACCCTAGGCCTCCTTAGCTTGTTCATCATCAAAGCTTGCTCAGAAATTCCCTAAAATCCCCATCAACTCAGCTCAAAACACAGCTCAAACCATCAAAACCCTTAAAACTGAAATCTCTTAAAACATACCTCAAAAGTTGATGTGTTCTTGCCAAATCTTCAAGTCTAACCCAAGATCCTTGATGCTCAGCCTATCCTTGCTCTCCACTAAGCTTTGCTCCAAGAAAAATGGAGCGAAATGGTGCAAGAATGCACAAACCAACCCTTACAAAACCCATCAGTTTTTCTCTCTTTTCTTTCTTTCCTTATTCTTTCTTTTCTTTTCTTTCAGCATTCCCACTCTCTATAAAGCCTTATAAAAACCTATCTCCAAAAACCAAATGACCAAAACGCCCTCCCTATAAATTCTAAATCCTTTTGTTCAAGTAGGGCCATTTTAGTCATTCACCCAATTCCCGCTAATCCTCAAGTGTCTCTAGTATTTTCCCGTTGCTCTCCAACACCCGATAAACCGCCAAATAAATATCCCCCATCATCAACATAAATCTCAATCTATTCTCTGAATTCCTGTTCATACCCCCAGGCTCGCCCCGAGCCGGGTATAAATTCCCGTCATCACTTTCCGCTAGCCTGCTCACTGGGATCGCCTCGAGTCACAAAGCACAGATACACCCACATACCACTGGGGCCTCAACAATCAACACATATCAATACAGTTATGCCCAACATGGCCAAAATTACAATTATGCCCTTCTAACACGATCCGGACCTACATGCATACTAATATACATAGTCATGCATCTCAGATAACAAATAGTCATATAACATGCTTTAACTCATAACCATGCATTTAATTCACAAAATAATCACACATAAATCCCATCATGCCCTCCTGGCACGCTAATCAAGGCCCTTAAGCCTTATTAGCTATTTTGGGTCGTTACAGCTCAACTGCTCAACGTCGCCCTGGAAAACAACACGCGGGACAAGATGATGCTGGGAGATTTGCATCACGCCCAACAAATCCCCATCCGGGATACCTGACAGCCATCAAGATGGAAAATGCCCAGTTAAGGAGCCATCTTGCTCAGGCTAACAAGCAGATTGAGGAGATCTTGGCTCGATTAACCCCTCCTACAACCGATGTTAACATCAGAAGGAGGCAAAGTGGGTCCCATAGGTCCCATAGGAATAATCGACCCAATCTTAGTCGCTCTGTCCGAACTATAACTCCGAACTCCATACCTTCAGAGTGGAACCAGTGAAATACTCAACCTGCTAATACTCATAGGAATCATCAACCTCAAGTGTGTCGGTTCGTTCGAACTGCGACCTCGACTTTCGTACCTTTTGAACAGACCCCACAGAATGCTCAACCTACCAACCCTGCATTAACGATCATTCAACTCACACTCCAAAGAACCATCCTACCCAAATAGGGCGATTTGGGACAATTCGAGGAGGTGAGACATCCCAGCAAATCCATCCGTGCCATGGCCTAAGCCTCAGACACAGAGAAATGAACTGGTCTTGCCTCCAACCTGGGAAGTTGGAGTAGATTAGAGGTGAACTAATCTAGTGGGCTCCGATGGATCAAGGATAGCTTCAGCAAAAAGACATCTGTCATCACTGGTTTGACATCCAATGCCACCTCGCCCACAGAGAAATGCTCCAGCTCGAGGGGATAGCAGAAAAAGTCCTCCTCCCTCAGAGGACATTTATATCCCATGGCCTCACGCTAATAATCTAGGCCCTCGATCCCAGCCACGAGTTGTAAGCTTTGCTAATATAAGCTACCGGACAAAGAGCTAGCACAGAGCTAGGCATGAGAGCGACATGAGGAATCACTTGAGCTCTGCACAAAGTCTTCGTTCTGACCCACATCCTGACCTGTGTGATCATTTGAACTCACAAAGAGGATATCCAGTTCGCCATGATGATCTGAGTTATACTCAGCCTATGGGAGATCTGTCTATCGTATGTGACAATGGGAATGTCTCACTTAATCGAGCTTAAGCTTGGAGGGAAAACAACCCATCTAACGCATACAACAGGATGAGGGCTGATGAACAGCTTCCAAATAACCTAGATTCCAAGGATCCAACCCTTGAGCGACTAACCTTAATGGAGGAACATATGAAAAGACTCATATCTGGAATATGAGTCGATGAGTGTGATTCCAATGAGGAGCTCAAGCCTTTTTCACCTAACATTGTGACACCTCCATGCAAAAAGTCGCTACCATCCCTTTTTCGGAGGAACCATATAGTCCTATGATTTCATCAACTAACAAGGTTATCAATTGAAACCATTGAAAATGATATATGAAGTAATATATGCTCTCAAGTTGAAAATATCATAAAAAAAGTTTCTCAATTATAGGATAATAATAGAATCGGGATTTGAATTCAATATAGGATTTCCTTTTTTACTTTTTAGAAAATTCCATGCCACTACTCGGACTCGAATCGAGATGCTCTAGCACTGCTTCCTAAGAGTAGCGTGTCTACCGATTTCACCATAGCGGCTTGTCTGAAATCATAATAACCTAACAACTTATTTTTATTCAATCGTCCACTTGTATTTTTTTTTATTAGAGGGTCCTTTTATGTAATTTAACAATGGCATTTTTAAAATATTATTATTTTATGCTTGAATAAAACTAATTGTTATAACTTACTTGATAGTTATGACTTTAATTCATAGATAGCATCAAAAACGTTTTTTATTAATGAGTTTCAACAACCTCTTAGTTTTGACTACAAATTATATATAAATGCCCTTCTATACTCTAATTTATATGTTAATCTAAGAAATATTTAAAATTTAAATAGTATAACATAATATAAAAATAATATAAATAAAAGAGAATTCGTTTTTGTTGACGCGGTTCTTCGCCAACAGGTAATTAAGAAAAGAAGAGAAAGGGATTAGTGCTTAGGTTGAACCGAAATAGATAAATGGTCTTAGAAATGAAATGGTGACTCAAAATACGTTTTTTGAGTGGTTCAAAGGTTAAAATCCTTCTACTCCACTAGTCAGTATTATTGCTATATACTGGATATTTGATTGCAGGGTCTTTCTTACAATATATAATCCAACCCCTTATAACTCCCAGGGTCTCCATATTTATAGGAGAAGGCACCTGGGAGTTGGTAAGAAGGTCATCCCATGACCTTCTTACCTATCATGTCAACTCTGTGACATTCATGATTAATTCCTAAACCTGACACATAAGTGTGGTCAAATCAACAGGTAAGGGGATAATGGGCCGCACGACCCAAACCAGTCGTGGATGTCTGAATACGCACGTTCCTGCTGCGTGTCCGAGAATTCAGGGGTATATCAGACACGTGATGTCTGATATATGCACGTTTACCTTGCGTGATTGACTTTATAAAAGGTCACAGCCTTCAACTCCAGCTCGTACCACGAGCTGGATGCTTCCCTCGACCTGTGGTCTTCAGAGCCCAGGCTCAGTCCTTAAGCAATCTTGGCGAACCCTTAGGTTACCTCGAGCTAAGGAGGTAGGTCCTTACGATGGCAGCTCCGGTCTTGGGGATGTTCACGTGGTAGTCGTGATTAGGCCGTATCTCAGCTCGCTAACCAGCCCGTGGGAGAATCAGGGCGTACATCTGCCCCCCAAGCCCTTGCTCATGGTACACGACGTTGTGTAGGGCCACAGTAGGGGCTTTTAGGCTTCCCCCTGAACTCTTCGTATTCCACATTCTACGTAGGCGCCAAATACGTGGAACATCGTGGTTGGTGACGGTACGTCTTCCGAGAACCGCATTTAATGGCCTAGCCTATGCCCAGCCGTCGTTTCGTATTTCGAGTGGAGGACCTTGGATCCCACATCAGGGCAATCTAATGGCCCTCTTCACGTGACCCTTCACGCATATAAAAAGGGGTGGCCACCTTACGCACGGGCCACCTGTTCATTTGAAATTTTTCAGAAATTTTCCTCTTCTTCTCTCTTCATCTTCAAGAGAAAAAACCCTCTTCTTCCCGACCGCCATTCCTAATGTTCAAGAAGTTCAGGCGCAAAGACTCCTTCGAAGCCCCCAACCCAGGCGATATCCTCATCCACTTCCCAGCCAAACACTCTGTAAGTCTCCTGACTGTGCATGTTTCGAAATTATTTTTTACTGTAGCTTAGGTAAATATTTTCTGTAGCCACATGCAAGGGTTTTGCTAGGTTTTGTGGGAATGAAGGGTGAAAGCCTTTTAGGTTAGGGTATCTTTACAATAGAAAACCGTTTAGGAGCATGGTTTACAGGATGCATTTTCTGGGGAAAATTTCTGGGTAGGATTTTTGGTATGCTGGTTTAGAGTATTTAGTATTTTTGGGTGCAAAACCGGGTAGCTTAGGGGACACGCTTCATAGTTGGTTTTGCCTTTCTTGCCCACTGAAACTTTCCTTCCAAGGAAAATTCTATCCTGACCATCCTGACACACGAATTCCGAGTAATTGGGGATTTGTTGGGAGCACAGGCGCGTGTTCTTAGAACCGTGTGGTCTCACTCTCCACGGGCTGGGCTTACCTCAGCTCGTGTCAAAGAAACAGATTCAGATTCTCTTCCACCTTAGGTCGCCTTTCTCTAAAATTTCTTCTTTTTGTTCGCTAGGCGACCAGATGGGACCCAAGAAGAATGCTCCCAAGAAGCATGTAGGAAGCTCGTCCTCCCGTCAAGACAAAGGAAAGGAGGTAATGGCCGAATCCCCGATCCCCAACTTCGGGCCAGCGGTGGAACAGGAGCTCGAGGTGGCTCCTGACGCGTTATTTGAGGCAGAGAGGATCGTTTCAAAGATCACTGACCAGGCGAGGGTCAACAAAATATTCCTCTCCCATAACATCGGGCTGGGGAGAGGATCCGTGGTTGCCCGACCTCCCACAGAGGGCGAGCGGAGCTGCGCGCCACTTGACGAGGCATTCTCGGCCTGGAGCGACGAGCATTTTAAGGCGGGGGCCTTCCTCCCGTTGGATCAGTATTTTGCTGATTTCCTCAATTACGTGAGGTTGGCCCCATTCCAACTCCCCCCCAACTCTTATCAGCTGTTGGCGGGGTTAAGATATTTATTCTTGAAACAGGAGTGGGAGGTCCCCACTCCTGCAGATATTTTGTACTTTTTCTGCCTCAAGGCCAGCCCGGAGCAGCGGGGGCGAGGCGACGAGTTTTATTACTTAACCCGGTTCCCCAACATGGCTGCGGTCATCGAGCTGCCCAGCTACCCCAACGACTTCAAAGATCAATTATTTATGTCGAAGGGGTTCCAAAACTGCGAGCTCCACTACTTCAATTGTCCTCGTAAGTGCTTTTCAACCTTAGCTCGTAAGTTAAGTATCGTTTAGCTCCTCCTGTATCCCTTTCTGACTTAGATTAATCCTGCAGCTATCTTCACGAGGACAGAGAAATCTGTGACCCTCGGGGCCCAGTACGAGACACTGGCGGGCTTGCCTTCCAGTGAAAAGGATTACCGTGTGCTCGTGACAGACGAGACGATGGTGGCCTGTAAGCTGATCTTCCCAAATCAGACTCTGAACCTAAGGAGGCTCCGGGCGCTTCCCCCAGCTCGCGATACTAGGCCTACCATTGTGGAGGGGGTCGTGGGGGACGAAGATGAGGAGGATGAGGTTCCCCTTGTGAGGAACAGGAAGCGGGTGTTGGAGGTCTCCTAGAGAATGGACGAGGAGAGGATCAGGTTCGGAGCAGCCGCGGGTCCTTCTGGCCAAGGTAACCCTTACATGTTTCGGAATTTAGATAGGGCCATTGCCGACCCCCGGCTAGCTAGGTTCAATCCTAGACAGCTCGTCCAACGTCACCAAAGTGATCCGGACCTGGATACAACCCTGCTTCACTGTGTCGACCAGCTCGTGCTGGATTACCAAGATAGCTGACCTAGGGGTACCGTAGTCGTAGATAACACCCTAGCCTTTAGGTCGATCCTATTTGAGGAGTATGGGACCAACCTTCGGTCATGGGCATCACTCCGAAGGGGTGCTGTAGCTCCAGGACTTAGGCAATATGTAGAAGAATCTAGCCCGGAACTAGAGTCGGATCCAAAACTTGCGCCAGCTCGAGAAATAATCGACTTAGATTCTCCCGCAGGAGCTCCGGGGCCGATGGTCGTAACCATAGGTTCTTCTTCTAGCTCGGGGGGTAGGATCCCTTTTAGTATATATATATACTTGAATTTCTCTTTTTTTTTTCTAAGGCATGTGTCTCTCTGTTTTCGTAGAGCGTCGTTGCCCTTCATCGGAGCATAGCCAGGACCAAGGCCCAGCTCGAGGAGATGAGGAGCGAGCACCAGGCGGTTGTGGCCAACCACCAGACCTCCTTGCAGGCGGCTACGGACACTCTGGCGGCCGTGCAGGCCGAGCTGAAAGAGGCCCGTCCCAAGCTACAAGAGCTCGAGATCACCAAAGCTGCCTTCGCCGCCTCGCGGGCCGACCTAGACACTGCGAAGGCCGAGGCCAAGGCCGTCCTGGAGGCCGAGCAGGCAACTTCAAGCACCGCCATGGAGGACATGTTCTACCATTGCTGGGCCTATAATCAGGACGCCGACTTCTCCTTCTTGGCAGCGGACGTCTGGGAGCCCTTGCTGGAGAAATTCAAAGCTCGCCTCGAGAAAGAAGTACCTTCCAAGGTCGGGGAAGTCTCCGGCGCAGCTGAGCAAGGCGAGACGGTGACCTCCAAGGGGCCAACTGGTGGAACCTAGGGCCTTTCCATTCTGCCCCCACTCTTTCATTCTTATTTTTTTTTGTTGTAACTTTTGCATGAGGTGTTCCCACCTTGAGACAATTAATTCTTACCTTTGAATTGATTAACTCCCTTTTGCCTCTACGCATTTCAGTTACAATTTTTTCAAAAACTTAGTTCGCGCTAACTTTTATCAATATCTCGTGCTCTTTACGAAGAACAACGATCAATAGATTTAAATCAACTTCTAAGTTTTTTTTTTTTTTTTACCCGGTCATATCCAGGAACTTAATTTGAAAACTTAGTTCGTGTTAATTTTTATCAATATCTCGTGCTCTTTAAGAAGAACAACAATCAATAGATTTAAATCAACTTCTAAGTTTTTTGACCTGGTTATATCCAGGAACTTAATTTGAAAACTTAGTTTGTGTTAATTTTTATCAATATCTCGTGCTCTTTAAGAAGAACAATGATCAATAGATTTAAATCAACTTCTAAGTTTTTTGACCTGGTTATATCCAGGAACTTAATTTGAAAACTTAGTTCGTGTTAATTTTTATCAATATCTCGTGCTCTTTAAGAAGAACAACGATCAATAGATTTAAATCAACTTCTAAGTTTTTTGACCCGGTCATATCCAGGAACTTAATTTGAAAACTTAGTTCGTGTTAATTTCTATCAATATCTTGTGCTCTTTAAGAAGAACAACGATCAATAGATTTAAATCAACTTCTAAGTTTTTTGACCTAGTTATATCCAGGATTGGACTTAGTTCGCGTTAATCCTTATCAATATCTCGCGTTTTTTAAGAAAAACAACGATCAATCGATATGAACCAACTTCTAAGTCATTAAGGTGACCTGGTTATATCCAGGTACCATATGCCCCCCAAGTAACTGGGAAAGGGTCTTTCGTGGTTACTTTAGATTACACTTGAAAATACGTACAAACATAAACAAAAAGTTAATTCTCATTGCTTAATACATAAAAAATGGCCTTTCAGGCCTTACAAGTGAATCATTGATAATATCTCTTCAAATGGATGGCGTTCCAAGTTCGTGGGACTGCCCCTCCATCTAGCCGAGCTAATTTATAAGTTCCTTCTCTAATGACCTCGATGACTTGATATGGCCCTTCCCAGTTCGGTCCCAAGACTCCATCTTTGGGATCCTTACTGGCCAGGAAAACTCTCATGAGGACCAGGTCGCCAACGTTAAAGGCGTGATTTTTGACTTTTGAGTTGAAATAGCGAGTGATCTTCTACTGATAATGGGCGAGCTGGAGTTGCGAATCCTCTCGCCTTTCATCAACCAAGTCAAGGGAAGCGCAAAGTAGCCCGTGGTTGCGGTCCTGGTTGTATGACTGGACCCTATGCGAAAGCACCTTAATCTCCACAGGGAGGACTGCCTCACTCCCAAAGGTCAAGCAAAAAGGAGTGTGACCTGTAGGGGTTCGATGCGAGGTCCGGTATGCCCAGAGAACTTGGGGGAGCTGTTCTGGCCAGACTCCCTTCACCTCGTCTAGTCTCTTCTTGAGGCTCGCCTTTAACGTCTTGTTGACAGCCTCGACCTGGCCATTCGCCTGAGGATAGGCCACGGAGGAGAAACTTTTCACAATTCCGTACCTTTCTCAAAACTCGGTGAATAGGTAGCTGTCGAACTGAGTCCCATTTTCGGAAACAATCTTCTTGGGCAGCCCGAATCGGCAGATAATGTTCTTAACCACGAAGTCAAGGACTTTTTCGGAAGTTATCATTGCCAAAGGTTCTGCCTCAGCCCACTTCGTAAAGTAGTCGATGGCCACCACGGTGTAACGGACCCCGCCTTTTCCAGTAGGGAGGGCGCCAACCAAGTCGGTCCCCCAAACTGCAAACGGCCATGGGGAAGAGATCATCTTCAGCTCGATTGGGGGAGCTCGGGAAACTGTGGAGAATCGCTGGCACTTGTCACACTTCTTCACGTATGAGATCAAGTCTTTGGACAGAGGTTGCCAGTAATAACCTTGCCTCAGGACCTTTAAGGCCAAGCTTTGCCCCCCAGTGTGATCTCCGCAAAAACCCTCATGCACCTCCTGTAGGATGGCCTGTGCTTCGTCTGGAAGAACACATCGTAGGAGAGGTAGGGAGTGTCCACGCCGGTATAACACCCCGTCTACTACCGTATACCTGGGAGCTTGATATAGCACTCGCCGTGCATCATTACGTCCTTTAGGTAGCTTTTCCTCGGTGAGATACTCAAGGATGGGAGTCATCCAGGTCGGCCTGGCATCGATCATCTTGACCTCCGTCCTGACTTCTTCTATACTTGGTTTCTCCAAGAATTCTACTGGCACTAACCCCAAGGTCTCCGTCTACTCGGAGGTGGCGAGCTTGGCAAGAGCGTCTGCGTTAACGTTCTGCTCCCGAGGTATCTGTTCGATCGAGCCTCGCCCAAACGCGGATAGCTCAACCTTTACCTTTGCTAGATAGGCGGCGATCTTGGGTCCTCGTGCTTGATACTCGCCCAGAACTTGGTTTACCACGAGCTGGGAGTCACTGAAGCAATGGACGGTGCTCGCCCTCAGCTCCTGAGCTATCCTTAGCCCGGCCAGTAAAGCTTCGTACCCGGCTTCGTTGTTGGAGGCCTTGAATCCGAACCTCAGCGTCGAGTGGAATCTATGTCCTCCAGGGGATATCAAAATGATTCCAGCTTCGGAGCCGTTCTCGTTGGATGAACCATCCACGAATATCCTCCACGATGCCTGGGCCGAGGTGACCTGGGGTGAGTCTTCTGCAGGATCCTCCCAGAATCCTGTGCACTCGGCTACAAAATCGGCCAGGGCCTGACTCTTTACAGTAGTTCGCGGAGTGTACAGAATCTCGAACTGGCTGAGTTCGATTGCCCACTTTAACAAGCGTCCCGATGCTTCAGGTTTTTGTAAAACCTGCCTTAAAGGCTGATCGGTCATGACGTGTACTGAGTGGGACTGGAAGTACGGCCTGAGCTTTCGCGAGGCCGTGATAAGGCAGAACGCCAATTTCTCCATCAACGGGTACCGGGATTCAGCTCCGAGAAGTCTCTTGCTGATATAGTAGACTGGCTTCTGAATCCGGTTTTCTTCCCGGACTAATACGGTGCTGGCTGCATCCTCCGTGATAGCCAGGTAGAGAAAAAGAGGCTCTCCTGCTTTTGGTTTGGATAGTATGGGTGGCTCAGCCAGATGTGCCTTCAGGTTGAGGAAAGCGCTTTCGCATTCTTCTGTCCATTCGAACTTCTTATTTCCTCGGAGCAAGTTGTAGAATGGCAAACTCTTATCGGTGGACTTGGAAATAAACAGATTGAGGGCTGCCACCCTTCCTGTCAGGCCTTGGAAATCTTTGCGCGACCTGGGTGAGGGAAGTTTGAGCAATGATCTGATCTTGACAGGGTTCACCTCGATCCCCCGGTATTGACGATGAATCCCAGGAATTTTCCCGATGCGACTCCAAAAGTGCACTTCTGTGGATTTAGCCTCATGCCATACTCCTGTAGTATCTTGGAGCATTCCCCCAGGTCGGAAACATGGTTATCGGCAGTCTTTGACTTGACTAGCATGTCATCAACGTACACTTCCATGTTTTTTCCGATCTGGTCTGCGAACATTCTATTCACTGACCTTTGATACGTAGCTCCGGCGTTCTTCAACCCGAAGGGCATGACCTTGTAACAAGAAACGTTAGTCGGGGTCATGAAATTGGTGTGCTCCTGGTCCGCCGAATTCATGGTGATCTGATTGTAGCCTAAGTACGCATCCATAAAGGACATGAGCTCGTGCCTCGCCGTGGCATCCACCAACTGGTCAATCATCGGCAATGGAAAACAATCCTTGGGGCAGGCTTTATTCAGGTCGGAGAAGTCGATGCAGGTCCGCCATTTCCCGTTGGGCTTCGGGACCAGCACGGGGTTGGCGACCCAAATCGGAAACTTGGCTTCATGGATAAAGCCGCATTTTTTGAGCCGGGCTACCTCTTCCTCTAAGACTTCAGCCCGGGTTGTTCCTATGCATCTCTGCTTCTGGGACTTTGCAGGAACGCTTTTATCCAGATGAAGTGTGTGCATGATGACACTCGGGCTGATTCCCACCATGTCCTCATGTGACCACGCAAACACATCCAGGTTATCCCACAGAAATCTGATCAGCTCCGCCTTCCTCTCGCTGCAGAGGTTTTTTCCGAGCTTGACCATCCGTGATGGGTTCTGAGGATAAATGTTTACTTCCTCGAGTTCCTCAATAGCTTGGAGCTCGGATCTGTCCTCGCCTATTCGATGGTCAATGTCCTCACTTAAGACGATATTTTCCCCTTCGGCGCTTTGAGGTTTTTCAATCTCAGGACCAGCTAAGGGGTCCCGAGATTCCTCTTCACCACTTTGGATGGCCATTGCCAGCTGCCCAGGTTTCGATTTTCCCTTCATGGAAATGCTGTAGCATTCCCTGGCAGCGAGCTGATCGCCATGGACAGTGCATATTCCCGTGGAAGTAGGGAATTTCATCACGAGGTGGCGAATGGACGTGGCGGCCTCAAAGGCTATGAGCGTGGGCCGTCCCAAAATTGTGTTGTACGCAGCGGAGCAGTCGATGACCACGAACTCGAGGAGTTTGGAGACTGTCCGAGGTCCTTCCCCCAGGGTGATCACCAGCTCGATAGTCCCTATAGTCGCTGATCCTTCTCCCGAAAAACCATACAGCACCATGGAGGTCGCCTTCAGCTCGACGACAGTCAAACCCATCTTTTCTAACGTGGACCGGAATAGGAGGTTCACCGAGCTCCCATTGTCAATCAGCACCCTCCTAACCCTTCAATTAGCGAGATGAACTGCTACGACCAGAGGGTCATTGTGCGGAAAATGGACATGGCCTGCATCTTCTTCTGTAAAAATGATCGGTTGCTTCTCCAATTGCTGCTGCTTTGGCAGGCGCTGCTCCGAGACAAACTCTACTCCATTGTGCGCCTTAAGTTCGTTCACGTACCTCTTCTAGGAACCCCTGCTCGTGCCAGCCATATGCGGACCTCCAGAGATGGTGGATATCTCCCCTCCTATCACGGGAGGAGGGACGTCCTGATCTACCAGAGACCCGGGCTGACTGGCCGGGACTTCTGGAGCAGGTCAACTTGCTGGAACCCTGTTCCGCGCGTACTGGGCCAAGGGGCCGGCTCGGATGAGAGTCTCGATCTCATCTTTCAAATGCCAACAATCATCAGTATTGTGGCCAACAACGTTGTGAAAACGGCAAAACTTAGAGGTGTCTCTCTTCCCCTTTTGGTGCTTCAACGGCTCCGGCCTCTTCCAGGGGAGGCGAGTAGAGTTAGCCAAGAAAATATTCTCCCTAGACTGAGTGAGCTCTGTATAAGTCGTGTAGACGGGCTTGAACTTGCCTACGAACTTATTCTTCTTTGGGCCGTGCTGGCTGTTTTCGCCATTCCCCTTTCTTTTGCCTCCGCCGAGCTGGTTGTTCTGTGTGACGTTTTGGGTCGCTGCCACGAGCTCCGTCCCTACTTCAGCAGGCTGATCAGGGACCTGGCTGGTTCCTGTAGCTTCGTCTTCGGCTTCCTCCAAGTTGATCCATTCCTAGGCCCTATTGAGGAATTCGTTAACCGAGCTAACTCCCTTTCTTTATATATCTTTCCAGAGTTCCCCTCCGACGAGGATTCCAGTTCTCATGGCCATGAGCTTGTAGCTATCATCCACGTCTCTAGCCCGAGCAGCGACATTCACAAATCTGCTTAGGTAGGCCTTCAGAGTTTCGCCGGGCTGCTGCCTCACGTTAGCCAGAGAGTTGGCCTGAACGCGGGCAGCCTGGGAGGCTCGGAATTCCCTTTTGAAGTCAGCCGAGAAAGTTTTCCAGGAGCTGATTGACTGTCTTTTGCCTTGCTTGAACCACTGCCTGGCTGGTCCAGTCAGTGTGGAAGGAAAGATTAAACACCTCAGCTGGGGGCCAATGTTGTGGGCCATCATCAGGGTGTTGAACATCCCCAGATGATCCGACGGATCTCCGTCTCCATTGAACTTAGACAGGTGCGGCATACGGAAACCAGGTGGGTAAGCCGTTGCTGCTATGCTGGGGGCGAAGAGCTCCATCTCATCCCCTGAATCATATTCATCTTTTTCTTTCTCCGACAGGAGCTTCCTCATCAGCTCCTCCATCTGGGCCAGGCGCTCGAGGGTTTGGTCCTAATTTCCTTGGTTATTCCGGGGCTGTTCAACAACTCCGGATCCATTGTACATATTTGGTGGGTTATTGCCCCTCCTATCTTGAGATAGGTTATTTGGGGCATTCCCTCTGTTACGTACTTCGGACAGGGCTCCCCCTGAGCGAGCATGGTTGTCTCCTCCTGCTGGCTCCCCTCTATGAGAGTTAAGGCGATCTCGCAGGTCGCCCCCCTGGGTGGCTTGAGGGCTTTGTGCCGAGCTCAAACGCTGACGCAAGTCTCCACCCGAAAGGTCACACCGGCGACTGCCGGTCCAATAGCTCCTGCTAGAGAGGCTCGGAGCTCACTTTTGGTGGTGAAGATCTGGGCTTTCTCTCGGCGCCCTGCTACGTCAGGAAGGTTCGGCTGATGGTGGCTTTCTCCTGCTACTTCCATAGGCTGGAATATCTCGGACGGGCCGAGGAGGAGATGGATATCTGATTGGAGACGGAGGATGCCTGACCGGAGAGGCGATCATAGTTCCGTCAGGACGGATCAAATTAGGTGGGGCCCTTTCGGCCCTGCCAACCTGCGGGTCCCGCGCCTGGCGGTCTGGACAAGGCGCAGGATGGCTGTTGGGGACGGGCCGACGCTGCGAGCCCTCCCCGGACCTCCTTCTGGAATTTCCTCGAGCTCTCCTGGGCGCCCTCGAGGCTGGTTGGGAGCTAGGAGTCGAAGTCCTGACCGAACGGTTGTACTGCTGTTGTTCGGCTCTAGGCATTTCTCCGAAGTTTGCCTCTCGACGGTGCGATGAGGGAGTGGAGTTGGCTGTCAGAAGTCTGTCCGAGCGGCTATGCCTACAACGATTACCCCGGCGAGACTTAGGAGCCTCGCCTTGCCTCTCTCCGACGTTAGCGTCGGTTGTGAGAGGGGGTAGTTGGGCCAGCACATCCTTGATCTGCTGGTTAGCTATTTCTAGCTGGCTCCTCAACTCAGCATTCTCCATCTCCACCGCAGTGTAACAACATGGGTTCGGATTAGGTGGCCGGGGCACCGAACTTCCAGTGTCGTCTTGGCCCGCCGGCTGTTTGCCTGGCCGCTGTTGGACTTCAGGAATTTGTTCACCAGGGATGGCAATATGATGAGCCTCCTGCCCATCATGCTGTTCCTTCTTGTTACCATGTCTGGATCGAGTAGTCACCATAGTTGGATGTTTGCGGCCGCACTAATCTGACTTGCTCTCAATGAAAGCACCAAACTGTTGACGCGGTTCTTCGCCAACAGGTAATTAAGAAAAGAAGAGAAAGGGATTAGTGATTAGGTTGAATCGAAATAGATAAATGATCTTAGAAATGAAATGGTGACTCAAAATACGTTTTTTGAGTGGTTCAAAGGTTAAAATCCTTCTACTCCACTAGTCAGTATTATTGCTATATACTGGATATTTGATTGTAGGGTCTTTCTTACAATATATAATCCAACCCCTTATAACTCCCAAGGTCTCCATATTTATAGGAGAAGGCACCTGGGAGTTGGTAAGAAGGTCATCCCGTGACCTTCTTACCTATCATTTGAACTTTGTGACATTCATGATTAATTCCTAAACCTGACATATAAGTGTGGTCAAATCAACAGGTAAGGGGATAATGGGCCGCACGGCCCAAACCAGTCGTGGATGTCTGAATACGCACGTTCCTGCTGCGTGTCCGAGAAGTCAGGGGTATATCAGACACGTGATGTCTGACATATGCACGTTTACCTTGCGTGATTGACTTTATAAAAGGTCACAGCCTTCAACTCCAGCTCGTACCACGAGCTGGATGCTTCCCTCGACCTGTGGTCTTTAGAGCCCAGGCTCAGTCCTTAAGCAATCTTGGCGAACCCTTAGGTTACCTCGAGCTAAGGAGGTAGGACCTTACGATGGCAGCTCCGGTCTTGGGGATGTTCACGTGGTAGTCGTGATTAGGCCGTATCTCAGCTCGCTAACCAGCCCGTGGGAGAATCAGGGCGCACAGTTTTTATTATCTAATCGATGGGGATTATGTGTGTCGATGATATGCTCGTTAAATCAAAGACTGCCAGTAACCTTGTATCAGACCTGGAAGAATGTTTTGGTGTGCTAAGGAAATATGACATGAAGCAAAATCCCTAGAAGTGCACCTTTGGGGTTTTGTTGGGAAAAATTTTGGGCTTCATAGTCAACACAAGGTGGATAGAGGCAAACCCAGAGAAGATTAGGTCGTTATTAGAAATGCCTTCACCTAGGTCGCTTAAAGAAGTACAGAGCTTAACTGGGAAAATGGCGGCCCCAAACCGCTTCGTTTCAAAATTGACTGACAAGTGTCTCCCGTTCTACAACTTGTTGAGAGGAAACAAAAAAGCTTGAGTGGACCGAAGAATGCAAGCAATCGTTTCAAAATCTAAAAACTCCCCTGGTTGAACCCCCCATCTTATCAAAACCAGTAGCTAGAGAATGTTTGTTCTTATACCTAGCTGTGATAGAAAATGCGAACAACGCTGTATCAATTCGAGAAGAAAATTGGGTGTAGAAAATGGTGTACTACGTGAGTAAAAGGCTTATGGGAGATGAATCTAGATACCTTTAATAGAAAAACTCGTGTTCTGCTTGATCTTGGCCTTGAGAAAACTCAGGTCGTATTTTCAGTCGCACACCATCAACATCTTAACCGATCAACCTTTAAGGTAGGTCTTGCATAAACCTGAAACATCAGGACGTTTGCTTAAGTATGGCATCGAATTCAGTCAGTTCGAGATGTTATATAAGCCACACACAATAATCAAGAGTAAAGCGCTTGCTGGTTTTGTGGCAAAATGCACAGGTTTTCAGGATGAGCCAATGAGAGAACTAGTACAAGAGATGTGGAAACTTTTCATTGACAGATCATCTAATGAAAACGGATCCGGAGCTGGGATAATTCTGATTTCACCTGAGGGACATCGATTCCATACAACCTTGAGGTTCAGATTCGAAGCATCCAACAATGAAGCATAGTACGAAGCTCTATTGGCAGGAATACGGGTGCCAAAAGAATTGAAAGAAAAGGCAATCCAATGTTATAGTGATTCTCAACTTGTGGTTAATCAGATATTGGGGGAGTATCAAGCTTGAGGTATAAATATGACGGCTTATCTAGCTAAGGTTAAAGATGAGTTATTTGAGTTTGAGTTCTGCTCCATTAAGAAGGTACCCCGCAAGCAGAATTCGAATGCTGAAGCTTTAGATCGACTTGCCACCACCAAAGAGGCGGATACATTACACATGGTCCCAGTGGATATTTTAGAACCACCAAGAATAATGGAAGAACCAGTTGAGGTCGGAGTGATTAACGCAAAACCGACTTGTATAACCCCCATAGTTTAGCACTTCACAATCGGTAAACTACCAAATGACCGAAGGGACACAAGAAAATTGTTGTCCCACGGTACGTTATTGTTGAGGGAATTCTATACCAGTGAAGGCATTCTCTACCCCTCCTGCGGTGTGTTCTGCCCGAGGAAGCACAGACTATCTTGCATGAGATACATGAAGGATTCTGCGGAGACCACACTGGGGTGCAAAACCTGGCTCTAAAGATATTGAGGAATAGCTATTTTTGGCCTACACTCAAAAAGGACTTGGCCTCATAAGTACAAAAATGTGATAAGTGCCAATGCTTTGCCACAGTTGCTCGAGCAGCACCCATGGAGCTAACCATGATTTCATCGCCCTGTCCATTCACAGTATGGGGGATCAACTTCTTGATCGTTGGAGATCATTAAATCTAAAACCTTAACGAGTGATATTCAATAGTCCATATGGCTAGGATAATATCAACGGCATTCCGTTCATGCTCCACCTACGCGAGAGGAGTAGCTTACCCCAGATGATTCCACCTTTCATCTAGAGCCTAATAGTTCTTCAACATCATAACAACATCCCTTCCTCCTCAGGAATAGCTACCTGATCGCCATCTCTGCCTCATTTGGCTAACTCCTCTTAACCAAGACATACTACATCGAATACAACATGACTTCATAAATTGTTGACAAACAACAACCAAACATTCAAAAGAATCTAGCAACTAACCACACAAAATCTAGCGGTACAACAACAATAAGTATACATGCAAAACTATATATAACATATATAACACACATACCAAAGCACACCATAAGTGTAGGGTGATACAGGATTACGCCCATCCTTAAACCATTTCGGTCAACGGGGGACCTAGTGGCCTCACCACACAATACACACGCCTAACTTCCTCTTAACGCCACCTGACGCATTTTATTCCTTAAATACTTACAAGTTGGCTCTTACTAACACCCAAGCCAAAGACAACGAGCTACTATAACAAGTCTTTTCTTATTTTCTACCCTTAGTTTACCATACTGAATCACCTTAGGCCATTCTACTTAATAATGACCAAACTGGTAGCCTAGTACTTTTTCTTGTCATTCCTCATGTACATAATCAAACTTAATCTCATAAACAAGTCAAATATTTATCCTTAGAAGGGTCTCATAAAGTCTAACAACTCATACACTTGCTTCCGATAACCATATTATGACAACACGTCATTTTGACACTATACTTCAATCCTTATATCGTTTTGAATTTTGGCTTAATTATATCATCTCAATTACAGAACCTAACTTCTTATCTCATTAATTGAAACAACATATCTCTAATAAAACATCAAAACATCACGATCATGCCTAAAAATAACACATAGTGCGACACGTTAAACCTAGCGTGGAGCGTTGAATGTAATGTGAAATGTTAAACATAGTGCGGTGAGATAAATGTAGTGTGACACGTTAAAAGAAACACTACTCAACCCTATTACATAATCACAATTCCCAATCTTCCTCACATGTGGCTTCCAATCACACTAACCCAAAGAATCATAAAAAAACTTACAACTTGCTGAGTCTACCCTTACTAAATCTGTGTTGTTTGGCAGCAGCAAAGCGTAAAAAAACTAAAGAAAAACAACAAACTTAAGAACAAAAACTTATAGTTCGATGAGTCGAGTCTTCTCGGTCTTCATGTGCATATCGTGAGGGTCTACAAGAACATTAAAACCATTGCTCTAATACCAAATGTAATGACCCAACTTAAAACCCATTAATTTACTAAATACTCCATATTTAAGTAAATTAATGTTTACATGAATTTCTTTAAGAAAAACAAAACTTTTATTGAAACAAACATGAATTAACACATTTTTCAAACATGCAACTCGAGATCTTGATATTTAAAATAAATCATATTTTACATGCGTAATGTAAATAAAAATACATGTTTTAAGACTCAACGTAACACCAAAGGTTAAAGACCTTTATAACAATAATTCAAAAATAGAAATCCCTTAACCCCCAGGTCAACCATTCACGACATGCTCACATCGGACCGAGCCTGCTCCAACTCATCGCCTCATCTATTACACTTTTTCCCTTACATGCAACACAGAGTACCCGTGAGCTAGCACCCAGAAAGAAGAGCTATGTAGGTTGCAACCCCAAAGCCCAAACATAAAACACAAATTAATTCATAGCATCACAACCTACATTATAAACTACTCATAATCTATACCTTAACTTACAAGGAGTTCAATAATAATTAGTATCGTATCATATCATTCTCATAGTATAACTTAACATACCATAGCATACTATAACGTATCATGATTATCACATAATCATAGCATTTTATATCCTGTCACCACATCACATAATTATAACATATCATATCATATCACAAAACAATCATAACACGTATTATCGATGTTATTCCGGCTGTGAGTCAGTCCTGATTTGGTTAAGTGTACAACTAAGCACGAGAAACGTAAGCATGCATTTTATCATAATGTACACATGCATTTTCATCACGTAAGCATGTCACACAAGCATACATCAAATAACAACGTAAGCAAGTGTTGACATTTTATAGTAGCGAGTGGCGTCCCACCCTAAACCTTCATGACCTCGGACACCTTACCTGTTACAATAACTACCCTGCCCAACATCTTACCAAACACTAAACAATGTCATAACATTAACATAGGCCATAACAACTTTGCTTATGTATATTCACACCCATATCAATGTCAGCATGAAACAACGTACATAAACATACAATATTCATAAAGTCATAACATACATGACAAAATCATAACTTTAACCATACATGTGCATAACATTTGTGTGTTCAATGCACACCCTGTGTTACAGTGACCACTCTTCTTACCTCAGGTCCAACAGCGCTCCAAAATGCATTCCTTATTCCATTCAAGTATCATTTAGCAAGTCCTAAGCCAAACAACATACAAGCTTGAACTTAGAGACCATACATCATATTAGACTTTTGCAATCTCTCTTAGACTTTCTAGGACTCCTAACAGCCTTAAAGTGTCCTTAAGAAAGTCCTAAAATCCCCAAACAGAAAACCCTTAAAATATACCATCAAAGCCCCAACCAAAACCATCAAAATGAGGAAAAAAACATGTTTTCTAGGCATGAAACGCGGTCGCGGTACCCCTTGGGCACAGTCGTGCCTGACGGAGAACCTAGATCGCGACTTTCTTCAAACAACCATAACTCTCTCAATTTAAATTTGATTTAAATGATTCTTTTTGAATTTTTCTCAACATGAATCCCTCTATATCATCATACAATTATTAGAGATCAATAAAATACCAAAAATTCATGAGAATCTCCTAACTCAATAACTCTAGCAATTCTTATGCAATAAAACTCATTCTTCCTAAGTTATGAACATATATCCCAATATTCATGATTAATTCTTCATAGCATGTTTATAACATTTAAACATATTCATAAAATACCCTAACATGAAATTCTAACAACTAATTCATATCATCTACGCTTAAATTCCATGAACAATCATAAACATGACCTAGATTGTAAAGAGTAATACGATCTTATCTTTTTTTTTTTTTTTGTTCTTGTAATTTCCCCTTACACTAATAGTTTTGACTTATGAAAATTGCAATCTCTACCACAAGATTCATAATTATACTTTAACCCCTAATTTCCAATATATTTGGCATTTAAGCCCTTGATACTTGAAGGAACCGTGTTTTGCAACTGTCATATACACATATCATAATCATGAAGTAAATCACATATTATCATGAAAATAAAATAAAATAAAAAATTCATATGCATTAACATAAATTACCAAACTGCCCTCACATGCCAAAATTACCATAACACCCATAAAATGCAAAGGCAGATATTACAAGGAAATACCATCTGGTTAGAGAGATCATACCTAGAGGTGATGTGATAGTTATGAAGATAGTGTCAGAACAGAACCTAGTTTACTTGTTTACCAAGACCCTTCCTACTAATTTGTTTGATTGTCATGTACGAAATATGGGATTAAAATACATGCCTCGTTTGATTTAAGGGCAAGTGAGAGATTAGGGTTGGTGCCATAAAAGCATGTAAATATATATTTTTTGTTTAGAATTAAATAAAAGTACATTTTCTTTATTATTGAATGTTTTAATTATTGTTGAATAACTATAAAAATCATTAAATTACATATTCATTAATGAGAGTATAATCTTGTATGAGTACAAGAGGATTAAGATTATAGATAATGAATAAAATTGTCAGCAACATATTAAAGTATGGAATCTTTAAACAATGGTTGCTAGTACAGTATACTAAGCATTTTTGTTAATACATGTGATCTAGATCTAGATTGCTGGTGTGGATGGACAACTTAGTAAAGATACTTTATATAATCAGATTATATATGACTGGACTGATGTCAATTAATTTCTTTATAAACATACAGTTTTCCATAAAGATTTAATTCATATCAAAATGGTGATCATATGTAGACCAGTCTGTCCTGAGTAGTCATGAACTCATGTTCATGTCTATTAGGTATTTTGATTTACTTGTTAAGGTCTCTTAGTATAATGAGGCTAGTGACTTCTATTGTGGAGATTCAATGGTATGAATGGCTGGGAACATGATCTTACAAGAATGGAATCAAAGATTTCCTAACAATTGAATATTGATTATCTTAAGAGGTAATTCTAGAGCTGAATAGTTATTGCGTTCAAATTTATAATATGATTATAAATTAATTGTTCACTCGTGGAATTAGAAGATTAAACGGTAATTCTGACCAGCTCTAATTAACAAACAAATACATTGGAGGACAGACCTATATGAAGTGATTATATCAATGAACAACACAAGATAATTCTATAATTACTAAGAGTGGAATTCCATATTTATAGTGGAGTAATGGAATTAATAAGTAAGATTATTTAATGGGTAAATACTCATTTGATACCCTGTGTTTTATCGAAATACAAACTTATTACTCTCTATTTTTGATAATTATCAATCGATACCCTCTGTTTGCAGAAACTACATAGTTTGGTACCCTCCGTACGTTTAAATTTTTAATATTCCCATAATACCCCTCATTTAATGATTTATTTTATTTTATTATATTATTATTTTTAAATGATTTAAATATATTTTCAGAATTCATAAAATAAAATAAATATTTAATTTAACTTTAAATAATTTTAATAAACAAAATTATTTTAAAAATAAATTTAATTAATTAAAAATGGAATTAAAAAAATAAAAAAACTAATTAAAATCTTATTAATTAACTTTAAATAAAACTAAATTTTAATTTAATTGAAAAACAATCAAACTTTGAAGCAAAAAAGTGGGTGAGATTGGGAGGGTGGGGAACTGAGATGGTGAGGGTGAGATTGGGTGAAATATATATGATTTTTTTTTCATTAATTAAATTAAAATTAAAGTTTATTTAAAGTTAATTAATAAGATTTTAATTAGTTTTTTAATATTTTAATTCCAATTTTTGTTTGTTTATAATTTATTAAAATTATTTTAAATTTTAATTAAAAATTTATTTTATTTTATGAATTCTGAAAATATATTTAAATAATTTAAAAATAATAAAACAATTGAAAATCAAATAAATCACTAAAATGAGGGGTAATATGAGAATATTAAAAATTTAAATGCACGTAGGGTACCAAACTATGTAGTTTTTACAAATAGAGGGTATCAATTGATAATTATCAGAAATAGAGGATACCAAGTTTGTATTTCGATAAAACACATGGCACTAAATAAGTATTTACCCTTATTTAATTAAAGAGTTTAATTATTAATCTGGTTTATTGGAGCTTAGTATTATAGGTCAATGGTCTTCAAGTCATCTCTACACTACACTATCAATATAGTGTGGATATAATTGACAAATTAAAATGAGAAAATGCATAATTGTTAAGGAATTAATTTTCCGAGGCTAAGTTGTAATATAATAATAAATTATTTAAATTATAAGATAAAGTTAATTTTGAATTAACTAATATTTATGCATTTATGAAATATTATATTATTTTAATGCATAAATATTTGGTCTTATTAATTAAATAAATAAATGAGATAAAATTGGAGAAGCACATGTGCTACATGTCACGGGTTGGCATTTTGACAGCTGAAATGTGTCACCTTGACTCCTCTGAGCCAAGGTCACCCTTCCAACCATTCAGATAACAATGGGCACATTTTTCGCTCGACCTGTGTCTCTACACACTTCCATCTCTCGAACAACTCTCGCCGAGTCACGCTCTAAGGCATCCATGAGTGCATCCATGCATCAAGGCTCTCTAGCAAAGGCACTCACACTGTCCATAGGTTCTCACTATGGCAAGGAAAATTCCAACATCAATGCTCACCTAGACATTCACAAGCCATAGCATGTGTGGCCAAGAGCCAACACCAAGCTGACGTGCCAATACCTCTCAGCATCATTTGAAACATATGCCAACCTTTTAGCTCGTGCTCATGCTGACTCTCAACATCGTGCCCAAGTTCTGCCCCCAAATCAACCCTACCTAACTCTAGATGCCCTGTTGAATCTTGACCAACTTGTCTGCACACTACCTCACCCTTTAGGTCTGAAGTTGAACAAATGCCTCGGTCATTCTGACTCTTCACTTCTCGACATCTCTATGTTGCCTTAGTACATGATTCCCGTTGACTTTCACCTTAGGCAAACATTGCACTGATGTTACCTTAGTACCTGAGTCTTGACAACTTTCAATCTAGGTAATTGGCTTTGTCTTTATTGCTGAGTCTTCTTGACTTTTACAGTCAGAACAACTAACGATCTCCATGTTGACTTATCTCGGTGTTTTGTAGTAAAAAATTGGTCTTCTCTTTAGATGTTTGAACCATGAAGGTCTCTCCCCTACTTCAACTATTGGCGTCCTTGACAACTTGCCCACAGACAAGAACGTCTGACTGCGCCAACTCTTCATGTACATAACAAGTCTAGAAGTGCACCCCGCAGGATGTGACTCTCGAGTGAACTAGTTCTTGTAGCACCATTGTTGATTCCCATATGAGTGCATTGTCCACATCGCTATCCATTTGATCCAAACTATGTCTCCCTTCCGGGCTTCCAAGAAGCGCTAAGTTTCTGTCGATGCAGCCACTTGGCCACATACAAACTCTAGCACAACTTCTCAACTCTTATAGGCTCATATGGTCACTACGTCCTAATAGCAAACTCTAGAAACATCTCTGTGAGCCAATGCGTTCCACTCCATTGTCTCGGTGCCTCCTCTCTGGGTTAAAACAAGATAACATTCAAACAACTCCAAGTACGACTGCCCTCTGACAATAGAGGCCCCTGCCAACTTGGTCTTCATGTGATGCCATTTGGCACAAAAGTAGCAACTGAAGCGTTTCATGTTCATCTCTATTTGATGCATCAAAGTTGTTCACTCTTGACCATTGTCGTGACAAATAAGTATTTGATGACCACTGTCATACTTCTACACTCTTGCCCCTGAGTTTCCTTTTCAACAAAAGCACCTCTTGCGGCTTACAATGTCACTCAGGAAAACCCAATGTAATGCACTAAGCACAAAGTTATGACCTCTCGATCAAACCTTATACAACTTCAATGGACTCTGAGCAGTGAGCATACACTTTCTAATCAGCGCCACTGCATCCTAAGCCTCTCTAACAGCTTCAGGTCCAAGAAGTTGTCTTTCTCCTACCTCATCCCAATGTAACAGCGATCGACACTTCCTTCCATAAAGTAACTCATAGGGTGCCATATCGATCGTGTCCTGGTAGATATTGTTGTAGGAGAATTCTATGAGTGGCAAATACTTACTCCACGATCCTCCGAAGTCCAGTACACAAGTGCGCAACATATCTTCTAAAATATGTATGGTACGCTCGGACTGACCATCGATCTAAGGATGAAATGTGGTGCTAAGACTTAGCTTGGTACCCATGGCTTGCTGCAAGCTTCCCCAAAATCTTGATGTAAATACTGATCCTCCATCTGATACTATAGTCTTAGGGATTCCATGCGGTCATACTATCTCTTGAACATAAATGTCTACGTACTGGTCTGCAGTGTACGTAGTCTTGACAGGCAAGAAGTGAGCTGACTTGGTGAGTCTATCTACCACTACCCAAGCCAAGTCGTGTTTCTTATTTGTTCGTGGCAATCCTATCACAAACTCAATGGCTATATCATCCCACTTCAATTCTGGAATACTAAGTGGTTGCAATAAGCCTGCAGGTCGTTGATGCTCCGCTTTTACTTGCTGGCATTTAAGGCATTTGGACACATATTCTTCTATGTCCTTCTTCATTCCTGGGCACCAATATAGTGCCTTAAGGTCGTGAGTCATCTTGGTCGACCTCGAGTGAACTGAGTATGGAGTAGTGTGTGCCTCTTCTAAAATCTTCATCATAATTCCATAATCATTCGACACGCACACCCGTCCATTATATCTCAAGAACCCTTGTCCTTATATGGAGAAATCTGTAGTCTTGCCTTCTTTGACTGCAGCCATTTGTGATACTAACATGTCATCCTGCCCTTTCCCGATCCGTATATCTTCTAATAGACTTGACTGGATGGATAAGTTAGCCAGTTGACCAATGACTAGTTCTATTATGGCATTAATCAACTCTTGCTGGAGCAGCTTTTCCATTCTAGATGATGCTGCTAGATTTCCATAACTCTTCTGACTTAGCGCATCTGCAACTACATTTGCCATTTCTGGGTGGTATAAGATTTCACAATCATAATCCTTTACTAGTTTTTACCACCTGCGCTGCCTTTATTGAGCTCCTTCTCTGTGAAGAAATACTTTAAGCTCCTGTGGTCCATATAAATCTCACACCGTTCTCCATAAAGATAGTGGCGCCATATTTTCAATGCGAAGACCACCGCTACCAACTCCATATCATGTGTTGGATAGCGTTGCTCATATTCATTCAGCTGCCTTGAGGCGTAGGCTATCACTTTGTCATTTTGCATCAACACAAACCCAAACCTTGCTTCGACGCATCACAGTATACTACAAACTTGTCATTGGGTGTCGGTACACAAAGTACTGGTGCTGAGCATAACTTATCCTTGAGCAACTGGAAGTTTATTCACATCTATCCGTCCAGTTGAACTTTTGTTGTGTCTGAGTTAGGTTAGTAAGCGGAGTGGCTATCTTAGAAAAGCCTTCTACGAATCTTCGATAATAGCCTGCTAGCCCGAGAAAACTTCTAACTTCTGACTTGGTCTTGGCCAATCCTTCATAGCCTCTACCTTAGTTGGGTCTACAGCAACTCCATCTTTGGATACTATATGGCCGAGGAACGCGACTTGCAATAGCCAAAATTCACACTTCTTGAACTTGGTGTAAAGTTGATGCTCCTTCAGTCGTAACATTGTCAATCTTAAATGTTCCTCGTGCTCGACTTTGTGCTTGAAGTACACCAAAATTTTGTCACTGAACACTACGACGAATTTTTCCAAGTAATCCTTGAAGACCCGATTCATTAAATCCATAAATGCGGCTGGAGCGTTGGTAATACCAAAAGACATAACTAGAAACTTGTAATGTCCATATCGAGTTCTGAAAGCTGTCTTTGGTATATCCTCTTCCCGTACCTTGAGCTGGTGATAACTGGACCGTAAAGCAATCTTTGAAAATACAGTCGCTCCCCGGAGTTGATCAAATAAGTCGTCGATCCGAGGTAACGGGTACTTATTCTTAATTGTCACCTTGTTCAACTCGCGGTAATCTAGACACATCCGCATTCTTCCATCCTTCTTCTTCACAAATAATACCGATGCTCCCCATGGCGAATGACTTGGTCTGATGAAACTCAAATATAAGAGTTCTTGCAACTACGTCTTTAACTCCTTGAGTTCAGTTGGGACTAATTCTGGTGCGAACTTGGCTAAATGATCGAACTATCAAGCATACTCGACTACTGTCTGATTGCCCTGCTTCAGATTGACAACTACGTCTTTAACTCCTTGAGTTCAGTTCGGACTAATTCTGGTGCAAACTTGGCTAAATGATCGAACTATCAAGCATACTCGACTACTATCTGATTGCCCTGCTTCAGACTGACAAACTCTTCTACCCTCTTAGCGATGACTGCCGAGTTGTAATAATTTATGTGAACAGCTCGACAAATCTAGTCCATTGATTTGCATCCACCCTCACCAAACTCAGTCATTATTTATTTATTCTAAATTTATTATGATTGTAAAAAAAATCAAACTCATATATGTCATTAAAAAATCAATTATATTCATTTGGAAAAAGATTTTCACTAAGTACAATCATAAATTCAATAAAAAAATAAATAAATAAGGAAATGAATAAACTAAACTAAAAATAACTAGGGTAAATCTAAAAAAATCAGGATCCTCTACATCTGATCCTTCATCTAACATATCACATCTATTTCTTCATAATCATCATTACTATAATCCTCGAAACTACCTCGGGGAATTTTCATTAAGATATTATGCTTTTGTTCATCAGTGAATAGAAATTCAAACTTAGAGGTGAACCTTAGTATAAGGATATAATATCTCATGGCTACCGATAAATCATCTTCATCATCTATAGTCTCCAATAATTCTTCTAATGTTGAAATTACAGAAGGAAAATCCTTAAAAAGCCTAATTACTAGGACATATTGTTCTGTGGCTCTCATCATAATTTGCCTATTGATTTGAAGGTGAATTATCTCTTTGTGAAACAAGATCAGTCTTTGAATGATTCTTTCTAGCACTCCTATTGTATTCCTTGACTCTCTAATCCTTTTCAATGCCTTAATGGCTCGGATATCTTGATATGTCAAAGCTCCATTCATTCTTAACTGAAAACATAATGGCTAAAACGTTAGCTATTAACATTAACATAATAATCATAACATTAACACTTACATTGGCGGTTAGATCCGAAGCTTGTGCGTGTGTATCAAGGAGAACTTCATGCATATGAATTGTGGTCTCTGATACCACTTGTAATGCCCCGACTAATTCTAGACCTCAGACCATTAAAAACTACTAAACATAACTACTATTTTGGAAAACATTCAAGAAATAATATAAACTTTATTAAAAATCCAAAATACGGTAGGAATACAAAATATGGTATAGGATCCCACTATTTAATACATAAAACATAAAAACATAAAATTTAATTAATTATTTAAATACTAAGAGCGGAAATACATAAAATCATAAATTAAAAGACTTGAAACAACTACATTCTCAATCTTCTAACAGTCCATTCAATCAGTCCATCCCCAATACACATGCCAAGCTGCCACGAATCCATCCCGCCTTCCAAGTTTATTTTCCTACACCATCTAAAATAAAAAGGAATGAGCCTAATGCCCAACAAGGAAAATCTACTAAAACATATATCATAAATCATAAGACTATATCATAAAACATATGACGTAAAAACGTATATCATATAGGACTACAATAATAATGGCCATTAACTCATTACCGTAGCATGTGATAAAACCATCTAGGTCCTCAGTCTACTAATTGAGGTAGGATAGATCACAAGGTAGTATATGATAACCCATCTAGCTCCTCAGTCTACTAATCGAGGTAGGGTAAATCATAACTCTAATCCACGATAATGATAAAAAATCTTGGGGTTTGCTATCTAAGCAACTATATTCCCCAAGCAACTATAACATAAAACATATTCATATACATATATAACATATCATAACATATCACATAAACATATCATAACACATATAATCTAACCTATTTTCCTTACCAAAAACTGGGATACTGGAGACAAGAACGGGATTGGAAAACTCCTAAAATCAACAATAAGAACCATGAGTTTCTAAGAAAAAGAGATGAAAAATAGATCTAAACCATCAAGATAAAATCTTACCGAAGAACCTTAAGTTTCAAGAACTTAAATACCTAACCAAGAAGTCATAAAATTAAGTTAGGATCTGAAAGAAAAATTGAAGAAAATAAAAGAACTATGATGGATTAAAGCTGATGATAAGAATACCTTGAATGGACTATGACTTTGATCTACACCTCAATACTGAAATATCACTTTATCTTACTTTCCAATTGTTTATAAAGCTTAGATTGAAAAGCTTTTAAATCCCAAACCCTAGTGTTTTCTCTCTAGAATAAACTTAGCATCTTGGATGCTCTGAAGAATGGTTGAATGATGAGTGAAATGGCTGAGTACTAGGTCCTATTTATAGAGTTCAAGGAGTGAAACTAACCCCTTTTAAAATGAATATAAATTGAAAAGATTTGAATTTTCGTTTCAACAAACGCCCAGAACTCGGTCAAAAAAGTTCAAGAGCCCAAGTGGTTGAAGGCTGTTTCTAGCTCGGATTCCACGAAGTTTCAAAAACTGACCCAAGGGCCAATATATCGCCCTAAACTAGGTGATATATCACCTAAGAATATGCCTCGAGCCTTCGTGGTTTTGTTCAAGCGAAGTCAACGTGTTTTTTGTATCTTCCATAGGTGACAAAGTGGCCCCTATAGCTGCGATATATCGGCATACATAAATATTTTAAACACGTTTTTGCACACATTTAGCATATTTGAAGTTTGTTAAAAAAACTTTGACTGAGTAAAACGTGATCCTACCAGCTGCTGGAAGGTTCTATAGCTTCTAGATTAATCCATTATTAATTAATTCATCTAAAATCCTTAAATCCTTAAATAAACATGCTTTTGACAAGTGTCACGCTCTTATTAATTATATCTATTCCTTAGGTTATAATAAATAATATTTCTAGGACGAGCTATAGTAATCAAACCTTATGTTATATTTAATATTTCTAAGCTATAGATTAAACTTATAAAATCCATAACTATTTCAATGATTTTCCAAAAATATCTCGGCTTGAACCAATACCCACGAAAACTAAAATACTACAAGCTATTACTAACTACTACTATTATCTAGCTAAGTAAAATTATGAGACGCTACATGAATGCAGAGGAACCGCTTATTAGCATTGTTATACGGACATATAAGTTAGGACATGCTCATTTGCATATAGGCTAGGAAATTCTTATTAGCACTGTTAATACTGGTAGAGATTAATGAACATGCTTATTAGCATTGCTATACATGTATAAATTCTTGAACATTCTTATTTGCATCGTTAATTGCTTATGTGTGCCAGAAATACTCATTAGCATCACTATTTGCTGATGAATGTCAGGAAATGCTTATTAGCACCATGATTTATTATATTATGTGTTGGCATGCTTATTAGCATTGAATCTATTTGTTTTTTCAGTCTTGGACTGTCAAGCGACAAGAGGTATAGTTATTACTTACCTAATGGTCGAATTGATCACTGCAAAGTGGAATAGTTATCAGTATGCTTCCTCGAAGGTCAGAGAGGTTGGCTGGCCAAGAAAGACTGGCCATGGAAGGGAAAGACTAGGGCCATGCTCCATCGCCAGCTCCAAAGAATTGGCAATAGATGCTTGCTAATATGCAAGCCAAGTTATAGAGGCTAGAAGATGAAATTCGCCTCTTGAGACAGCAACAGGTTCCAGCAGGGAGCCTACATCCTGCAGTACCGACAGTGGTACAACCAATGGTACCAGCAACAGTACAACCCCAAGCAGTGGGAGATAGATGGGAACCCCTATATATGAGGTTTAGGAAATGGCACCCTTCAGTTTTTTAGGGCAGCTCAGACCTACTGAAGGCTGAATAGTGGATGACAATGATAACCACCATCCTGGATTTCATCAAGGTAGGTGGTAATGAGAGAGTGGCATGTGCCACTTATATGTTTTGGGAGGATGCCCAAATATGGTGGGACATGGTATCCCAGACCAGGGTTGTAAATACTATGGAATTGGAAGAATTCATAACTCTATTCAATGAGAAATACTACAACGACGCAGTTAAAGCTGCAAAGGCTAAAGAGTTCAGTAAGTTACTTCAGGGCAACATGTTAGTGACTGATTATGCCTTGAAGTTTGATAGATTGGCAAAGTTAATAGGGAATCTTGTGCCCACTGATGGGACCAGAAGATAGAGGTTTCTCCAGGGGCTACAGCCTATGATAGCTCGAGATGTTTGTATCAGTACTATGTCAGGAGTGACCACTTACACACATGTTATTGAGAAGGCACTCACAACTGAGAGCGCGGAGAGCAAGATCTTGCGCGAGAATGTGGCCAGAAGGGATTCTAGGAGGTTGGGACCTCCATTTGCAGGCTTTGGCAGGGGCGAAGGCCTTAGTGACCAAAAGAGAAAGACTCCAGATATACTTTCATCTCCACAGGACAGATAGGAGACCACTGGGTGTATAGATAGGCCGCCAGAGTGGCGATGAGACCTGGAAAGCATTCCCATAGTGTACTCGATGTAGGGGCGCCATATTGGGGAATGTCAGGCGAAGGCCTGCTTCACCTGCGGGATTGTGGGACATCTGAAGAAGGATTTCCAAAAGCCAGGAAGGAAGAGCCCAAGAAGGTGGACAGCCTGACGCCAGCTCGGGTGTTCACCTTGACCCAAGCAGAGGCTGAGGCTAGTCCCTCGGTGGTTACAGGTCAACTTTCTTGTGCTGAGACCCTTTATACTGTTTTGATTGATTCAGGTGCTACACATTCTTTTGTTGCTAGTAGGATTATGGATGGACTGTGTATACCTTGTGACTTTTATCCTGTGGGGTTTGCTACTTTGCTGCCTACTGGGGAGTTAGTGGTTTCCAAGAGATGGGTCAGATCACTGCCAGTGACAATGGATGGTAGGGAGTTGTCAGTTGACTTGATAGAGTTGGTTATGACTAACTTTGATATAATTCTGGGTATGGATTGGTTAGGGAAGTATGGGGCAATGATAGATGGCAAGAAGAATATTGTAGGATGAGGATCCCTTTGTATTCATTGGCATTGTGCATGGACCCCGTATACCTATGATATCTGTACTCAGAGCTAGAGACCTATTGCAGGGGGGATGCATATGATTCTTAGCTAGTGTGGTGGATGCCACTCAGGTCATGCTAGTGGGACCAGGACAGACCAGATTTGTCTGTGAGTTTCTGGATATGTTTCCAGAGGATCTGCTAGGGTTACCTCTGCACAGGGAGATAGATTTTGTGATTGAACTAGTGCCAGGGATAAAGCTATTGTCTAGGGCACCGTATAGGATGGCTCCAGCAGAGCTAAAGGAACTAAAGGTTCAGTTACAGGAATTAATAGACTTGGGTTTTATCAGGCCCAGTTTTTCGCCATGGGGCACACCACTTCTCTTCGTGAAGAAGAAAGATGGTTCTCTAAGGATGTGTATCGATTAAAGAGAACTGGACAAGTTAACTATCAAGAACAGATATCATCTGCCAATGATTGATGATCTGTTTGATCAGTTACAGGGTAGGATGGTATTCTCCAAGATAGATCTTCGATCTGGTTACCACCAGCTAAGGATTACGGGGAGGATATACCGAAGACATCTTTTCGCACCAGGTATGGGCATTATGAGTTTTTGGTGATGTCATTTGGACTGACTAATGCCCCAGCAACATTTATGGATCTGATGAACAAGGTGTTCAAAGATTACCTGCGTCTGTTCGTGATCGTCTTTAACAACGATATACTGGTATACTCTCAGTCAAAGACAGAGTACGAGTATCATCTCAGATTAGTATTGCAGAGGCTGAGGGAGCACAGGCTGTATGTGAAATTCAATAAGTGTGAGTTCTGGGTTCCACAGGTGACTTTCTTAGGTCACAAAGTCAATAAGGATGGAATTATTGTGGATCCAGTGAAGATTGAGTCGACCAGAGATTGACTAAGGCCGAAGAATGCTTCAGAGATCAGAAGTTTCTTGGGATTGGTAGGTTATTACAGATGCTTTGTGGAGGGGTTTTCCAAGATTGCATCACCACTGACAAAGTTGACATGCAAGAATCAGAGGTTCATATGGTCAGACAGGTGTGAGGACAGCTTCCAGAGACTAAAGAAGAGTCTGATCACCGTTCCAGTTTTGAGTCTTTCTACAGATCAAGACAAGTTTGTGGTTTATTGTGACACCTCGAGGCAGGGCCTAGGTTGTGTCCTTATGCAGACAGGGAAGGTGATTACCTATGCATCACATCAGTTGAAGTAGTATGAGAAAAGGTACCCCACACATGATCTAGAACTTGCAGTAGTGGTTTTTGCACTGAAGGTGTGGCAGCATTACTTGTATGGTGAGAAGTGTGAGATATACATAGATAACAAGAGTTTGAAATACTTCTTCACCCAAAAGGACTTAAACATGAGGCAGGGACATTGGTTAGAGCTGGTGAGGAATTATGATTGTGAGATCCTCTATCACCCAGGGAAAGCCAACGTGGTGGCAAATGCCTTAAGCCGGAAGGGTCCGGGACAGTTGTAAAGCGTAATGAAAATATCTAAGGAGTTTGCATAGGATATGGCTAGAGCATGTATTGAGTTAGAGGTGGGCCAATTAGCCAACATCATCCTGCAGTCTACTCTTTTAGAAAGGATCAATGAGAAACAGTTGAGTGACCCACAGTTGAGAAAGATTAGAGGGGATGTCCTAGCTGGAGTAGCAAAGGACTATATAGTGTCAGACATGGGTTTATTGAGGTACAAGGGTCAGATTTGTGTTACAATGGACATTGGGATCAGATGGGAGATTATGGATTAATCTCATACTACCCCTTATTCTCTACATCCAGGCACCACGAAGATGTACCAGGATCCAAAAGCATTATATTGGTAGCCTGGGATGAAGAGGGACGTGACTGAGTACATGGCAAAGTGTCTGACCTGTCAGCAAGTCAAGGCAGAGCATTAGAGACCAGCAGGGCAACTACAATCTCTAGATATCCTAGAGTGGAAGTGGGAGGACACCACGATGGATTTTGTGGTGGGATTCTCAGGACAGTGGGCCAGCACGATTCAGTATGGGTCACTTTGGACTGGTATACAAAGTCAGCTCACTTCTTACTAGTGAGGATGAACTACACAGTTGACCAGTATACAGATCTCTATGTGAGAGAAATAGTAAGTCTTCATGGGACTCCGAGGTCTATCGTATCGAATAGGGACCCCATCTTTACTTCCAAGTTTTGGGGAAGTTTACAAAAGGCGATGGGTACACAGCTGAAGTTCAGTACAACTTATAATCCTCAGACTGACGGTCAGTCTGAGAGGACTATCCAGATATTGGAGGACATGCTGAGAGCATGTCTATTGGAATTTGAAGTGTCTTGGAATAAATATTTGCCTCTGATAGAGTTTTCTGATATAAACAGCGACCAATCAACTATTAGAGTGGAACTTTATGAGATGTTGTATGGTAGGAAGTGTAGATCGCCCATCCATTGGGATGAGATGGGTGAAGGGAAATATTTGGGTCCTGAGGCAGTTGAGAGGACCACTGAGGCTATTGAAAATATTAAAGCTCAGATGCTAGCATCTCAAAGTAGACAAAAGAGTTATTCTAGCCCAAAGCGGAGGAATGTGGAGTTCCAAGTGGGGGACTATGTTTTCCTTAAGGTTTCACCACTAAGAGCGGTGAAGAGATTTAGGAAGAAGGGCAAGCTGAGCCCTAGGTTTGCTTGACCATTTGAGATCCTAGAGAGGATAGGTCAAGTGGCCTATATGTTGGCCTTACCCCCCTTCACTATCTAGTGTGCACAACGTATTTCATATTTCCATGTTGAGAAAGTATGTGTCAGATGGAACTCATGTGTTGAGTTATGAGGATCTGAAACTGGAGACAAATTTATTCTATGAGGAGCAGTCAGTTCAGATTTTAGACAGGAAGGACAAGGTCCTGAGGAACAAGACTATACCTTTGGTTAAGGTATTATGGAGGACCTGTAAGGTTGAGGAAACGACCTGGGAACTGGAGTTAGATATGAAGAATCAGTATCCCGGGCTGTTCAGGAAAAATTTCGAGGGCAAAATTTCTGTAAGGAATGGATAGTTGCAACGTCTCAAACTACCTAATAAGGCTTAGGACCTTAATTAAGGGGCCAGGATGGCAAATTATGGGAAACTGTGTGATTTAATTATGAAATATATGTTTATGTGATATATATGTGCATCATAATATGATTACCTGAGTTATATTATAATATGAGTAGATATGCATGTTTAGGTGTATTAAATGTGCATGTAGGCCCGTTTCTTATTAGAAGGGCAATTTTCGTAATTTGGCCCACTACGGGCATATTTGGAATGTATGTGCATCTGTGTGATATATGTGTGAGACCACATTATTATGTGAATATATTTGGGTTACTTGGCACGAGGCAATCCTAGGGAGCAAGTTAGCGGGAATGTCACAACGGGACCAAATACCCGACTTGGGGTGAGTCAAGGGGTATTTTGGATATTTAGTGCATTACCAGGATATCGAGTAACGGGGATAAGTTTTTGAGGATATATTCGGAGTTAGTGAGACTAGGAGGGAATTTTGGGGATTTTGACCATTTTATCCTTAGGGACATTTTTGGTACCCCGAGCCTCAGGATTTACTTAGAGTTACTTGGACTCTAAGTAACCTCACATAAACAAAAAAAAACACAGAAATAAAACTCTCTCAACTTTCTCTCTCTCGTGTATACTCCCTCTCTCTCTCTCTCTCTCAATCTCTGAATTTCTTGTGATCCAAGAGGAATCGAAGCTAGCTTAGGCTCGGGATTGCTTAGGGAAAAGTTTAGCATTGTTTTTGGCAGCAGAGGTATTGATTTCTAGCCGGAATTCACTATGTTTTCTCTGGTTTTAGTTTAGTTTTAGAGTTTTGAAAACTCAATTCTGAGTTGGATATTTGGTGAGGTTTTGGCCAAGTTTAAGCTTGGGTTTTGTGGCTATTGAGGTGCTGAGTTGATTCGAAACTTTGTTTTTGGGATTTGGCTATGTTTGGATAGGTTTTTGGTGAGATTTGGCTTGGGAAACGAGGGAAAAATCTGGGTTTTCATGTTGAGTCGTGGGCCTATTCTTGGGACGTCGCAGCTCTCATGAACATAGGGAGAAGCAGGTGCTGAAATCCCTTTTGAGCCGCAATGCTTATAAAGGCGTGCCACGGCACGTGTGATCCAGAGGAGAGGCCTTGGACTCTCTGACTTGAGGCGAGTCGCGGCTCTTTTTCCTTGGGTCATGGCGCTTGAAGGACTTTTGAGCCCCGGGAAGGTTTTGAGTGCGGGAACTTAGACCTAAGGGCTAGGGATCGATTCTGCTACCTCGTTTAGTAGAATTTGACATCTTGGAAGCTAGGAGTCAGTACGAAAGCCTTTATTCGCTCGTTATTGATGAGATTCTATATTATTGTTGTGGCTAGGTTATTTCTAGGGGCTCAGAACCGGGATCATGCTCGAGGGTCGTTCTTATTATACAATGCACTCGGACCTGAAGTAAGAGAAATGCACCCAATACGTGATATATGTGATTGGGGCTTGGCTCAGATGTTAAATATAATAATGAATAGGGATCGTGCCCCCGAGAATAAACGTGATGAAGGTTATGATTGTGCTCGTTGATTAAGCATGCTTGAATGCTCTGTGTCTGGATAATTGTTCAAGGAAGTATGATTGTTTGCATTATTTGCGTAGTTAGGGCTCGACCCCATTAAGGAACATGGTTATTACTATGTTTGCATTTAAGTGATTTAAATATATGATTAATATGTATGCATACTTGTATTATCTAAAGTATGCCTATTTGTATTTGGTTATCTGTTTATCTTGTTATCTTAATATCTAGTTAAGGCGTTGACTTATTAGTAAAGGGTGGCAATAGCACTTTGTGCGCTGGTCGAGAGGCTTAGGCCTAATCAGGGATGTACTATTACATTGGCCGACCCTATGGTCATTTGGAAAACAAAGCTCTTGGCTAGCTCTATGGCTAGTTACTCAGATCTAGGGCAAAGGGGCCCGGGTGACTCTATGGTCTCATAGCTAGGGCATAGGGCCCTGGATTGACTCTATGGTCATCTATTCAGGGCAGCGAGCCCTAGAATGATCCAATGATCATTTACTTGTAATTGTATGCATTCATAAGTAGGTTATTACTATTGGGATGCTAGATATGCATCTGGAATCTGTATTTACTGTTCATGAACATGTTTAAGTATTCTTGCTGAGCCTTGGCTAACGGGTGTTATGTGGTGCAAGTAAGGGAAAAGGAAAGTTGGACCAGCCATGAGTTGGAGAGATTTGGTGGTGGTGTGTACATATGTGGTTGCTCGACCACCACGGCCGGAGTTATCTGGAGGAACTAGGATTGTATCCCTTATTTTGCCGCTTAGGTTGCCTGGTTGTAACTTTTGAACTATAATAACCATTTTAACATCTGTTTATATTATAATGGGATCTCATGTATGTATTATACTTTTAAATGATTAGTCAACGTTTCCCTTTGACCAAAATTTGTAACCCTTACCCTTGTCACTAACCTTAGTTACACATTTATAACCAAAGGACTTGATTAGCAAGTCTAGCACTATTTAAAGTACACAGTGTAACGGCCCTAGATTAGGAGGACATTGCAACCTGTCTCTGGTACCAACTTGTAACATCCTAATTTATCTAGGACATATTCTTTGAGTAAACATTTTAAATGAAAAAGAAATTAGTCTTTATAAATGATCCGGATCTGAGTTTCATAAGAAATAATACCAAAATATGCAATTACATAAAATATGTCCCAACATAAAATATTTCATAAAACTAATAATAAACTATGGTGTTCTTAGGATCATCGACGTCCATGCAGTCCCCTCACAAAGCACAATCACTTTCTTGGAATGGTCCCCGCTCACCATGCTATTACATAGTCAAATCTTGCTTGTGGAGAGGAAAAACAGGGGTGAGCTAAAGCTCAGTAAGGAGAATCAAACCAAGCATCATCATAAAGCAAACGTCATATATCCAAACTATCATCTCATATCATAACAAGACATAGCATCATAAACATCATCATCATACAGAAAACCTATGCGCGCACTACACATGTAAATGGAAGAGATACTATGAGGAATCGCTTATGGTCCTCTCTACGACCACCATGGTCAACATTGTTGCTACCCTTGTCCACCTTTTACCTTCCCAAGTACATGCCCTGAAACATTAGCATACAGCATGCATTCCATAAACTTTATCATTCTAGCATACATGTTTAACCTCCTTACCTTGTGAAGTTGCTTAGAGTCAACCTATCATCATGGAATAAATAATCTTGTTACCAAACAATAATCATTGAAAGATCTAGCTTTATAACTCCAAGGCTACCCCAAGATTAACACCCTATGTCACACGCCCCATATGTTGCATGGTCATGCATATGCGTCCCAGATTGCATCATTTTGCCACAAAATTCTAGAACCTTATCAATGATAATTTCAAACCCCAACCTACCAAAGTAGCTTCTACAACCCAATATTTCATTTCTTAGTTTATAATTGTAATGCTAATAACTATCAACTTAAGGAAAAGAACCTCTCAAGGAAAAATACTTACAAACTTGATTCCTTATTTCTTTCCTCTTACAAGATTTTGGGCCCTTCTCCTTCCTCCTCCTTCTCTTATCCTTCATGCATTCTCCTTATTGGTGTGAGGAAAAGAGAACTAGAGTATCTTTATAGGCTCCTCCACCATCCTCTTACAATCTCCCCATTTAATACCAAGATCACCAATCAATCACCAATCACCAATCACCTTCCTTAATCTACTCAATTTTGAAATTCCTTCTCGAAATGAAGAAGAAAATCTCATCAATCCCCTTTCTAAAGTTTTCCTATGTATGAACACATTAATTCACAAAAATTCAAACCCTTCTTTCCCTCAATTTTTGAAAATCACCCTTTATTCCTTCAAATTTTGAAAATTATAATCAATCAATCAACCATTTTATTAATTGATAATTTTTACCTTAATAATGAGAGAAATCCTCCTATTACTAATGGATAGTATGAACACTCAAGATCCTCTTCTTTCCAACTTTTAAGTCTTGACCATCAAATCATTTAAAGCCTTAAATTTTGAATTTCATATAGCAAAGTATCTTACATTTTTTGTCATCTCCTAAATGCATTCAAATCATTCCCATTGACACCATGACAACTTATATTTTCTAACACTTTACTCTCAAGTTACACGTTAGCAATTTCGAACATAATGGTGATTCCCATCTCCATAATTCAATGAAATAATTTCCTTAGAATAACATCTCAAATTATTCATTTCCAACAAAACATAGTCCATCATGAATTCTCTTCTTATCTCACCAAGTACCACATGTCCAAGGTAGGTTAATCACACACATGTGCACACATTCATTGCATATAATTAATTTAAAGCATAAATAAGTAAATAAAAAGAATAACCTATATAGTAAATAAGATAGTAAATAATTAAAATAAGTAAACAAATAAATAAATAAAAAGAATAACCAATATATTAAATATGATAGTAAATAATTAAAATAAGTAAACAAACAAATAAATAAAAAGAATAACCAAATAAAATAATTAAAAAAATAGGATAATAAATAATTAAATTAAAATTATGTGTGTTTGAATATTACAGCTATACCGAGAAGTCCTTTGCCCATTTTTATACAAAATTAATCATTTTTACTTAGTGAAAACTATTTTAAAAAATGCATATTTGACTTTACCCATGACTTTAACATTTTTCTTAAACTTTGAGAGATCATAAAATCAAATTAGTTCATTATTTAGGTCTGAAATTTCTTAGGTACATATTAAGATATGTGACAAATGTTCATACGAAAAAATAGGTTAAGAAGATAATTTTTACTTAGTGAAAAATATTCACAAATGTGGCTATCCTAAGAGCCTATTTTGAAAATCTTGAATTTTTACTCAACTTTGAAAAATTATATCTCCTAGCCTTTTCAATATTTTTTTTTTCTGAAACTTTACCATTTTTAGTCCAAAAATCAGCCAAAAATACATTAATTTACTTATGGAATTCGCTATCCAAAGTCAGTTGTTTGTACAATTTCTAAAAATTATTTTTCCAGATTGCACAATAATTTTGTAAAAATCATAACTTAGTCAATTAAAAACCTTTTTGAATGTTTATATACACTATGGATATCTAATCTTCCTAAAATACACATTGAAATTAAGAAAATCCATAAATAAGTATGTATAGGTTTTGCTTCACCCTTTGGAATTCAAGACATAAATATTTTGCACATTATATCACACAAACCTATGGAATGTTGGATTCCTCTTCAAACCATTCAACCAAACATCCATGCATGCATAATCATCCAACAAATATATAATATTACAGTCCCAATAATGAATTTAAATACATGAAAATACACATGCAAGGCAGATTATACAAAATTTGAGCATAAATACAACTAATATTTTCATATACCTCTTGTAGACACTTTGGATGTTTTGGGTTTGTCTCTAACACCTCTATCATTTGATCAAACCTCCAACATTTATATTTACACTCCCCAAAAACCTAATAATCAGTTTTATGCCAACTAACAAATGGAAAAACTAAATAAACAAACTAACAAAACTAACAACAAGAGCTTAGGACTTTACCTCTTGTGTTTTCTCTTTTGTAGGTCCTTCTAACTCTTAGAAATTACAAAGAAAAGTAGTGTTCTATTTTGAAGAGAGTATAGATGAGATTGAGAGAGATTTTGTGGAAAATTTGTGAAAAATTCAGAGAAGCACTAAAGGAGCTCCCAGCCAAGCTAGAGAGAAAGACGAGAAGGAAAATGTTGAGAGAGAAGGAAAAGTGAGAAATGAGGTTTTTCTCTTGATTTTTGGCTATTTATATTTTTCCTAACAATGTGCAAAAAGAATAAAATATCCCTCCTAGTTGCTGCCCCTCATAACTCTAATCAACCCCAATTTTTTTCTTAATTAATCACTAATTAAACTTACACTTAATTACCAAGTGGTAATTTTTTTCTTACTTCTCCAAATTGAATTCTTAACCTAGGGTAATTAAATTAAATGTGTCTTGCTATTGAATTTAAGTGGTCACACTCCTATATTTATAACTCATGAAATTTAATTAGGTAAATTTCTATATTTTGCTAAATAAGCATTTTTCTCAAAAATGCATTTTTAGAGATTTTTCACACAAAAATCAAACTTTTTAGACCTTGAAATAAAACAATTCTATAATTTTATGCCCATTAATATTTTTACATAATTCTGCTTGTCCAATTATATTTTATCTGAGAATTTACCCGGTTAGAGTTTCCATTTCGGTCTGAGACCGAAATGCTCGGCTTGTCACAAAACCTCACATTTCACACATTGGCTAACATTAACAACATGAAATTTTCTTCTCAAGCATATATTGTTAATCAAAATAATATTCATATACATCTCACCACCCCATTCTAGATATTAGTAGGTGCCCGAAACGCAGGGCATTACAAAGGGTAAAGTTGACTAGTGAGCCTTGGAATCTACCTTGATGGATGTACATGTGACGTGACCGTGGGATGTGGGATGTGGTCACTTTTGAAAATCTTTTGTTTTTATTTTCAAGAACTTGATGGCTCACTCTGACTATTAAAAAAAATTGTATCCATAAATAGTTTTAACTATGTGCATACTTTCAGAAAAAAAAAATTATGGGGATTTTTAGGGCGTCTTTTTAAATGAAAATTATGTTTTCTTTATTATTTCGGTTTTGTGTTTTCGGGTCATTACATAACCTGTGTGTAGTTGTTCACTCTTATTACCTCAAGTCTAGCAGTGGCGCAATCACCTCCCTTCAGTACCTTTCCGAATCCTATTTCCAAAACGTATAAACATACATCTTTTAGAGACTCATAACTTAAACCAAATGTGATGAACCAATCATGCCTTCCTAAGACCCAACCAACCTTAAAATGTCCTTATGAATGTCCTCAAATCCCTAAACAGAAAACCCTTAACCAAAACCTTAAAGTTCCAATTGAAACCATCAAAAAAGAGGAAAATTCCTTTTTCCGGGATAGTGGCGCGGTCGCGCCTGATGTGGTTTCTAGAAATCGCATATCGCGATTCTTCTTCAACTCTAGAAAGATCATAGAACATTCCTAATTTATTCTAACATCCAAAACATTATCAAAAACACATTCGTGCAATAAATCCATGTTCATGCTTGGCTAAGGTTCAAGAACCCTAACTTCATCTTCTTCCCCAAGCTATCTTTCCAATAACCAAAACCAACAATCATAACTTAATAAATTTATCCCAAGCATGTTTCTAACCATTATAGATTAATATCCTAGTCTCTACGTGCATATAAAAGCAATCATCACAACCTATCATAGTTTTTAATCAAATCCACCATTAACATAACACATAGCCTCATAACAGTCATGGAAACTTTAAAAGTATGAAAGGTTCTTGCTAAGATCATGTATAGCAACCAAAGCCACAAAATATTCTCCCAATGCATCATAAACGAGCCCCCTAACAAGTGCCTTGTGATTCATACATATATGAAGAACTCCTTCTTTTTCTTCCTTAGGTCTTGAACTCTAGCCTAGAGAGAGTGTGAGATTGTTCTCTCCTTTGTTTCACATGAGCAGCCTCCAAATTCATATTTTGAGTGTAAACCTAACCCTTTACTCATCCTTTAATATATATAGTAAAACACTAAATGCTCAATTACCAAACTACCCTTATTAGACACTTGAATAAACCTATCATCAAGCCCTTAATAGTAATTCTTCATTATACTATTAGTTTTCATAATCCAAAATTAACTTATTCCTCATAAGTTCTATTTATTATATTAGGACACTTATTTCAATAATCATTGACAATAAAGCTCCTAGAACTTGAAGGAACCGTGATTTGTCACTTTTATACATAACCCGAGCATCCTCGGTATTTTTCAACATGAAATATCTTACTCAGATATTAATATCAGAGAAACATATTCATTTTCTTCACATCACACAAAATTTCATAAAATTATAAAAATTTCCCTCACAGGCTAAATTACCAAAATACCCATGAAACGAAAAGGCATATATTACATGTTTCTATATCATCACAAGATTATCTCCTCCTCGAGAGTTGCTAATAGTTTAACATTTCCCTATCACCCTAAAATTCCATAGGATTCTTCCATCAAAACTGATTCCCCACTTTTTATAATCATCACGATACATCTCGATTAAGTACTATAGCCATGTCCAATAACAAACTACACATACTTGTACACATTGTCGAGTTTACACCACCCTTCAATCGAATTCAAACCACTCTATCACTTCTCTTACTTTCAACTATTTTCGACTTGATATTCCTACTACTTTTTTCCATTCTAGTAGCTACCCATCTATATAGGTTCTACTTCATATTCTAGTAACTGTCGTTATATTTCCAATTTCATATTCCAAATAGTTTCCTTTAGAACTCCTTAGTATCTGCAACATTTATGTATTTACTTCATAATTTGTCTCTTTGTCTAGCAACCAAGCAATATATCTGATACATGTTTCCATAAATTCCATCTTGATTACCTTCTAACGTCAAATGTTAACTAATTTCTTTAAAACCCATAATGCCCTTCAATTTTGCCTTTTAGTCCAACCTTATAATGGCTTACTTCAGTGATACTATCAGAAGTACTTGCTTCCTATTCTCAAATCTCTCATTCTGACATCTCAAATGTACACATCCAAGTACTTTAGTCCATTTATTTAACTTTTCTACCAACCCTTAAAAGAAATCATTCACTTCCTACTTTTATAAATTCTTTCTCTGTTTGTTGTACAATTTTTGACTCATTAATTATTATTTGCTCTCGATAAGTCCTATCAAATGAGTGAGTAACATCCCTCTTTTTACTCCACCACTCAAGGTATTGTTCAAAATTTGTCGCTTGTTAAGTTACAACAGTAACATAAACTGGTTCATACATATATCTTAATACGGTAAAATCTAAGAACTACTTTCGCATCGTGTTTTTATAGAATAAGAGTCTATCCTTCAACTATCTTTTTGTCTAAGAATGAGGGTCTAAACTGCCCTTCATCTTTATATCAATTGAATCCTAGAGATTCTCCACAAATCCTGGAGATAATCTTAGATCTTTTATAGATTCTATCCAACTCTGCAGTCCTTAAAACTTCAATCTTTGACAATGTTTACAATTGTGTGATCAATCCATCATGACTGCCTTTTTATGGAAATATGTCATGTTGTTCCATAAATCCATTCTTCTTTATCGCTAAGGAACCTTGTTACCTTGAATCCTTTGGAAAATCCTGACACCACCTCCAGATTAATCTCTTTATATTATCACTCTAATACTTCCATGAGTTATAACATTTCTGCAAGTCACTCATAATCATTCCTCGTGCCGGGTTCCCATCTTTTAAATAATCTAGAATATCTTTATTATATACCATGAGAAGCTTAATCCCTTATGCCTTGAAAATGTTGTCCATCATATCTGTAAAACTACCGACGTATTTGTCCAAATGTTCCGACTTGGAAGTCCGTATTGTTGACGCGGTTTTTCGCCAACAGGGAATTATGAAAATAGCTGAGATGGATTAGTTCTTAATGGTAAACCATAATAAGAAAATGGTATTTAAAACCCTAGAAAGAAAATATCAAGAACACTCGTCCCTTTTTATGTGGTTCGGAGGTTAAAATCCCCCTAGTCCACGAGTCTGTATTATTACTATTTATCTCTCTCTATTTTGACAGAGTTCTTGCATTACAGAGAAAAACCACTACCCCTCCCCCTATGCAAGGTCTTAGTATTTATAGACAAATTCCCTGGATATGCATTGGGGTCACCACATGAATCTAAATCCCTCGTGTGGCCTGTCTCACACTAATGATGAATATTACAATTTATATTAAGGTATGGTCTAATCATTAGGTAAAACTGATCATGGCTCATCAGGGATAACCGGACATGTGATGTCTGATCATGCACGATTATATTACGTGTCTAGGATTTCAGGGATTTGTGGACATGTAATGCATGTCCACACACATCTATATAACATATCGAGATTTATAAAGATCCAGGGAAATGACAGATCTTTAGAATACCCCGAGCTGAGTGTAGCATCAGCTCGTGTCTCGGATGCTATGCTTCATAAGTGTTTCCAGCTCATGCCTATTGCTTTGTGTACATCAGCTCGTGCTATTTTACTAGGGATTCGCACTGTCTTTACAGTGGAAATATGAACTTGTGGGTCATCTATTACAGTTCTTGCCTAGCCATTTGTATCTGAGCTATCTAAAAGACTCGTGCTGAATTTCAGGACGTACATTTGTCCCCCAAGTCCCTACTCGTGTTCTATGACGTCATTTTTTGACTTACACGGTGGGGACTTTAAAACTTCTATCGCAATTATCCAAGTTTGCCCATTACTTTAGTACTGTACACGTGGAACGCCGCGATTGGCGTCTGTTCAGGTTTCGAGGATTGCATTAATGGCCTAGCCAACTTTTTGTCGCCGTTTCGTCTTTCGAAACACTATCCTCGGATCTTGCACTAGTTTGATCGGACGGTCCACGTCATTTTATGCCTATTACGTATAAATAAGGTTGGTAATTTCCAGGATTCACCACCTTTCATTCGAAATCTTTCTTTATTTTCTCTCTTCTGCATTCTGAACCCTTCTTCTTTCTCAGAAAAATCCAAAACCCATCTATTGCGAAAACCCTCAGAAGCACAGTTACTTAGGAGTCTTCCAGGAACTTTCCCCCGCAAAGTCTACTTCTTTTTTTGGAGAACATACGGTAAGTCTTTTGGTTTTGAAGAGACTTTTCTTTTACTGGTTTCTGTGTTTTTTTTTTTATCATGCTCATCTGCACTTCACCGTACTCAATATTAGGTTGTTCTCCAAATGTTTTTGGCACATAGGCTTCGACTTAGGTTTACTGGGTAGGTCTTAAAATATCTCTAGAACTGTGATATTCATAAAACTGGGTAATTTCTTAGTAAACCTAAGCAATTTATGGTGAATTTTAGAAAATATCCATTCAGGATATAGAAGATGAAAAGTTTTTAGGGTTCGAAATCAGGTTGCTTAGATTTTACGCTTCTTGGGTGGATTTGCTCTAAACCGCCCCCCAAGGAGAATAGTGGCCTGATTTTCTGACATACGGATCCCTAAACATCAGGGGTCTGTTGGGAAACCTAGGCGTGTAGCATAGGTAGCGCGTGGCATCACACCGCGGGTTGAGACTACCTCAGCTCGTGCATTAGAATCATCAGCCTTCCTTCGTGCTTTCTTGCCTTTATAAAAATTCTAGGTCGCCTACTAACTGTTCCATCATTCTTGTTCGTCAAATGATCTAATGGCGCCCAAGAAGAGCATTCCCAAGAAGAGTGCAGCTGGCTTGTCGTCTCAACAAGCCAACAAGGGAAAAGAGGTCACCCCCGAATCCCCTATCCCTCAGTTCGGGCCCATGGTGGAGGAAGAGGTCGTGGTCGGGCCTGATGCGTTCTTCGAGGCGGAGAGAATTGTCTCCAAGATCACGACCGAAGGAAGGGTCAACAAAATTATGTTGCCCCACAATATTGAGGTCGAGTCTGGCGTCCTAATTGCTCAACCCCCCTATGAAGGGGAGCAAAGCTGTGCGCCACTCCAAGACGACTTCATGGCCTAGAGTGATGAGCACCTAAAGGCGGGGGCCTTTCTTCCCCTTGACCAATATTTTGCGGACTTCCTCAATTACATGAAGTTGGCATCGTTTCAGCTCCCCCCAAACTCGTATTGACTGCTGGCGGGGTTGAAGTTTCTTTTCTTGAAGCACGAGTGGGAGGTCCCCACTCTGGCAGACATTCTCTACTTTTTCTGCCTCAAGGCCAGCCAGATCAACGAGGGTGAGGTGATGGGTTTTATTACTTAACCCAATTCTCGAACTCGCCCGCAGTCATCGAGCTGCCCAGCCATCCCAACGACTATAAAGATCAATTCTTTATGTCGAATGGGTTTCGCAACTGTGAACATTGATACTTCAACCGTCCTCATAAGTCTTATTTCCTTTCTTAGCTTGTGAAATTATTCTCTTCGTATCTAGAATCGTCTCGCGTGTATAATGAGTAGTGTCTTCGTGCAGCCATTTTTGCGAGGACGGCCAAATCTGTGACCCTCGAGGGTCAATATGACACTCTATCGAGGCTTCCACCTAGCAAGAAAGATTACCACCAGCTCATGTCCAACGACACGATGTTGGCGTGTAAGTTAATTACTGAAGGCCAGACTCTAGCCTTGAGAAGAACACGGGCTAACATCCCGATAGTCCGCAAGCTAGCGCCTATCCCCGAAAGGGGTGCTTAAGCCGACGAAGGCGAAGAGCAAGAAGAAGACGAGGTACCTCTCATGTGGAAGAGGCAAGCTCCCGAGGCTGCTCGGAACCTTATGTAGAGTGAGCTTCATCGGGGACAACAGCCGGTCCCTCTGGCAAAGGTAACCCATACCCCTTTAGGGACTTAGATAGGGTTGTCGCCGACCTTAGGCTAGTTAGGTTTAGCCTAAACTAGCTCGTACATCATCACCCTAATGACCCCGACCGTAACATAACCCTGCTTCAGTGCGTGGATTATTTAGTGTTACGTCATGACATGGGCTATCCCAGGGGCACTGTAGTTGTAGACAACACCCTATCCTTTAGGTCGATCTTTTTTGAAGAGTATGGAACCAACCTTAGGTAGTGGCCCTCTCTGCTCTAGGGCATCCTTGCCCCTGGGCTTAGGCAATATGTATAGGAGCCCAGCCCCGAGATAGAGCCTGAGCCTGAACCTCCCCTAATCCAAGAATTTGTAGACTTAGGCTCTCCCTCTCCTATAGCAGTCCCAAGGCCGGAGGTCGTGGCAACAGACTCCTCCTCTAGCTCGGAGGGTAGGACTTTTTGTTATATCGTATATACATTTTATGTAAACTGATGACTTTGAATGTATATTATCGTCCTTCCCACTCTTTTTCAGGCGAAGAGATGGCACAACAAAGGGTTCCTGATATATGCATGATTTTCCAGGAGGGAAAATCCAGCTCGAGGCCACTCGTAAAGAAGCTCCGGCTTACATCAAAGAAGGTGCCTCCTGCTGCAGGAACGACCTCCAAATCCCCGGCTAAGGGGAAAGGCCAGAGCTCGACAGCTCCCACTGCTCAGGAGAAGAGGGGTCTGCCTCCACCTCCTCCCCAATTTCCACCCGCCTCTGCTCGGGATCAGGCAGCACAAGCTGATCCCCCAGCGCCTATCATCCCCACTGCCTCCGTACGTATTCCGGTCAACGCCCAGGACCTGGAGAAGATCCCAGATACCTTTCGGGGGACTCTCTATGAGACGTCTAACCATACGGTGGAGCATTTTTACAAGGCCAATCCGAAGGACCTGTGAGTGATTGAGGAGAGGATCCCGGAGAACGTTATGGAGTTCGCACTGGGGATGAACCTTACAGCAAGCAAACTTTCCTTAGCCAAACATACTCTTTTTATTTTATCCCAATGCGTGTCTAACTTGCTTCTTTAATTTTTGCAGGCGGTCTTGGCTCAGCACCGCAGCATAGCTTGGGCCAAGGCCAGGAATGACAAGCTTCGGGCCGAGCTCCATGCTGCTTAAACAGCCTTGACTACCTCCTAGACTGCCCTTACAACTGCTCAACAAGGCGAGTGGACGCCAAGGTTGCTCTTGCAGTGTCTTAAGAGGGTGAGCAGGCTGTAAAGGCCACCCTGGCTGCTCTGCAAACCGAGCTTGCGGATGCCAAAGCCAAGCAATTGGAGGCCGAGACTGTTGTCAAGGAGGAGAAGGCGGCCTCGCTAACCTCTATGGAGGGCATGTTGTACCACTGCTGGGCCTTCAACCAGGATGGCAACTTCTCCTTCCTGGCCTCTGAAGTGTGGGATCCCTACCTCGAGAAGTTCAAGGCTCGAATTCAGCAAGAGCAGTTCAAGACTAGGGAGGCCTCCACCGCTGACGAGCAGGAGATCGAGGAGGTGACGTCCTCAGAGCGCCCTGAAGGGTCTTAATTTTCTCTTGTCTTTATTCACCTTATTATTATTATTATTATTATTTGTAGACATTTGTCGTGTTGGCTCGGTGCAAGGTTATTTTTCCTCAAGACAATTTATTTATAATTCCAATATCAACTCTTTTTTTTCTATGTCTTTTCCTTGATTTTTTCTTATGTTTATGACTTGCACATTCAAAATCTTAGGAATGGCTTTTATTTCGAGATAGATATTTTAAATTTGGTTACAACCAAAATTAATGTTGATTTATATCCTACCTGTTAAGTATTAGGCCTTGGACCCGGTTATATCCGCGATTTTGAATATTCCAAACTTAGTTCTTGTTAGGTTTTATTGTTATCCCAAGCTTCTGAGGAAGCCATTGGATCTTCAATTTTGCTAACTTCTAAGTCGTGGGCCTGGTCATGTCCAGTATTTTTAATTAAAACTTGGTTCGTGCTAGATTTATTGACACCTCGTGTTTTTAAGAAAAACCATTGGTTAATCAATTTTACTAACTTCCAAGTTTTCGACCTGGTTATATCCAGGATTTTTAATGATTTAAAACTTAGTTCGTGCTAGATTTATCGACACCTCGCATTTCCATAAAAGAAAACATTGGTTAATCAATTTCGCTAGCTTCCAAGTTTTGGACCCTGTTATATCTAGGATTTTTAATGATTTAAAACTTAGTTCGTGCTAGATTTATCGACATCTCACGTTTCCTTAAAAGAAAACATCGGTTATTCAATTTCGCTAGCTTCCAAGTTTCAATCCTTCTCGGGTTGTATGCCCCCCCCAAGTAATCAGAAAGTGAACTTTCTTGGTTGCTTTGGACAAACATTATCACACAAACTAATACATAAATGAAGTTATATAAAAGACAAGAAGTACATGATGATTCCTTTATTTCTTAATCAAACGGCTTTTATAACCAAACGTTACATAGATGGGTGGTATCATCATTGACAATACTTCTTTAGGTGCATAGCATTCCAGGTCTGTGGGACTGTTTCTCCATTAAGTCGAGATATTTTGAAGGTTCCCTCATGTAAGACCTCCACTATTTGGTAGGGCCCTTCCCAGCTCGGACCCAAGGCACCGTCTTTGGGGTCCTTGCTTGCCAAAAAGACCCTTCAGAGTACCAGGTCACCCAAACCAAAGATACGCCTCCTGACCTTTGAATTAAAATAACGAGTGATTTTTAGCTGGTAATGCACGAGTTGTAGTTGCGAATCCTCTCGCTTTTCATCAATTAGGTCGCGAGACGCGCTGAGCAACTCATCACTCCGCTCCTGGTTGAAGGTGAGGAGTCTGTGCGTGGCTATCTTCATTTCGACGGGAAGGACGGCCTTACTTCCAAAAGTCAGGGAGAAAGGGGTGTGCCCCATAGAAGTTCAGTGGGAGGTCTGGTACGCCCATAGTACCTGTGGGAGCTGCTCAGGCCAGACTCCCTTGGCCTCATCTAACCTCTTCTTAAGGCTTAGTTTGAGGGTCTTATTCACGGCTTCGATCTGCCCATTGGCTTCCAGGTAGGCAACTGAAGAGAAACTTTTAATTATGTCGTGCCTCTCACAGAACTCGGTGAAGAGATCGCTATCGAATTGAGTTCCATTATCCGATACAATCTTCTTGGGCAGTCCAAATCAACACACAATACTCTTGACTACAAAGTCGAGGACTCTTTTTGAGGTTATTGTCACCAGGGGCTCGACTTCTTCCCACTTCATGAAATAATCAATGGCCACCACCGCATAGCGAACTCCTCCTTTTCCCATGGGTAGATCTCCTATTAAATCGATTCCCCATACTGCGAATGGCCATGGGGATGAGATCATTTTCAGCTCGACTGGTGGAGCTCGGGCGACTGCAGCGAACTGCTGGCATTTGTCGCACTTTCGGACATAAGAGATGGAATCCTTTGATAAAGTGGGCCAATAATATCCCTGCCTTAATATTTTTAAGGCCAAGTTTTGCCCCCCAGCATGATCCCCACAGAAACCTTCATGCACCTCCTGTAAAATAGTTTTGGCCTCCTCTGGTAGAACACATCGTAGAAGAGGTAAGGAATGGCCACGACGGTACAACGCTCCATCCACGACTATATACCTTGGAGCTTGATAGAGTATCCTTCTCGCGTCTTTTCATTCATCAGGCAACTTCCCTGTCGTAAGATATTCTACTATGGGGGTCATCCAGGTCGGCCTAGTATCGATCATTTTGACCTCCATCATGCTTCCTGCCACACTTGGGCTCTCCAAGAATTCCACCGGTACTATGCTCAGAGTCTTGACTTCCTTGGAGGTAGCGAGTCTCGCCAAAACATCAAGATTGGCATTCTGCTCGCGAGGGATCTGCTCGACTAGGCCATATTAAAATTCTAATAGCTATTTCTTCACTTTGGCTAGGTAAGCCGCCATCTTGGCCCCCTGCGGTTGGTATTCCCCTAACACTTGGTTTACCACGAGCTGGGAATCACTATATCACTGGACGACCCTGCCCTTCAACTCCTTTGCCATTCTAAGCCCGGCCAATAAAGCTTCGTATTCGGCTTCATTGTTGGATGCTTCGAACCCGAATAGTAGCGCGGAGTGGAATCAATGCCCTTCCAGAGAGATCAATATGATCCCAGCTCCGGACCTATTCTCGTTAGTGAATCATCCACGAATATTCTCCACAATGCCTGTATCGGTTCTCTCAAAAGCTCCTCCTAAAATCTGGTGCATTCAGCCATGAAATCAGCCAGGGCTTGGCTTTTGATTGTAGTCTGTGGTATGTACCATATTTTGAACTGGCTGAGCTCGATTGCCCATTTTAAGAGACGTCCCGATGCTTCAGGTTTCTGCAATACCTACCTTAAATGTTGGTCGGACATGACGTGGATTGAATGGGATAGAAAATACGCCCTAAGTTTCCTGGAGGCTAGAATAAGGCAAAACGCCATCTTTTCCATTAAGGGATACCGCGATTCAGCTCCGAGAAGTCTTTTGCTTATATAATATATCGATTTTTGAACCCGGTCCTCTTCCCGAACCAGCACGGCACTGGCTGCATTTTCCATAATAGTCAGGTAAAGGAGAAGAGGCTCCCCCATCGCTGGTTTAGACAATACTGGTGGCTTGGCCAAATGTGTTTTTAGATTGAGAAATGCCTGTTCGCACTCCTCAGTCCATTCAAACTTCTTATTTCCTCAGAGCAGGTTATAGAATGGCAAGCACTTGTCACTGGATTTATAAATGAACAGATTAAGGGTTGCCACTCTTCCAGTCAGACTCTGGACATACTTACGTGACCTGGGCGAAGGCATTTCTAATAACGATCTGATTTTGTTGGGGTTCGCCTCTATCCCTCTAGTATTGACTATGAATCCCATAAATTTTCCTGATGCCACTCCGAAAGTACACTTCTGAGGATTCATCCTCATGTTATATCTCCTTAAGATCTCAAAACATTCCTTCAGATCGGGAACATGGTTATCGGCAGTCTTAGATTTGACCAGTATATCATCAACATACACTTCCATGTTTTTCCCGATCTGATCAGCGAACATTCTGTTGACCAATCGCTGGTAGGTTGCCCCTGCGTTCTTCAGCTCGAAGGGCATAACTTTATAACAGTAAACATTCATTAGAGTCATAAAGCTAGTATGCTCCTAGTCCGCGGGGTTCATCGTGATCTGGTTATACCCAGAATACGCATCCATGAAGGAAATGAGCTCGTGCCCTGCAGTGGCATCCACCAACTAATCAATTCTTGGCAATGGGAAGCAATCCTTGGGACAAGCTTTGTTTAGGTCGAAGAAATCGATGCTGGTCCACCACTTTCCATTTGGCTTTGGGACCAGGATAGGATTTGCGACCCAGATTGGATATTTAGCCTCGCGAGAAAACCCACATTTTAATAGTCGAGCTACTTCTTCTTCCAGGGCCTCTGTTCGGGTTGTACCCAGACGTCTCTATTTCTGGGATTTCGCAGGCACACTTTTATCCAAGTTTAGAGTATGCATGATCACACTCGGGCTTATCCCTACCATGTCTTCATGAGACCAAGGGAATACATCTAGATTTTTTTGTAAAAAATTTATCAACTCCGCCTTCCTTTCATCGTCAAGATTTTTCCCGAGTTTAACAATTCTCGAAGCATCTCTGGGATCGATGTTTACTTCTTCGAGCTCTTTAATAGCAGAGAGCTCAGATCTATCTTCGCCTACTCGCGGATCGATATCATCACTCGAGGTAGTATCCCTTCCACTGGCTTGTTGAGGTTCCTCCATTCCAGGAACAGTCCTTACTTCCTGGGACTCCTCACCTTCTTCCTGTATGGCCATCGTTTGCTGCCCGGGTTGTGATTTTCCCTTCACGGAAATGTTGTAGCATTCCCTGGTAGCAAGTTGATCGCCTCGGACAGTGCATATTCCCGTAGATGAGGGGAACTTGATCACAAGGTGACAGACAGATGTTATGGCTTCGAATGCCATTAATGTAGGAGGACCCAAGATTGCATTGTACGCAGCCGGACAATTGACGACCACAAACTCAAGAAGCTTAGAAATAGTTCGTGGTCCTTCACCCAAGGTTATCACTAACTCAATTGTTCCGATAGCTGTCGATCCCTCACCGAAAAACCCATACAGTATGCCCATTTTTTCCAGTGTGGACCTGAATAGTAGGTTCACAGAACTTCCATTATCCACTAGTGTCCTCCTAACTCTCCGATTGGCGAGCTGGACAATAAGGACTAGAGGATCGTTGTGCGGAAATTGGACATGGCTAGCGTCTTCTTCGCTAAAACTGATTGGTTGTTTCTCCAATCGTTGTTGCTTAGACAAAAATTGCTCTAGGACAAACTCAAATCCGTTGTGAGACCTCAATTCATTGATATATCTCTTTTGGGCACCTCTACTCGTGCCTACCAGATGAGGGCCTCTGGAGATGGTTGTTATTTCTCCCCCTGTTATTGGAGGGGGGGTATCCTGATTTACTTGAGCTCTGGTCTGATTTCCTGGGGCCTCCGGAGCTGATGGAATATTTTGTCCAGTGAGATGACCGAGAGTTACTCGATTCCGGGCATACTGAACCAATGGTCTGGACCTGATGAGTGTCTCGATCTCATCCTTCAAGTGCCTGAAATAATCAGTGTTGTGACAGATGTCATTGTGGAATCGACAAAATTTCGAGGGATCTCTCTTTGCCCATTGATTCTTTAACGGCTCTGGCTTTTTCCACGGAAGGCGGGTAAAATTCGCCAAGAAGATACGCTCTCTAGTATCCGTTAGGTCGGCATAAGTCGTATAGATCGACTTAAACTTCTCCACGGGCTTGTTTTTCTTTAAACCGCTCTGGACGCCCACACCATTTCCCTTCCTCTTGTTACTTCCCCCTTGGTTATTCTGGGTAACGGTTTGAGTCGTAGCCGCAACATCCGTTATCGCTCCAACGGGTTGGGTATGGACTTGGCTGGTTCCTACGACTGAAGCTCGTGCTTCTTCCAAGTTGATCCACCTTTGAGCCTTGTTCAGGAACTCATCCATGGTGTTCACCCCTTTTCTTTGGAGTTCTTGCCATAGGTCGCCCCCAACAAGAATTCCTGTTCTCATCGCCATTAGCCTAGAACTTTCATCCACGTCTCTAGCTCGCGTAGCAACATTGTGTTGGAAAAACTTATATAGGATCTTTATTTATTTTCATGTATATCTAATATTAAACAAATTAATACGAGATAGCCTAAAACATGTTTCTAAAATTGAATTCAAAGAGAAACAAAGAATAGAATACTTACAGTACACGCAACGGAATTAAAGAGTCCTTCCTTCAGTTTCTCTAACTCTTGTATCCTCTCTGTCGTAGAGTATTATCAAGAAACTGAGCCGATCTTCTATTTTCTTATTGATAATAAAATGAGATTACAAAGAATTTGGGTTTTAATTAGGCCATAAAACCCCAACAAACTCCTACTTGCACTAATTGAAACTAATGCCTTAATTCTACTAATCCCATCTCCTTGATATGCTTATCAAATGTAGCTTCTGGTAGTGTCTTTGTAAACAGATCCGCAAGATTGTCTTCAGTTGCAATCTTCATAACCTTCACATCTCTCCTGGCCACATATTCTCGAATAATGTGATACTTCCTTTCTATATGCTTACTCCTTTTGTGACTTCGAGGTTCTTTTGAGTTGGCTATCGCTCCTGTATTGTCACAAAACAACACAAGCGGTTTATCCATTTCTGGAATAACACCAAGATCTGAATAAAACTTCTTTAGCCAGACTATTTCCTTAGCTGCTTCTAACGCGGCTATGTACTCAACCTCCATGGTGGAATCTGAGATTGCAGACTGCTTTACGCTTCTCCAAATCATAGCTCCACCCCCAAGAGTAAACACCATTCCAGAAGTAAACTTTCTGTCATCGACATCAGTCTGAAAATCTGAATCGGTGTAGCCTACAGGGTTCACAACACCACCCTTGTAGACTAACATATAATCCCTAGTCTGTCTTAAATACTTCAGGATATGCTTAACTGCTATCCAATGTTCCGGTCCTAGGTTTGACTGATACCTGCTCACTACTCCCACTGCATAGCAGATATCTGGTCTAGTACACAACATGGCATACATCAGACTTCCAACTGTAGATGCGTAAGGAACTTTTCTCATTGCATCTTCCTCTTCAGGAGTCTGGGGAGACTGTTTCTTTGAAAGATGAATTCCATGGCGGGACGGTACACGCCCTTTCTTGGAATTTGTCATTGAGAAACGTTCAAGCACTTTATCAATGTAAGCTGCTTGAGATAGAGCTAAAAGTTTGTTCTTTCTATCCCTGATGATCTGGATACCTAGAACATAACTTGCTTCACCCAAATCCTTCATCTGGAATTGAGTGCTCATCCAATTCTTCACATCTGATAATTTCTTAACATTGTTTCCAATGAGTAAGATATCATCTACATAAAGAACCAGGAATACCACTATTTGATTTGCCTTCAGTTGGTAAACACAGGGCTCATCAATATTTTGTTCAAAGCCATAGGTTTTGATTATTTCATCAAACCTAAGATTCCAAGAACGAGAAGCTTGCTTAAGTCCATAGATGGACCTATTTAACTTACAAACTTTTCCTTCTTGTCCAGATACTTTAAATCCTTCTGGCTGATCCATATAAATGACCTCGTCAAGCTTTCCATTAAGAAAAGCTGTCTTGACGTCCATTTTCCAAATCTCATAGTCGAGAGCAGCTGCTATGGATAGAAGGATGTGAATGGATTTGAGCATGGCTACCGGACTAAAAGTTTCCTCATAGTCCATGCCTTCTCTTTGGGTATAACCCTTTGCCACTAATCGAACTTTATAAGTCTCAATATTTCCATCAACACCTCGTTTCTTCTTGTAGATCCACTTGCACCCAATGGCCCTAAAGTCACTAGGTGCTTCCACAAGATCCCAGACGGAATTTGAGTACATAGACTCCATTTCCTGTTTCATGGCTTCGAGCCATAGTTCCTTTTCAGGGCTAGCCATTGCCTGTTTGAAAGACAATGGATCATCATCACTAGTGTTACCAACAACGATATTGGTTTCACCATCCAAACCATAGCGAACTGGGTTCCTAGAAACCCTCCCACTACGACGAGGTTCTGTGACTGTTTGCTCAGGAACAGTGGTACTTTCTTCATTTAAATCGACTTACGTCGATTGTACATGAAGAGTGGGAATTTCATCATCAACTTGCATTGATGACGATGGAACATTGGTTGGAGTCAATTCTTTAACCATCTCCTCTAAAACTACTTTGCTGCGAGGTTTAAAGTTTTGGACATAGTCATTTTCCAGAAAAGTAGCATTTGTAGAAGTAAACACTTTCTTTTCTAAATGACTATAGAAAAGTCCACCCCGAGTACCTTTAGGATAGCCAACAAACATGCAAACTTCAGTTCACGGTTCTAGCTTTCTCTCCTTTTTCCTCAAGACGTGAGCGGGACACCCCCAGATTCTATAATGGCGTAAACTAGGTTCACGACCATTCCGGCATTCTAAAGGTGTTTTGGGGATTGATTTTGACGGCACGACATTGAGAATGTCATTTGCGGTTTCAATTGCATGTCCCCGTAACGAAGTTGGTAGAGTTGAGTAACTAAGCATGCATCTAACCATTTCCAATAAAGTTCTGTTTCGGCGTTCCGCTACACCATTTTGTTGCAGAGTACCTGGGGCAGTAAGTTGTGATAAAATCCCAAGCTCAGTTAAATGATCTTGGAACTGCATATCCAAATATTCTCCACCCTTATCAGATCGCAAGATCTTTAACCTTTTACCTAATTGGTTCTGAGCCATTGCTAGGAATTCCTAAAACTTTGAAAATGTTTCTGATTTCCTATGCATTAGGTAAAGACATGAGTATCTAGAGTAATCGTCAATGAAAGTGACGAAATACTCAAAACCACCCCTGGCTTGTACATTCAAAGGTCCACAAACATCTGAATGCACAAGACCAAGTCGTTCTTTGGCCCTATCACCCTTTGCAGAGAATGGACGCTTGGTCAGTTTTCCTTCTAGACAAGATTCACAGACAGGTAATTCACCTAAGGTGAGTTCCCTCAAAGGTCCGTCCTTTGTAAGTCTTTGAATCCTATCATAGCCAATGTGACCTAGTCTCAAGTGCCATAAATACGTCATATTATTGTTATCGGTCTTTTGATGTTTATTGGTCCTAGGTTTAGCTACTTTGAATAAATCATTGTTAAGAGCGAGGGGTTCGTTAGGTCGCAGAATATAAAGCCCGTTTTCCAAACATGCAATACACAATTGTGATCCATTGAAAGAAATAGATATATTAAAACTTGTGAAAGTCGTAACAAATCGTTCTAATTGCAACATGGAAACTGAAATTAAATTTCTACTAAAATCCAGAATAAAAAATACATTTTTTAAAATTAAAAATTTATTTTCGAACTTCAGACGAGCTCTTCCTCTAGCTTGGACTGCAACGAACGCTCCGTTTCCAACTCTAAGCTTTAAGCCGCCTTCGTTCACTTCCTCCCACGATTCAAGAAGCTGTAAAGAGTTACAAACATGGTTAGTAGTTCCAGAATCATTAATCCAAACGAATTTATCATTCTCTAAAACACATGTTTCCAAGATAAATGAACTATAATCATTACCTTCGTTTTTCGCTGCTAGAAACTTAGGGCAATCTCGTTTTCTCTTTGCAGTGAAAGCACTTATCTTTACCTTTCTTGTTTTTCTTGTTCTTCCCCTTAGGCGTCTATGCACTTGGTTGTGCACTCGCCTTTGCAGCCTTAGCAAGCTTGGGTTTGTTGTTTTGCCCACCTTTCCTCTTGTTTCCAGCTTTTGAAGATGAAGCTTGGTTAGCTTCAGCCTTAGCTGGATCAGCAGCAGTAGTAGTAGTTGTCTTCTTTTCTCCTCCCTTACTAGGTCCACCCATAATAGACTCAAAATTTTGAAGCTCATTCATGAGCTGCGTCAGACCATAGTTGAGTTTATTCAACACATAGTTGGTGGTGAATGGAAGGAAAGTTGGAGAAAGATTGTTGAGGATTAAGCCAACTTGAGCTTCATCATCTATTATGGCTCCGTGCAGTTCAGCTTCCTGAAAGTAGTTTGTCATCTTGATCAGATGATCACGAACATGTTGAGAAGGTGCCATTCGAGCATTGGCATATTTCTTGGTGGCCTCAAAACGAGTCTGCGCTGACTTGGCACCAAACATTTCTTGGAGTTGATCCATGATTTCGTAGGCTGTCTCGACATTCTCCATCTTTGTCTTGAGAGTGTCGACCATACTAGTCAACATGTAGTACCGCACCTTGTTGTTAGCCGCCTGCCAACGCTCATACTTGTCCCTCACATACTTGGTAGCTCCTTCAACTGGAACTTCCGGGGATTCCTCAGTCATGCAGAACTTGGAGTTGTCACCAATCAACACAATGTTGATGTTTTGCTTCCATTTAAGGAAGTTTTCTCCAGTGAGTTTCTCCATCGAAAGTTGAGAAAGGATGGGAGTAGACACAACCATAACTCAAAACCCAAAGTACCAATAAAATAAAAATCAATCACATTTGCTCAATAAAACTTCTATTCACATAAATTTCAAGAAATAGCACAACATATACAAAAAATATGTAAGATATGAGAAAAAATACCAAAAACAATCATATCTCTATTTCTTTAGGTTTTTAACTAATCTATGATATCCTTGTCCCAGTTGGCAAGAGTCAAAAATACCACTAGTTAAATAGAGTTGTAAACTATTCGATCAAAATAAGAAAACAAAATCTCTTATTTTATGAGCTAGACCCACGGTTTCAATAATCATAGATTTAGTCCTAGTAGTCACCGTAGGGGTGAGTCTAGTAGAATTTGACCTATAATTATCTATCTTTCGAAATCTAACCTTGTCAAAATAACTAATGAACACCTTCCGTAGAGGGACGAATCAAAGCGCCTCGAGGCCCCATTAAGCTATTGACTATGTTAAACCAACGGTGGAGATTGAATAAAATTCTTAAAATAAGCTCATTATAAAATTAAAATTAGTATTTTTATTATTTAGAAAATTAATGACTATGGTTTTCCAAAAAAATATTAAACAGATTAAAATTTTTAAAACCAAAGTCCTATAATTTCTTATTAATTCTAAAGTGTCACATTGAAACAAATTCAAATAATTTAGAATTAATTTGTTGCTAATCAATATTTAGGTTTAACTAATATAATGAACCTATACAATTAAGTCCAACTCAGGTAAATGGGCCTTAACAATTGGGCTTGTATGGAGGAGGGCTGGGTCCAGTATGTCGTTCCCACTACAAAGGCCCCCTATCTTCCATACAAGGTCCAAAAGACAGGAATTTAAACCTTCGTTTTATTAATTGTTATTAATTGATTAGGTCCACTATAGTCATGCAAAGCAAATGGGACTTCACAAGTGGAATCATCAACAAGAGAGGAATTTAAACTTTACATTTTCTAATGGGCCCAAATAAAACCTATCATTTTATGAATATTTTATTTGGCAAAATACCATATATCTTACAATTATATGGGCCACTATATGCATCTAAGCCCAATTGCAAAAATACCACATATAGTGCAAACAAACATGTTATAATTAGATGGGCCTAATCACGTTACTATATGAGCAATTCTATGAATTTATGCAAAAATACCACAATTTATTTCATTTGCGAAAATACCACAATTAATTATCTAGAATTTATCAAAAAAAAATCAAATTAATTAAATTTTTACAAAAAATAAGTCAATTTAAATGAAATTTATCAAAAATTAACAATAGTTAATTTAAATTTCATTTATCAACAATTAACTTGGTTTTAGGTTAATTTGAAAAAAAATATTAATTTAATTTAAATAGGATTTATCAACAATTAACCAAAGTTAATTTAAATCCCATTTATTAAAAAAAATATTTTATTAATTGGCTAAAAAAATGATATTTTTCAAAATTTAACCAATTTTAAATTTTAAAATCAATATCTAAACTATTTTCCAAAAATATCTTGTGTTGTTACAACTATTATCTAATATTTTAACCATTTAAAAATAATAAAATACAAATAGTTATAACAACCATAAAATATCTCAAATAGTTAAACAAATTCAAATATCCATAAAAATATCTAACTAACAATATTCAAATTTCAAATAATTTCAATATTAAAAACTATAGAATAAAAAGATATTTATATTTTCAAATAAAGATTTAATAAAAATATCAAGAATTTAAATGAAAATATCTTAAATATCTGATATCATAATTATAATATTTTAATATATTAAAAGATTTAAAATTAAGTTGTTAGTCTATTTTTAAATTTGAATTTGAATGTTTGTAGAAAATATCTAATTATTTAAAGCTCAACTAACAAAAATATCTTATTTAAAAAAAAAAATTAAATGATAAAACAAAAAAGATATTTTTGGTTTTGATTATAAATAATTTATTTCTACAAATTTTATTAATTTAAAAAAAAAAAAAAACTTGATGAATAGTACCCGTGGTACTGTTCATCGCTGGTGGCTGGTGTGCGCGGGCGCGCGGGTGACGCGGGGGCGCGCATGGCAGCCAGGCCAAATTTTTTCTAAAAAAAAATTTTGAGCAATTTTTCAAACCAAAACCATTTTCTAATTAATTTTTAACATGTTTTACACAAAATAAAGCATATATAAAAATTAATAGCATAGAAAACACAACAAAATAACCTAAAAATTGCTAAAATTCACATAAAATCAATATGTTCATAAAAACATGAAAAACCATCCAATTATTCAAACATATCAAATAATCCAATTTTAAACATGTTCATGCATGAAAATAAAGATTACCAAAGGCTCTGAGGCCAGTTGTTGGAAAAACTTATACAGGATCTTTATTTATTTTCATGTATATCTAATATTAAACAAATTAATACGAGATAGCTTAAAACATGTTTCTAAAATTGAATTCAAAGAGAAACAAAGAATAGAATACTTACAGTATACGCAGCGGAATTAAAGAGTCCTTCCTTCAGTTTCTCTAACTCTTGTATCCTCTCTGTCGCAGAGTATTATCAAGAAACTGAATCGATCTTGTATTTTCTTATTGATAATAAAATGAGATTACAAAGAATTTGGGTTTTAATTAGGGCATAAAACCCCAACACATTGGCAAACCTACTCAGATATGCTTTTAGAGGTTCTCCGAGCTGCTGCTTTACATTCGCGGGGGAGTCCGCCTTAATGCGAGCCGCCTGAGAAGCCCGGAACGCCCTCTTGAAATCAGCGGAGAAACTTTTCCATGAGCTGATAGAATGTTTCTTGTATTTCTTGAACCATTGTCTAGTCGGCCCGACCAAAGTCGAGGGGAATACCAAGCACCTCAACTCGGGTCCAATATTGTGGGCCATCATTAGGGTGTTGAACATTCCCAAGTGGTCAGATGGATCTCCATTTCCATCGAATTTTGACAGATGGGACATTCTGAAACCCAGTGGGTATGTTGTTGCTGCGATGTTTGGGGCGAAAAGTTTGAGCTCATCTCCTGAGTCATATTTGTCCTTTTCCTTCTCCAATAGGAGTCTTTTCATCCGCTCCTCCATCTAGGCTAACCTTTCGAGGGTTTGGTCCTTGGTTCCTGGGGTTGTTCAACAGCTCCCATTTGGTCGTACGCGTTTGGCAGGTTATTGTCCCTCCAAGTTCGAGCTTGGTTGGGTGGGACATTCCCGTTATCACGTACTTCGGAAGGACCTCCCTCATTGTGAGTGCCACTGACTCCATCACGTGTTGTATTTCTCCTTTGTGAATTCAGGCGATCTCATAGATCGGTCTATGGATTGACCCGAGGGCTCTGAACCAAACTCAACTGATTACTCAAATCTACGCCGGACCTACCACTTCGACGGCCCTCAGTCCAATAACTTCCATTAGAGAAACTTAGAGCTTGCGGTTGAGGATGAGGATCTGGGATATTCCCGCGTGCCTGTGGGGCATACGCAGGGGCAGCAGGAGGAGGATTTCTTCTGCTGTCCCCATAGATAGAAACATTTTGCATAGAACGAGGTGGTGTAGGATGCCTTATGGGGGACGGGGGATGCCTAACTGGCGAAGAGATTCTTGCCCCGTCAGGACGGACCAAATTAGCCTGCGGTCGCTCTGCTCTGCCATTTCTGACTCTCTGTGTCTGGCGATCTGATCGTGACGCAGGGGGTCAGCTGGAACATGCCGTCTTCACGATTTTTCCCTAGACCTCCTATGTGGGTTGCCATGGGCGCTTTCAGGTGCATTCAACGGTGGTACTGAACTCGGGGTCGAGGTTCTAACCGACCGGCTGATTTGTCGATGATCCCTTGGAAAGCCATCAAACGGGATTTCTTGGTGATCTTGCGCCATGGGCGTAGAACTCGGGGTCGAGGTTCTAACCGACCGACTTGGTCTGGTTCGACTATCCCGGTGGGACTTATGAGTCCCACCTTGCCTTTCTCTGATGTTAACGTCAGTTGCAAGAAGGGGTAGCCGAGCCAAAACCTCCTCGATTTGTTTGTTTGCTTTGGCTAATTGGCTCCTTAACTGCATGTTTTCCAACTCTACCATAGTCAAGTAATCCGGGTTCGGATTCGGCGACAATGACGCTGAACTCCTAGTGTCGTCGTGGCCCATCGGTTGTTTTCCTGACCGTTGCTGGATCTTAGGGTTTTGTTCATCGGAAAAAGCGGTATGATGAGCCTCCTGCCCACCATGCTGATCTGTTTCATTACCGTGTCTCGAGCAAGTAACCACCATGATAAACTTTGATCTAAATCTATTACAATAACACTAATCTACAACTCTCAATGAAAGCAGCAAACTGTTGACGCGATTTTTCGCCAACAGTGAATTATGAAAATAATTGGGAAGGATTAGTGTTTAATGGTAAACCGTATTAAGAAAATGGTATTTAAAAACCCTAGAAACAAAATATCAAGAACACTCGTCCCTTTTTACGTGGTTCGGAGGTTAAAATCCCCCTAGTCCAGGAGTTTGTATTATTATTGTTTATCTCTCTCTATTTTGACAGAGTTTTTGCATTACAGAGAAAAACCACTACCCCTCTCCCTATCCAAGGTCTTAGTATTTATAGAGAAATTCCCTGGATAGGCATTAGGGTCATCACGTGAATCTAAATCCCTCGTGTATCATGTCTCACACTAATGATGAATATTACAATTTATATTAAGGTATGGTCTAATCATTAGGTAAAACTGATCATGGGTCATCAGGGATAACCGGGCATGTGATGTGTTATCATGAACGATTATATTACGTGTCCGGGATTTCAGGGATTTGTGGACATGTAATGCATGTCCACACACGTCTATATAACGTATCGCGGTTTATAAAGATCAAGGGAAATGGTAGATCTTTAGAATACCCCGAGCTGAGTGTAGCGTCAGCTCGTGTCTCAGATGCTTTGCTTCATAAGTGCTTCCAGCTCGTGCCTATTGCTTTGTGTACATCAGCTCGTGCTATTTTCCTAGGGAATTGCGCTGTCTTTACAGTGGAAATATGAACTTGTGGATCATCTATTACAGTTCTTGGCTAGCCAACTGTATCCAAGCTGTCTAAAAGACTCGTGCTGAATTTCAGGACGTACACATACTATCCAAGTATAAATAATAAACTATTTTCAGAATATATTCTTTCTGATATCATGGTTACTAACATCTTTGTTCTTTTCACAGTTGCAAACTCTTTGTCCATTTCTCTTGCATCCATGCCTTACACTCCTTTGTTCTGGTTTTCTCCTCCTAGTTATGTGTTCTTCATGTTCTTGTCGTCTGTAGTGAATTCTTGATGATCCCTGAGATTCTTCCATATGTTTGTAGCTTTGAAACAAAATTCTCCAAAATCAGCCTCAGGTAATATGTCTCGCCTTGACCCTCCTAAGTTCTTATTACAATTCTTCGCCATGCCAGTTTGAAAAGTTGTGCCTCCATTTTTTAGCATCCTTCGTATGGTCATCTCGAGTGTGTCATGTTGTAAGTTCACATGTTGTTCTTTTAAGTAGCGATCTTTCCTCATGTGTCAATTCATTGTTGTTCCCGTCTAGTCTACTCCATTCGCTTGTACTTGTATGTTGTCTCCTTTGTAGTGAGTGCTTCGTACTTTCTTGTCATACTTATCATCCTTTCAAAATACAATTTGTTGAATTTCTTTATAAAACCTTGTAATATTTTTCTACATATTTTGTTGTCTTGTTCTTGTTCGTGAACTTATATTCCTTCCTTAACTTCAATGGGTGTAAAAACTTTCATCGGTATACTCACAAAGTACAATCTTTAACTATCTGATTCTGTTGTTCCCTAAAAATACAAGCTCAACCATCTAGCTCGGGGTACAACTGGCGCGAAATAAACAGAGGAGGCAAGACTTTTGAAATGTTTTATTAACTCCAGACCTAATAGCTTGTGGTTGTGTCACTGAGTCCGAAACAGCCTAGGATCTTCCAGATCGTCAGAGAAGCAAATGATGGAGATCGAGGCACCTAACATTCAGATCGCCTGCATCAGGCTCGGGCATTATCTAAGACAAACCATCATGTTTCATTCATATCCAGCTTGAGATTGTCATCTAGTTCGGATGAGAGAATCCATATAGACTCAAATACCTGTTTTGCGCAATAAATGCATACGATCGTTATATACATTTATAGATTGATGTAAAATGGCAATAGGCTTTATTAGGATATTTAAATGTCCATTAACTTGGGAAGTTACCCAATATTGTACATTACCGTTTATATTATGGTTACCAAATATTTTCCACCATAATTCCTTATAAATACAAGGGGAATGGATTATAAAAAGGACCGACATTGTTTGTGCAAAAACTCTGCAAAATTGTCATAAACGATTTTGCCTAAAGTACCTAAATAGATCAATAATAGTGACTCGTGGACTAGGTGGATTTTAACCACTGAACCACGTAAATTGTGAGTGGTTTTATATTTCTTTATATTCGGTTTACAATGAGCTTAATCTCTTTGTTTTCGGATTTCTAATCCCCTGTTGACGAAAAACCACGTCAACAAATTCCATATTTGTCTTTCTTTTCATATACCAACGTCACACTTATTCTTATATCCACTGAAAATATGTGTCCAATCCTCCTACATACTTAATGTCATTCTTGGTCATCTTGTTTCTCACTGTGTGAACACCTTTAATACGAAGATTTACAACTGTGATGGGATTCTCGCCATTGCCTCCCATCAAATCTTATCCTTGTTTGATAGTCAAAGAACCTTTCTGGTCGTCTTTGTTCTTATTAAGTAATGTTGTAGTTCCGTAAAACTGTATTCTTTTTCTACTCTATCATTTCATCAATATCCTTGTTTTCAGCTTCTCTTGCAAAGCCCGAGCATAATTGGTAACTTCATTCCTTATCTTCACCAAATCCCTTATGATTCTTGGCTCACTTGGCCCGGGTAGTCCTGCTTGATGTGTTCATCCAAATTAGTCTTGGAAACCTTCCAACTAAAGCTTCAAACTCGCTAAAATCATTTTTCTTAAACTCTACATATACTTATACCAAGTACTTGTTTGATTCCCATCCACTTTTTATGTTTCACCCTAAGTGGGCACAATCATCTTTTATAGGTCAGACATCTGCATCTATAAAGTGTGCAATGAATATCTGGTTTAATTTTATTATTTTAGTATTTTTTTTCTTTTGGTGAGATCATCGCTTAGAAAGAGAATTTATTTATCTTGAATAGCAAGCACCTTCCTTTTGATGAGATTTTGTCTTCAGAATAACTTTGTGAGTGTACACAATTGATTGAACAAGATAGGGGATGAACGTGGACTAGAGGGAAAAGAGGAAATTATTAGTAACTTTCCATATTTGGGGACAATCACAATTAAATTAGAATTTGTAATCAAGACATGATGATTGCCACTTTTCCTTAGAGTGGTGCATGCATAGGAGAGAGAGAGAGATAAGAAGATTGGATGAATTAAGGATAGACTTTCCATTTTTTGATTCAATTACCATTAACTTTATTGGATGAGTGATTGGGAAACTATAATTATGGTGATTGAGGAAATTAATAGTGATGGATTGACTTGCACACAAAGGAAATCTAGCGTATAAATAGGACCTTATGCTCTTCCTGGTGTGTGTGTTGCCGAAATCAAGAGAAAGAGAGAGGCAGAGTGTAAGCGTGAAGACGAGAATGAGAAGAAGATCAAGGCTAAGGTGGTAAGCAAATCAATTTTATGTTGGATTTCTTCTTCTCACATCTCTATCTAATATAGGAATATGGTTGTGTTTAGGATCTCAAGCACATCCAAAGGGAAGTAATACACATAGAGTTCGACAATCACAATGAGGGGTAAGATCTTGAATCCTTGATGTTAAAAGTTATTAGATGATGTTGGAGTATAAAATAAAGTTAAATAATGCATGTAAATAAAATTGTATTTGATGAAAATGTTGAGATCTAGATTGATAATGAAAAAATGGGAATGTTAATGGTAGGGTTTCACCTAAAGTTTGATATGATGTCACGTATGCATGTCCTATGCAAATAGATCTTGAAGTGTACTTTTAGGCTATTATGTTGGATCTAAAGTTTGTGGGGTTAGATCTTAAGCTTAGAGTTTGCATGAAAGGTTTTAGATCGGGATTATTTTATAAATATATATATTGTTATTATTTGTGATTTCTTTTAAGATCTAGTATGTTGTTAATTAATAGGATTCTAGTGTTTAAAGCGATTTCTCACCGTGTTGTTGCAAGGACTTGAAGTAAGGAAATTAAGTAGTTAAATTTATTCTAGTATGAAATCTTAACTTTTCATGTACAAGAAGGACTTTGGCGAGATAATAGAATTTTAGGATAGTGAGTTAGCTACTTTGGGTCTGTCCAACCCTTGGCACGATTTGCATTTTATATATAATATCTCTGTCCTTGGAACTTGACTGAATTATTATTTTGTAGATATATCTAGTTTTACACTATTTGTAATATAGTGTGATATTATGTGTAATAGTATATTGGCATATGTTTATAGAAATATTAGTGAAAGTGTTAAAGTACTTGTGTTATGTTTATATGCTATGAATGATTACATGTTGTATGTTATGAATATTTGTGTGATACCATTTCCTTACTGGGATTAAAAGCTCATTCATTTCATTCTTTATGTGTGAAGACAAGAAGTAAGAACTAGGCTTCAAGGAGACAAGTTGAACCCGGACTAGAAATGTGTGTATCTCATAAGGGTCATATAACCGCTAAAACAATCTTATTTGTTTTGGGCGCATTTAAATATTTTGTTTTATATCTGAATGATGATACAACTATTTTTTTAATTTCGTTATCTTTTGAATTGTTTCATTTTGGTTATGACATTTAAAATTGGGATCCCATTTATGGACTTTTCTTTGTTTCAAGAAATAAAGTAGTATTTATCTTATTTATATATATATACACTCAGTTTATATTATATTTGAGAAATCAAGGTGTTACACGCAAATAGGATTCCCTTCTCCTATCGGCCAGTGCTTGTGATGTCAGTTTATGGTTGCCATCCAACCAACCTATCCCTCAACTCCCAACAACTCGACCCCATTTTCAAACGTTGGAGACTGTTGAATCTGAAACATTCACAAGTGGCATGCAATAGTTCTTATGGCTAGGATAATATCGACCAATGGCATCACGTTCATGCTCTGCCTATGCCTGAGGAGGAGCTGTCTCAAATGATTCCACCTCTCATCCCGAGCCCTAATAATTCCTCAACGTCGGAATATAATCTCCTCCTTTCTCAAGCTGCAAGAGATGTTTGATCGCATCCCCTGCCTCCTTGGTTGATTCCTCTCAGCCAAAACATGTTGAACCGAACACAGGATGACTCTGAAATTATCGGCAACCAACAATCAAACACACAAAAGAATCTACCAACTAAGTACAAAAAAGCTATCAATACAATCAAACAATAAGCATACATGAAAAAACAGACCTATAATCAATAACACATATCATGCATACCAGTGCACATTATAGGTGTAGGGTGATTAAGGTTTACGCCCATCCTCAAACCATTTTGATCATCCGGTGACCTAGTGGCCTCACCGCACAAATACATATGCCTAACTTCCTTTTAATGTCACCTGACGCATTGTTATCAAATATATACTTACAAGTAGGCTCCCATGCCAGTAACAATGCAATTATTATAACAAGCCTTCTCTCATCTTCTATCCTTAGTCTACTATACTTAATTATTGAGGATAAGACTATAAACCAAGATTTGTATATTACAATTCAAAAGAATAAACAAGGATAATATATTCTCTAATGGAAGAATAATACAAAGAACATAACACAAATAAAACAAGTAGTAGAATGGACCTTTGGGTTGAAGAACCTTGGTTACATAAAATCACAGGTCTATGATTTTATGTGAATCAAAATTGTAAGAAAGGGTTGATACAAATTGAGATTTGTTGTCCAAAAATCTCTATTCCTAGCCTCCTCCTTCAGATTTCTTGAAGCTACTATTTACCAAGTTTTTCAGAAACGAGAAATATATCGAGAAACAAGAGATAGTAAGAAAGGAAGGAAATAAACAATATCAAGGTTTTTTACGTGGTTGGGGCGTTAATGAGTCTTAGTCCACGATTCACTTGTATTGAGCTTTAGAGAGTTTATCAATGGAGGTTTTCAGCAAGTTCAGCAGCGTTTTTGCATGCATGAAAAGTCGGATCCCTACTACAATGCACTAATGGCACTATTTATAGGTGGCCATGTAGCTTGGGACGGACTAATCCGAGCCCAATAAGGATATAAGCATAATTGCTCTCTAATGGAGCTATTGTAAAAGTGTATAACTTGATTACAAGTTGTTTATTCTAGGCCCACCGGGTCAGCTTAAGCGTGGTAGAGCATTACAACTGCCCTTTGTACGTTAATACAGACTGATGCACGTGGGCTATCAAGGGGATTCTAGGGACAGGATCTGTCAGAGTAGTGGCAATACCGATCCCTAGGAACATTGTACGTTCCATGCGTATCCCTTTTGCAGGTTAGTTGAGGAGACCAACTACCGAATTTCTTGGGGATACATCAGTCGGGTCATGATTTGGTCTTATTCCACTAGGACGTATGGGCCGGATTCATTTAGCAAGGTCCAGGTTCATTTACCAAGACAGACGTCAGTTAGCGATGACAGATCAAAGGGTGTGTCTTGATAGTGGGTTGAAATGTGAGGATGGACCCAGAAGTGTTATCTGGATGCCACATGACGAGATTTGGCCCCTTGACTGGGACATCCACCGCAACAATCTACTTCCTGGAGGATGGAGGTTGCAGGCACTCATGAAGTTGGTCTGGACCTTTGCATTAGGTTCGGGTTCTCGTTACACTTGTATTATTCACCAGCCATTGGACCTAGGACGGGTTTGGACCTTCAGGCCTCTGGTTGCTCAGTGTTGGCTAGGCCCTGGCATTTCTTGAGAATTCATGAAGCCCACTTGACAATGCCACATGTTCTTGGTGGAAAATATGGATAACATTTACCCCACAAGTCTTCGTCCATTCATGCATGGTGGAGACTTGCCTCTTTGTCCCGGTTTAATCACCTAAGTCCTAGTTCATTTACCTAAGTCCCGATTCATTTACTTGGGGGTAAACTGATTAATCCCCGACCTTTCGAATTCTTGCTGAACTAGGCACGTGTCTCTACGTAAATGGTACATTGGTGCCACTTGGGCCCAAAAAACATGGGGAAAATCCTTTGTTGTTTTGGGTGACTGATGGATGCCAGCGCATTTTCCGAAGCGTCCCATCTAGGTGAAAAGGCACTTTTAGCACTGGAGTGGGCTATTTAATGTACCTGCTTCATCCAAAACCGTCGGAAGTGTCTTTCTTGGGATATTCAATATAAGTCATTGGATGGGAAAGGTGCGGATCGTGGATTGATGAATCGACGTTTTAGCACTTGATTGGGCTAATTAATGTACCTACGTTATCCAAAACCGTCGGATGTGTTTTCCTGGGGGGATTCTGTAACGACCAAAAACTGCTAACAGAGCTTAGTGCCTTGATTAGCGTGCCGAGAGGGTATAATTGGTTTATATGTGTGTTTAATTAGTTAGATGTGTGACTATGTGGCATGCATGATTATTATGACTATGTGAGTGTGTTGTATGCATGTTTATGAGTATTAAATATGCATGTGGACCCTTTAGTGTTTATAAGGGCATATATGTAATTTTGACCCATTAAGGGCATAAATGTGATTTTATGTGATATATGGTTGAGATCACATTATTATGTGGATATATTTGCAGTATATGGCTCGAAACGGTCCTAGTGAGCAGATTAGCGAAATAGTCACAATGAGGTATAAATACCTAGCTCGGGGGAGCCTGGGTATTTTTAGGAATTTAGAGAATATTTTGGGATTATTTAGTAAAGAATAAGTATTTGGTAATTAATTGGACGTGACAGGATTAATTGGAAATTTGTAGGATGACTCGAGGAGTTAGCAGGCGTCGGGATAAATGACCATTATGCCCTAGGAGGCAATAGGAAGTGTTGTGCTAACTAGGGGGAATTTTAGGCATTGTCTAAATTAAGGTAAGGTTAGATAAGGCTCTAAGATTAACCAAAATATCCTAGAAGTCTCTAAAAACTCACATTTTCTCTCGCACTCACGTTTTCTCTCTCACTCTCTGTAGAGAACCTGTAACGCCCTACTACCTCAGAGCTGTTACTAAATGAAGTTAAAACGTGCAATCAACTCGCTAAACGAGGTTTTTAAAAGCAGAAGTGTGATTAAGTGAAAGTCTAGGCTGTAATCTTTAAAGGTTACTCTATTTCATTAAAAGTTTAAGAGTTTAACATTCGGGATCCCATAACTCAGTGTATAAAATATTTACAACTCAAAACGAGATTATAAGTAATTAACCATCAAAACTAGGGTTTATACAGCCATTTCTCAAAAAAAAAATATCCCCAACCAAGACAGTCGGGCAGACTGAACATGTATGCGCCGCCCCCACGCTCTCCGTACTCATGGCTGGTTGACTTTCTCTTTGCCCTTACCTGCAACACAGAGCACCCGTGAGCCGAAGCCCAGCAAGAAAACTAAAACAGTACATAACATATGCATAACATACAGTCACTACAGCAGATATCTCAAATCTAGCCAGACAGTCCATATAATCTAAAACACATACGGCCATGCCGTCCCAGGAGCGTTACCAAAACCTGGAATCTCGGTCTACACCGTAAGGATAACCCATGTATCCATTGGGGTCTCACCCTAGCCACGAGCACTCCATGTGCTGGGTGGTATTCCCGGCCCCACTGCCGTTCTCGGCCTTTCGCCGTTCCCGACCCTTCGCCGTTCATTCAGCTATTTCCACATTTAGCATTCTCAAATAACAATCGAATACATAATCATTCATGTAATGCTACATCCTAGCAATAATACAATCTAGGGCCGCACCCTGCAACAAATCTATGGGCCCGAGCCCTGCTCTACGGGTGCTATAATTCTCTTACCTGTATCCCGAGCTTTCTGATGCACCACAGTCACAAGCACGGTCCTCTAGCACGAGCCTCTCCAAAATCCTAGTCACAACACATATAAAATACTCTTTAATGCTAGCCAATCCAAAACCACTTTCCGGGGCCAATCCCACACTCTCGAAACTCCCAAATCCCTAAAACAATACACCGAAGACATCCCCCGAACCCCCGGAGCAAAGGCTCAAAATTGCAAAATCTTGTGTTCTGAAAATGGCCTAGCGTCACGGCGCTGCCCTAGAGGGCCGCGGCGCCCAGCAAGTCAGAGAGCTTGCCCTGCCCAGAATCAGCCTTGCGCCGCGGCGCCCAAGAACAGGGCCGCGGCGCTCCTTCGCGAACCCAGAAATCTGGGTTTTTCCCTGCGTTTTTCCCAAACCAAAACCATTCCAAATCATCCCAAACAAGTACCTAAGCCCCAAAATCAATTCAAAACCCCCAATGAACCCTTTAACAACCTATAAACACCATAAACAACCCCAATCATACAAGCACACCCAAGATCCTATCTTGAGTTTCAAGTTCCTAAAACTTAAACCATGGCTTCCAAAACTATAATTCATGCCTCTAAAGTCTTAAACCACACCAATTACGAAAATTAAACATGATAAACCCTTACCTCAGTCAAGAACCCAACTTGAATTCTCCTCAACTCTAGCTTCAAATCACCTTCCTTTTGATTATCCCAACTCTGAATTCCATGCAAAACAAGCCACTATCTTCTTTCAATTCATGCTTATTCTCTAAAAGAAAACAGACTTGAAACTTAAACAATACATAGAAAAATCCTTACCTCTGAGTAATCTTGGCTTATGCTCAACTTAGTTGCCTTGAACCATCAAAACTCTCCTCTTAGGTCTCCCAACTTCAGCTTTCCTCTTCTTCTCTTTTCTTCTAGACTTTCCTCAAATTTCAGCATAAACCAATTTCCAACTAAGTATTATACGTGACCACCTTTTTCCTTCAGCCGATACTTATCTATCCTCAACCAATTGACCATTTTACCCTTCCTCTAATATCCCTTTCCTAGCTAAACCTCAAAGGCTCTTTTGTCATTTCCTATCCATTACAATTCTACCATTTCTCCATCTAAACCTGTTACTCTCTATGTTTACTAACAGTTACACAAGTTACCAAATCACCAGTTACCATCATCTCACAAGAACTAAATTACGAAATCCCCAAAATACCCCTAGGCTCCTCCCGAGCCGGGTATAAAATCCCGTTGTGACTTTTAAGTTATCTAGCTCACTAGGACCGTCTCGGTACGTGCATCACATTGATATCACCACACTCACGTGGTACAAATCACACAACATAACTATCACATTTATGCCCTCAGCGGGCTAAAATTACCAATTTACTCATACCATGCAAACGGGGCCCACATGCATATCTATATTACCTAAACATGCATTCTAATCACATATTCATTTAGATTCACATATTATCACACTAATTCACTTATTGCCCTCCAGGCACGCTAATCAAGGTCCTAAACCTTATTAGCAACTTAGGGTGTTACAGAACCCAAGTGAATTTGAAGAAATAGAAGGAGACCAAGATGAGAATTTTGCTGAACTTCAGCTGGAAAACTTGGGAATTTAAGCTCAATAATTGAAGGTTTGAAGCTGAGGGTTTAGTTGCCATTGAGGTAAGAATTTTGTTTGATTTCTGTTCAGGATTTGGGTGTTATGATCAATTGGTTTAGGCCCTTTAGTGGTGAATTGTTGTTGGTTGGATTGGTGGTTTCAGTAGAGTTTTCTAGGATATATTATGCTTAAGATACATGACTAAGGGTCCTAGACTCGTTGCTAGGTTTGGTGTGGGTCTGGGAGTATGATTGGGGTTGAATTATTAGGAATTAGCTGGGGAAAAATGCTGAGAAAAGGTAATTTTTCTGGGTTTAGGGGCTCGGGTCGTGGCCCTGTTCTTCAGGCACTGTGGCTCGCATGAGTTTTTGAGGCCCTGTTCTGTTTGTCAGGCACGCCACAACTTGGAGGAGGGTAGGTCGCAACCTATGTCCCCCAGTAGGGAGGTTTGAGCCTCTGTCTAAGGGGCGGGCCACGGCCCTCAAGGGGAAGTTGCGGCCCGCAATGGGGAATTAAGGGGAAATAAAGTTTAAGGCTCGAGGAGGCTCGGGAATTCGAACCTAAGCATTGGGGATGATTTCTACTACCCAGTTTAGTAGAAATCAAGGTCCTGGAGACTAATATTTTTTTCCTAAGTATTTATTTGGATTAGAAATTGATGGTTACCTATTGACACTGTGACTAGGTTTATCTTCAAGGCCTGGGACTGAGGATCGTGCTTGGGATCGTTCTGTGTTCTTCACTCGGGATTCGAGGTAAGAAAACTGCACCCATGTGGTTGTGTTTGGGACTAAGGTTTCCTGCATCTGGATATATGTGTTATGAAACCGTATTGTTATTATGTGGAATATTATAGTACGGCCTAAGGGAGTCGGGGCTGACGATTAGCGCATTGGACGCGGCTTGGCCACTATGAGTCGGGGTCAGCTAAATAAACAATAGACTCATCCTAAGTGAGTCGGGGTCAGATTAGTAAACGGAGGGCTCGGCCTAAGGGGGCCGACCCTAAGCATTTGTATTACTGGTTAAAATATGTTCTTGAAAGTACATGTTTACTATTACTAGCTTGATGCTTATAATTTGTTGGGTTTCTGAATGATTGTTTTAAGATTGATTGAATGCTACTACTGTTTATGTTTTTGTTGTTTATGGTTTTCTTTCCTGGCCTTGGCTCACGGGTGCTACGTGGTGCAGGTAAAGGCAAAGGGAAGCTGGACCAACTATGAGTTGGAGAGCTCTGGGGGTGGGGTGTACATAGTCAGCTGCTCGACCATCGCAGCTGAGGGACAGTACAAGGACAGAGGCCTAAAACTTGTATTTTTCCATTAGAGTGGTTGTTGTTTGTGTTAAACTTTTTAGGATTGTAAATTGTCACTTAAACCATGTTTTTGGGATCCCATGTACCAAACATCTGTTTTAATGAAAATTAATCTGTTTACAATCAAAATATTTAACTCTTACCTAATAGATGACTTTAGGAACACATTATTGTTCAAATGACTTGGTTAGCAAGTCTTGCACTATTTTAAAATACACAGTGTAACAGTCTTGGTTATCTAGAGCGTTACAACTTGGTATCAGAGTGGTCTAGGTTTAAGGGTTCCTGAAAACTGGCTGGGCATGTACGCTCACTGCTAAAGAAAACCTCAACTCAAGCTTTGGTAATTGTATATAAGTGACTACGTGCTTAAATGATTAAATGGAATATAAATATTTTAATCTGTATGATTAATAGGGAGCATGAGATACTGATAGGACCTGGCTCTTGACTGCTGTGTGATTATAATGAGGCATGCTTATTAACATTCCTACTGCATGTGAATGAATATTTAAATGCTTGTTTGCATCTTGATTGCATATGGCTGTCTGAGTTACAATGATGGATTATGGGAAGATTGTTAACCTATCATCGTTGCCTGACTGCTGAGTCGTTGATTGCAGATAAACTTGGATAGCTATGCGTCTAAGGCGATCAATACGACTAGCCGGCACAGGGTCCGAGGCTAGAGATGATGACCATGGCCAGAACCCTCCGCCAGTCCCTGAGAACTGGCAACAGATACATGCTGATATGCAAGCCCGATTGCAGAGTCAAGCAGAGTAGATCCATCTCTTGAGACAACAGGCTCTGTCAGGGAGTGCTACACCTATTGTGCCACCTGTTGTGGCGCCAGTTGTACAGTCACCTGAAGTTGGGAACAGATGGGAGCCACTTTATGAACAGTTCAGGAAACAGCATCCTCCAACCTTTGAGGGAGGACCAGATCCACTGAAGGCTAAATAGTGGATGAGTATGATCACCTCCTTCCTAGATTTTATGAGGGTGGAAGGTAATGTCAGGGTGTCCTGTGCCGCCTATATGCTTCGAGAGGATGCCTGTATTTGGTGGGATGTGGCATCACAAACTCAGGACATTACTGCTATGAGCTAGGATGAGTTCAGAGACTTGTTCAGCTAGAAATATTATAACATTGTTGTCAGGGCAGCGAAGGTGAATGAGTTTGTTGGGTTGGTGCAGGGAAACATGACAGTTATTGAGTATGCCTTGAAATTTGACAGGCTTGTGAAGTTCGCACTAGACTAGTGCCTACTGATGCAGCTAGACAGGACAGGTTTATCCGAGGGCTTAATGATATGACAGCTTGAGATGTGAGAATCACAACAGTACATGGGAGAATGACCTATGCCCAGGCTATTGAGAAGGCTCTTATCGCTGAGGAGGCAAAGAATAAGATTTGGAGGGAGAGTGCTAGGAGACGAGATGTTCGCAGGGTAGTGCCTCCATACACAGGATCTGGTAGGGGCGGAGGCCCCAGTGATCTGAGAGGAAAACCCCTGACACTTTGGCCACTGTTGGTCCTGATAAGAGAGGTCGGGGTGATCAAGGTGGCCACCAGGGAGGTGGTGAGACATGGAGAAGTTATCCAGAGTGCACAAGATGCAGGAAGTGCCATCTAGGCGAATGTTGGCCAAAGACTTATTATCTGTGCGGGGTGGTGGGACATCTCAAGAAGGACTGCCCAATAGTGAAGAAAGGGTAACCAAGGAAGGTGGACAACTTGACTCCAGCTCAAGTGTTCACCTTGACACAGGCAGAGGCCAAGGCTAGTCCCTCGATAATGACAGGTCAGCTTTCTAGTGCTGGCTCTTCATATACTATATTGATTAACTCTGGTGCTACACATTCATTTGTTTCTAGTAAGGTAATTGATAGATTGTGTAGACCTAGTGAGTATTATATTGCAGGGTTTGGGACTATACTACATACAGGGGAACTAGTAGTTTCTAGGAGATGGATTAAAGCACTGCCAGTGATGGTGGATAGTAGGGAACTATCAGTAGATTTGATCGAGTTAAGTATGTATGACTTTGATATGATTCTAGGGATGGATTGGCAGGTCAGATATGGGGCTACTATAGATTGTAGGAAGAAGATGGTGACTTTTGAGCCTGAGGGTGAGGATTCCTTTATTTTTGTGGGTGCTGGGTATGGACCCCGCATACCCATGATATCACCATTAAGGGCTAAGGACCTATTACAGGGAGGTTGTATAGGTTTTCTAGCTAGCGTGGTGGATATCACCAGAGATGTGCCAGTGGGGCCGGGAGAGACCAGATTGGTAAGCGAGTTGTTGGATGTATTTCCTAAGGATATACCAGGACTGCCGCCACACAGGGAGATTCAGTTCATCATCAAGTTAGCGCCGGGTACAGAGACAGTGTCGAGGACACCATAGAGGATGGCTCCGCCGAAACTGAAGGAGTTGAAGATACAGTTGCAAAATCTTCTTGATTTGTGGTTTATCAGACCTAGCTTCTCCCCATGGGATGCTCCGATTTTGTTTGGGAAGAAGAAGGATAGGACTCTGAGAATGTTTATATACTACAAGGAGTTGAACAAGTTGACCATCAAGAACAAATACCCCTTACCAAGGATCGATGACCTATTCGATCAGCTACAGGGAAAGATGGTATTCTCGAAGATTGATCTTTGATTTGGTTATCACCAGCTGAGGATCAAGGACAAGGATATACCGAAGACAACCTTCTGAATGAGGTATGGGCATTATGAATTCCTGGTCATGTCGTTTGGTCTAACCAATGCCCGAGCGGCATTCATGGATCTGATGAACAAGGTGTTCAAGGATTTCTTGGATTAGTTTGTGATTATCTTCATCGGCGACATCTTGGTATACTCCAGTTCAGAGGCAGAGCATGAGCAGCATCTCCAGCAGGTATTATAGAGATTGAGAGAGCATCGATTGTATGCCAAGTTTAAGAAGTGCGAGTTCTGGCTACCAGAAGTGACATTCCTTGGACACATTTTTGGCGAGGATGGAATTAAGGTAAATCCAGCTAAGGTAGAGGCAGTGAGAGATTGGTCGAGGCCAAGGAATGCCTCAGAGGTTAGGAGCTTCCTTGGATTAGTAGGATATTACAGGCGATTTGTAGAAGGATTTTTGAAGATTGTTGCACCAATGACAGAATTGACACGAAAGAATCTGAAGTTCGCCTGGTCAGACAATTGTGAGAATAGCTTTCAGGAACTTAAGCGACAACTGATTACCGCTCCTGTGTTAAGTCTCTCTTCAGAGGGAGGGAAGGTTTTAGTATACTGTGATGCATCGAGATTGGGATTGGGATGCGTGTTGATACAAAATGAAAAGGTCATTGCTTATGCGTCACGGTAGTTGAAGGAGTATGAGCAGCGGTACCCTGCCCATGATCTGGAGTTAGCAACGGTGGCATCACACTTTACCTGGAGGATGCTGTAAATGCAGGTCCAATCATCCTAGAGGGGCATAAGCTTCCCACCAGCAACACGTGGGAAATGGATGCAGAGACAAATGAGTTTCAGAACTACCGGATGTTGAATGAGTTGGAGAAATCCTTTGGGGTAGAGTTGACTCCGGGACTCTTCTCAACAGGTTGGCCCGGAAGGAGGAAAAGGCCCACACTAGAGTGGGTGCATGCGGGGCCTGGAGCACATGCCACATTAGTGTGGGAGCCAGTCTCCCGCTTCACGATTATTTCGTGCGATTTCTCCTATTCGTGGGGATCGCGCCATTCCAAATCCTGCCCCAGACGTACAAGTTGCTCGCGGGGTGGCATGTGTTCTGCACTTGGAAGGAGATGGCGGAGCTTTCCCCCACGGAGGTTCTATATTAGTATCGGTTGGAGCCGCAGCTGAACTCCAAGGATAAGACGCGTGATGGCTTTTACAAATTGAAGAGTCATAATGTCAGTCCGGCTCCTTCCAGCACCTGGAAACACCCCCCAAATGTCAAACATTATTGGTTTATGATATTCGGGTTCCTCCTGGAGAAGAATCCCACTTTAGTGCTGGACTTTCAACGTGTGGGTAAGTTTTCCTTTTCCATTCCACGCTTCGTCTTTCCCCTTTTTTTTATCTTTCATCAGATATTCACGTTCCTTTGAACAAGTATGTATGCTCAGACCCGGATAACTAAGTTGATCCTTGACCGGAAGAAAAAATATGCCACCTTCAGTGTCGAAGATCTGGATATGGGGAGGTTAGTGAGCATGGAGAATCTTCGGCTAGCTGGGTTGCTTGCCACCCATCAATCAATAGACACCCCCAATCTCTGGGGACTGCAATGTGAGAGGGACCTTGCTCTGAGGGAAGATTTTTCCCTCATTCATATTGATGTGGTGGAGGCCGCAGTCAAGGCAGATGCAAAGAGGTTGAAGGTGGAATGTACATTCCTTGCAGAGCGGGCCGAGTTCGAGGAGCTGGATGCCTTATTCGAGGGGAGGCAACCCAATATTGGAGCTCTCAAAGCCAGCATCTCAAGGAAAGGTAAAACACCTTCATTTTTTACTTACGCTCTTCTTACTGAGGGCTTTGTTAGGAATATGGAATGGTACCGGGACTATTTAACTAAGACTGCCAGCAACATAGGGCTTCCTTGCCCCATTGCCATGGACATGCTAACCCTCATGCATGTATCCTGGTTCCTTCATTATGATAACTTTTTGGGCTTGGATGACATGGGGGATCAGATTCATGCTTTTGCCCAAGGAGAATTAAGTCGAGCCTGTTCCATAAATAAGGGTTCGTCCCGGAGGAGGTAAACTTGCATGTTTCTTTTGTATTTGTCCTTCCTGCTTCGTTACTGACCTGTATTTTGTTCTTACTTTAGGTGAAACAGACATGGTTGATCCCGTGGCCAAGATGAAAGAAATGATTGAGGTCAAGGCTGCCAAGGCCAAGGCGTCAGTAAAGAATGCCTTCAAGGGCCTGGCCAGGATGAGGATCATCGATTTGATGGTCAAGGCCACAGAACCAGCCACAGGGGCTCCAGAGGGAGCTCAGGCTGCTGCCTCGGCCATTATGGCATCTGTTGAGCAGCGTCTACCCTCACCTCCTCCTTTCCAAGTTGTAAATTTGGAACAAGAGCCTTCGGTAGAAGGCGAAGCGAATAAAAGGAAGACAGGCGCCGCTGCCATGGCATCCATAGAGCGGGCCAAGATGGCCAAGACAGTGGGGGGCTCCACTATGATCGAGGCGTACTCCCCAGAAGATGGCCTTATTATTACATTAGAGCTCCCAGACGCTCTCTTTCTCCCCATCAACCTGGCTCTTCCTAGAGAAAGGGAGTCAATCGTCTTGGAGGAGAGGGTGAAGATGGTGTCCCGGGCTTGGGATGAGGGCCGTGACAAATGGGATGAGGTGGTCCGGGCTCTAAGTACTCACCAGAACGTGGAGTTCTCCGGGCATCTCGAGGCTTTCAACGCTCCCCAAAAAATCATGGATCAACTGGGATCCGAGCTTGGATTTTGGCCTAAATTGTGGCAGGGCTTGACCTCGTTTGTTGCAAACTTGCTGGCCCAAGTGGGGACCTCCATGTCCTTCCTCTGGATCAAACACTACACCACCCTAGCTAGCAATGATTCCTTCTTCATCTCCCAAGCCATTTGTCATCAGGCCACGGTAGTAAGTCACTAGTTCGTCTCGTTTCTGTACTATTGTTATCTTTTTTGTGTTGTTTCTAACTTTGCTTTTCTTTTTTCCAAGATGCATTTCTGGCTCATAGGAATACGTACTTGGTGGTCGAGATGGCCATGAAGCTAGAGACGGCCTAGATGGAGCTGTTGGGGACCATCTGTAATGCCCAAATTTCCTAATAAGGTTTAGGACCTTGATTAGGAGGCCGGGAGAGCCTTAATTTATTTATTATATTATTAAATGATTATATGCATGTTTATGTGAATTATATTATGATATGATGGTAAATGCATGCATATAGGTCTATTTTTAATTATAAGGGTATTTTGGTAATTTGGCCCGTTGAGGGCGTAATTGTGTATTTTCATGCATGCGGGTGAATTATAAATAATACCACATTATATGTGGATTTGTTCGAGCCATTCCGCATGAGACGGTCATGGAATGCAAGTTTTTGGTCTGGTCATAACGAGATTAATTTCGGGGCTCGGCGTGAGTCTCGGGGTGAATTGAGGAATAAAACTATACCGGGAATTAAAGGGTAATGGGATATGATCTATTAGTATTTGAGAATGTTGAGAATATCGGGAATTGGAGGGCGTTAATTATGATTAACAAGATAGGTGGGAAGGGATGATTTTGCCCTTGGTGGTTGTTAAAGCTTTTATTTAGGCTTGAGGGCATTTAGGTCTTTTGACCCTAAAGGATTTATATCAACCATAAAGCTATAGAAATCTTAAGAAAGAGTCTCCTTCACCTTCTCTCTCGTACATCATTTCCTCTCCATTTCTCTTTGAATTTTAGAGCTCTTTTTGAGGAACCAAGCCAAGGAACCAAGCCTTGAGGGTTTTGGGTTATGCTCTACCAGTGAAGAGGATGCTAAGCTGAGATTGAGGTGAGTTTTTAGCCATTAAAACTTTAGTTCTTGCTCTGTTTTCTCATTGAGTTTTAGTTGGGTTTTTGGTTTGAAAGTTGAGATTCAATGGGAGTTTTTGGCAAGGGTTTCTTAGGTTATGATGCCTAGGACATGTGTAGATGGTTTTTGGGTTCATTTGGGGACATAAAATGAGGTTTGAAAGCTTTCGGTTCAAGTTAGAAATGGTGGAATCGAAGGGTAGAAGAACCAGGGCATTTCTGCCTGGTCGTAGCACTACAGCGCCCACAATGGGGCGCTACAACGCTAGCTCAGGGGTTTGGTGTCTGCTTAGAGTGCTGGGGCGCTAGGGGGGTAGCGCTACATCGCTACCCTGTTTCTTTAGAATCCTGTTTTGGGCATTTTTAAGGGTTTTTGACTTGGGGTTTCAATTCCTAAGGCTCAGGATCGAATCTACTCACTGTTTGGGTACAATTCGGGGTCCCGGGAGTGAGGTTTAAGTCAAGACCCTTTTATTGTTGATTTCATTAATTAGAGATTGTATTTGGTTATGACTAGGTGACTGCTAAGGGATTAACGGATCGATCATTCTCAAGGGTCATTCATTTGTTTTTTCTCACTCGAACCAAAGGTAAGAAAACTGCACCCCGTATGCGATGCATGTGATGCACGAGAAACATGTGGTTAGGGCATGCCATGAATGTTGAATATGAGGTTGATCAGAGCTTGAGTCTTTTTGTTTGTGCATGATCCTAATTATGCTAGCAATTGTTAAGTAAGCATGTTGAATGCCCTATATTCAGATATTTGACATATGATATATGCCTTGTAGCATTGCTTACTTGTGCGTGGCACTGACTTACTAATCAGAGTTGGCAATGGTGTCTGAACTAGCTGTGAAGCTGTGACTTACTAGTCAAGTTCGACAGTAGTTTTGAGCACTGGTCGTATGTTACTGATCTAAGAGTCAGGAGCGGCATAAGCGTCATCAACGCAAAGCCGATGAAAGATTAGATCTAATCGATATCTGCATTGAATGACTCATCATGAGCATTAATGCCGGACCGACCCCAAGTTCGATGAAAAACTAAAAGCGCTTATCTAGTCTATGACTAGTTACTCAGAGCCAGGGCTAGAAGGTCCAAGTTACCGCATCATCACATGGCTAAGGGTACAGAACCCACACTAGTGACTCCCTGGTCACTCGTTTGATTTACGTAGTGACTCCCTCGTCAGTCACTCATTTGAGGTTGCATAACCCATGTTAGTGACTTGCTCATCAGTCACTCATCTGGTTTAAGTTAGTGACTTGCTCATCAATCACTCATATGAGGGTGTGGAACCCATGTTACTGACTTACTCCTCTGTCATTCATTTGATTAGGGCTACAAGCCCCAGCATGGTTATCGGAACCTTTAGTGTTAATCACTCATCTATTTAGGTTTGACTAGATAGTCATCCATACAAGAGGGTAGGGCCCACAATCATCATTATTTGAACTTATTTGCATGCGTGATTAAGGCTGTTATTACTAGGCATGCACATTATGATTTGATGACATGTTATTACTGTTCATGAGCATATTGAGTTTTCTTGCTAGGCTTCGGCTCACGGGTGCTAGAAAGCTGGACCATTCTTGAGTTGGAGAGCTTAGGTGATGATGTGTACATATGTGGTTGCTCGACCGCCACGACAGAGGGTTGAAAGAGGAACTAGGGCTAAACCCTGTTTTGCCGCTTAGATCGGCTGGATGTAAATATTTTCTTATAATAAAACGTTAAATTATATTTTTGGGATCCCAATGAATACAGTAAATGTTCTAGTGAAACTTTTCACCTTAACCAAAATTTTCAACCCTAAGTCGCTAATCAAACTTAATTACACGATTATGGCCAAATGACTCGATTAGCGAGTTTAGCACTGTTTAAAAGGAACACCGTAACGGTCCCTGGAGTTTAGGTCATTAGACCATCAATCAATGGGAGGCTTCCAAGGAGGCCTTTACAAGGAGACTGCTCGAGTTCAAGCTCAACATGAGGAAGCCTTGTCCAGGAAGGATGCTGACCACAAGAAGGTGGTGAACAACTTGAACGGGGAGCTGGAGAAGTTGCGGGTGGAACTGTCTAGTGCCTATGGCTCGGAGGCTTCAATCAAGACACTCTTGGAGGCAGTTGAGGCCCAACTTCATCAAGAGCAAGAGAAGTTGGAGTCTCTCGGGGGCCAAGCCCAGACTTTTGAGGTCCGAGCCCAGCTGAAGTTGGAGCAAAGCGAGAAGGCTCGCAAGGAGAAGGAGCAAGCTGAAGAGTTTCTTGGGGCCACTTTTGATGAAGCCATTTACATGGCCTGGCTCCAGGAAAAAAATATGAATCTCTAAGTCTATCTAGACCCAACTGCAAAGAGGGCCAAATTTACATGGCCTAGCTCCAGGAGAAAGAAGACGCGGAGCTACTTGTCGAGGATCAAGAGGATGAAGTTGCTCTAGATGTCCTGGATCAAGACGAAGCCCAGGGCTGAGTCTTTGTAATTTTATTTAGGACTTCCCTTTTTGTGGATCATCCTTTTTTATTATTTTTGTTATTTTGGTATAATCTTTTTTATGGACGCAGATGTGCTTAAGACAATTATTTATCTTATTATCTTGTTATTATATCAGTTTCTATCCTTGCACATCTTTATTTCCCGCTATATATTCATTTATTTCTTTAAATGTGGAATCATGGTTCCAATGGCCAGGACCATTAGGGGAAAAATTATGGAAGTTAGTTAATTTATCCTGAAACCAAGGTTCAGGTTTCAATGGCCTGGACTATTTTGGACTTACCAGATATAATTTAATTGGTTTACCCCGAATCTAAGGTTCAGGTTCCAATGGCCTGGACTATTTTGGACTTACCAGATATAATTCAATTAGTTTACCTCGAATTTAAGGTTCAGGTTCCAACGGCCTAGACCATTTTGGACTTACCAGATATAATTTAATTGGTTTACCCTGAATCTAAAGTTCAGGTTCCAACGCCCTGGACCATTATAGGGAAACAATGAATGAGGATTAAACTATCTCGGACCATGTTTGGTCTGTATGAGTTGGGTTTTGAACCCCCAGTCCACACGAATCTGGATTAGGACTAAGCTTTGAGCCTTGCATCCCTTTTTATCCTAGAATGTGTAGATGGTCCTACCCCCCGAGTGATCAAAGAGTGTAATCTTAGGTCACTTGTTTGTGTAAAAATTAAAGACGGACATGGACTTTTTTCTTTTCTTAAAACATTCCTTATGGTTTTTTGTTCACACCATTTTCATTAACTAAGAAATGCCCTCGGGGGTACATTACTTGAAAACTAAAATGTTAAAAAAGAAGATACGGTCAGATCCTCCCAACTTTTGGTAGTATTGGCAGAGGTGTTCGGCGTTCCAGGCCCTCAAGACCTATGTTCTGTCTAGCCACTTTAGGCGATATGTTCCAGGACATACTTCGTTTTGGATCTCATATGGTCCTTCCCAGTTAGGTCCTAAAGCCCCCACTACCAGATCTTGAGATGCAGGGAAAACTCTTCTTAGGACCAGATCACCAATTCTGAATCTTCGGCTCTTAACTTTATAATTAAAGTGTCTTGCAATCTTTCCCAGATACATCTTCAATTGCACTTGTGATTCTTCCTAGATCTTTTCGATGAGATCCAGGTATTCTTGGAGCAAGGCATGATTCTAGACGGGATCGTATGTGTCTCGTCTCTACTGGGATGATTGCTTCACATGCATAAACCATTGAGTAGGGAGTATGTTCGGTCAAAGTTCTTTCTGTGGTTCAGTATGCCCATAGGACGTGGGGAAACTCTTCTGGCCACTTGCTCTTGTAGGCTTGTAGTTTTTTCTTTGGTGTCCCCTTTAAAATCTTGTTCATGGTCTATGTTTGCTCGTTTGCTTGAGGCCTTGCGATTGCAGAGAAGCTCTTGATGATTCCATGTCTTTCACAGAAGTCGGTGAAGTGGATGCTATCAAACTGCTTCCTGTTGTCAGACATGATTTCGTGAGGGAGGCCGTATCGGCACACATTATTGTTGATGACGAAGTCTAGGGATTTTTTGGAGGTGATGGTGTTCATTGGTTCTGCCTCAACCCACTTGGTGTAAACGTCAACGGTTACAATGGCATATTTAAATCCACCCTTCTCGGTCGAGAGGGTTCCTACCAAATCAATTCCCCAAACAACAAAAGGCCAGGGACTGGTCTCAAGGTTATCTCCGTCGGAGAAGCTCACGGGATATTCGTGTACCTTTGGCATTGCTCACACTTGTGGACTTAATCCACACAGTCCTTCTTCATTGTTGGCTAGAAGTATCCTTGCCTTAGGATCTTCTTGGACAAGCTAAGTCCAGTTGTGTGATCTCCACAAAATCCTTCATGCATTACATGCATGATCGCACTCATTTTGGTTCTGGATACGCATCGAAGATAAGGCATGGATAACCCCATGCGATAGAACCTGCCATCCATCATAACGTATCTGGGGGCCTAGTACTGGAGCTTCCTTACGGTGGCCCTATGTGTGGGAAATTCTCCAGTGGTTAGATACTGGATGAAAGGCCCCATCCAGGACGTGGTGTAATCAATGGAATTCACAGTTGCAGGGGCTTGAATACTAGGTGCAGATAGATGGTCGATCGGGACAACTCCGGAGAGTTCTGCTTCAACATTCGTGGCCAACTTTGCTAGTGTGTCTGTGAACACATTCTTTTCCTTGGGGATCTGGCGGATGATGTATCTCTTAAACGGCTGAAGTTACTCCCAGGTTCGTGCCACGAAGGCGACCATCTTCTCCCTCTTCATTTGGTATTCCCCCGATATTTGTCTGACCACCAACTGGGAATCACTGTGGATTTCAATGTTCTTTGCCCCCACTTCCCGAGCCAAGCATAATCTAGCCCGCATGGCCTCGTGCTCAGCCTCATTGTTTGACGCTTCAAACTGGAAGCGTAGGGTGCTTTGCAATTGGTGACCTTGGGGGATATTAAGATAATCCTAGCTCTAGCCCCCTTCTCATTGGAGGCTCCATCAACAAAGATTGATTGAATCCTCGTCTTGAGTGATCCCAGTACATTCTACGATGAAGTCGGCCAGGGCCTATCCCTTGATGGAGATTCTGGGAACGTAGGAGTTATCGAACTAGCTCAACTCCATGGCCCACTTGAAAAGTCTTCCTGATGATTTTGGCTTTTGTAATACTTGTCGTAGAGGATGGTTCATTAGTACCTTGATGGCATGAGCCTAAAAGTAAGGTCTTAACTTCCTGGAAGTGGTCAATAAGTAAAATGTCAGTTTCTCAATCAAAGGGTATCTGGACTCCATGCCCAGCAATCTTTTGCTTACGTAATAGACCAGGAGTTGGACCTTTCCCTATTCTCGCACTAAGGCGACGCTTATGGTATGTTTTGATACGGCCAAATATAGGTACAGTGGTTCCCCATCCACCGGCTTCAACAAGATTGGTGCTTGAGCCAAATGCTCTTTCAATTTTTGGAAAGCCTTTTCACACTCGGCTGTCCATTCGAACCTCTGGTTTCTGCGAAGTACGTCGAAAAACAGGATGCACTTGTCTGTGGACTTTGACATAGAGCGGCTCAAAGCCGCTATTCTTCCTATCAGCCTCTAAACGTCTTTGTGTTTTCGTGGCTGTAGCATCCCAAATTTGCTAATAAGGCTTAGGGCCTTGATTAGTGTGCCTGGAGGGCAATAATTGATTCAATTATGTTAATATGTGAATTTGATGATTATGTGATTAGAAATGCATGTTTAGGCGAATTAAATATGCATGTGGGCCCCATTTGGCTATTAGGGGTGTAACATCCCAAATTTCCTAATGTGGCTTAGTGCCTTGATTAGGGGGTCGGGAGGCAATAACAGTGTTATTATGTGAATTATATTATAATATAATTATGCTTGCAAGTTAGAAATATTAAATATGTGTATGTGGGCCTATTTCTTATAAGAAGGGTACTATAGCAATTTGACCCGCTAGGGGTATAATTATTTAATTTGAGACTGTGTGACTGAGACTACATTATTTTGTGGATATATTTGGGTTATTCGATGCGAGGCGATCCTGATGAGCAAGTTAGCGGAAAAGTCACAACGGGGTTTAATACCGGGCTCGAGGTGAGCTTAGGGGAATTTTTAGTAATTTAGTACATTACCAGGATTCAACGGGTAATGGGAAATTATTTGGTAATCATGTGAGAATATTGGAAGCAACGGGAATCATAGGATGTAAATTGTGAGTAGTGGGGTATGAGACAAAGGACAAAATTGCCCTTGGGAGCATGTGAAGAATAGGCTAAGGGCAAAGGGGCAGTTTGGTCATTCTGGCCAAATATGTGACTTGGTTGGCTGGGAACCTTTGAGAGGGCTTAGGAAACCAAAAGGAAACTCTCAGCAGCATCATTCTTTCTCTCTCTCTTTTTCTCTCTGTTTCATGGAGCTTGGGAAGAATTTTGAGGAAAATTGGATGGCAAATCTTAGGAAATTGATGGGGTGATTGGCTGAGTTGGGGATTCAATTCAGGGTGATTTTATTTTTGAGGTAAGAGCTTAAAATTTGATTTGGTTCTTGGAAATTCTGTAGTTTTGTTTGATGTTTAAGTGTTTGCTTGCCTAATAGTTTGGAGGGTGAATTCTGAAGTATTGATGAGTTTTTAGTCTAGTAATTGCTTGGTTTTGCTGTTGAAAAGGATTATGTTGGTTATGGGGATTGAATTGGAAGATTGGGATATAATTAGATTATTTCTAGTTGGGTTCGGCTAAGGAAAAAACCCAGAAAGTTTGGGTTTGAAGGGTTGGGCCGTGGCTCTGTTCTTGGTGTGTCGCGGCCCTATGGAGTAAGAAGTAGCCAGGAGGGCTCGGAGGCAGAGGCGGGCCGCGGCGCCTCAGGGGAGCACTGCAGTGCGTGTTTGGTTTTCCAAGGAGGCCGAGCCTCTGATTTAAAGGCGGGTCGCGGCCCTTAAGGGGATTTTTGGCCCTAGGAGTGTTTTTAGGTTGGGAACTTAACCTTTTGGGCTCGGGATCGATTCTACTTCCGTCTTGGATGGCATTCGATGTCCCGAAGGCTAGGACTCAGTCTGAAAGCCTTTAATCACTCGATGTTGATGGAATTCCTTATTGTTGTTGTGACTAGTTCATCGCTAAGCGCTCGAATCAGGAATCGTACTCAAAGGGAGTAGCTAGTAACTTGCATTTGGATCGAAGGTAAGAAAACTGCACCCAGTATGTGATGGTGTGATTAGGGCTTAGCCCAATTGTTAAAAATAGACATGATTAAGGCTTTGGCCCTGTTAATGAGCATGATTATAATTATGTTGGTGAATGTCTTGTTAAGTACACTAAGATGCGCAAGATTATGACTATACCTATGAATGTTGTTGAGTGTATTATAATACATTGTACTTATAACTATGTATGATAAACGAAATAGGTGATTGTCCATTGTGATTAGAGAGCTCGGTTTATAAACCAGGGGATTATTAGGATGATAGTTGGGATTGACTTATTGTCCATTGTGATAGTTGAGCCAAAACTTGCACTTACTGAACTTAGCATATAGCTTATGCTCCCTCAACCGCTGTAACGCCAAATGTAGATGCTACTCGTGCTCTGTCTCTGACTGAGAATACACCAGAATTTCATCGATGAACACAATCACAAACTTGTCCAAATAGTCCTTGAAAACCCTATTCATCATATCCATAAAAGCTGTTGGGCATTGGTTAATCCAAAGGACATGACCAGGAATTCATAGTGTCCATACCTCGTGCGGAAAGCAGTCTTTGGTATGTCCTCTTCTTTGATCCTTAACTGATGCTAACCTGACCGGAGATCAATCTTAGAAAACACTGTACTTCCCTGTAACTGGTGAAATAAATCGTTGATCCTAGGCAGTGGATACTTGTTCTTGATAGTCAAATTTTTCAGCTCCCTATAGTCAATACACATCCTAAGGGATCCATCCTTCTTCTTGACAAACAACATTGGAGCACCCCATGGCGAGAAACTCGGTCTGATGAACTCCAAGTCTAGTAACTCCTGTAACTGAATCTTCAACTCTTTCAACTCTGCCGGAGCCATTCTATATGGTGTCCTAGATACTGGCTCCGCTCCTAACACCAAATCAATGACAAACTCAATCTCTCGCTGCGGCGGCAACCCTGGCAGGTCTGCTGGGAATAAATCTAGAAACTTACATACCAATCTGGTCTCCCCCGGTCCAACCATCATGACCCTAGAGGTGTCCACAACGTTCGCTAGGAATCCTATGCAACCTCCCTACATCAGGTCCCTAGCCTTCAGTGCTGAAATCATAGGTACCCACGGTCCACTACCCGTCCCCACAAACACAAAGGGTACCTCCCCTTCTAGTTCAAAAGTCACCATCCTGCGCTTCAATCAATCGTCGCCCCATACTTCGATAACCAATCCATCCTTAGGATCATATCAAAGTCATCCATCGCAAGCTCAATTAGATCAACAGACAATTCCCTACCATCTACCTCTACTGGTAAAGCTCTAATCCATCTCCTAGAGACTACCAGTCCCCAGTCGGCAACAAAGTCTGGAAACCCCTAGCATACAAAACACTAGGTCTACACAGCTGATCTATCACTCTAGCAGACACAAACGAATGAGTAGCTCCCGAATCAAACAATGCAGTATAAGAAGAACCAGCACTAGAAATCTGACATGTCTCAACTGAGGGCTAGCCTCCGCCTCAGTCTGAGTCAAAGTAAACACCCTAGCAGGAGCGAGATTGTCGCCATACTTCGGCTCCTCCTTCCTGACTTGTGGGCAGTCCTTCTTCAGATGATTGACACTCCCACAAACAAAGTAGGCTCTAATCCTGCACTCACCCTGATGTCATCATCTACACCAAGGACACACTGGAAAACTCCTCCAGTTGTCACTTCCGCCCTGACGGCCAGTAGAACCACCCCGTGCCCTCCTATCTAAACTGGGAGGAACAAAGGAATCTGGGGCCTTCCTGTTCTGCTCACTAGAGCCACTACCCCGATTGGATCCAATAAAAGGAGGTACTGTCCTCCTAGCATCACGCTTAGCAGCGCTCTCTCTCCAAATCTGATCCTCGGTCCCCTCAGCTGTAAGAGCCTTGTCTACAACCTGAGCATAGGTAGTAGTCTCTGGATCCAAAGTGATCTTCACATCCCGGGTAATCATAATGTTCAATCCCGTACAAACCTGTCTCTTCTTGCTGCATCTGCCAGCACTAAATCTAGCACAAACTTCGCCAATCGATCAAATTTCAGGGCATACTCTATCACGGTCAACTGGTTCTGAGTTAGGTTGATGAACTCGTCAACCTTCGCAACTCGTACTGCAACACTGTAATACTTCTCATTGAAGATGTTCCTGAATTCTTCCCAAGTCATAACTACCACATTCCTTCTCTGAACCACTACATCCTACTAGATGCAGGCATTTTCTCTAAACATGTAACTAGCACAGGCTACCCTCTCGTTCCCCTCAACCCTCATGAAATCCAGGATAGAGGAAACCATATTCATCCACTGCTCTGCCCGCAGTGGGTCTAGTCAACCCTCGAAGGTGGGAGGATGCTAATTCATGAACCTTTCATACAAAGGTTCCCACCTATTCTGTATCACGGGCTGAATCGGCACTGGCGCCACAACCTGCTCAACCGGCAACCCAGTGACCTGTGGAGGGGCCTGTTGCCTCAACTATCGGAGCACTTCTTCTGTTTGTTGCAGCCTTGCTTCCATTTCAGCAAACATCTGATGCCAATTCTGTGGGGCAGGTGGAGGGTCCTGACCCTGGTTATCATCCTTGGCCCGACTGCCGCAGAGTTTAAATGATTGTCGAGGCATCTCAACAAATATGCCTGCAATCAACGACGTCGCTCATCAGGTGTGATAACAACATCCAAAACCACCTCCCAATTACATCAGTCAACCACAAACAAAAATCCACATAGCATACCAATAGCATATAAAACTCAACGGGCCATGCCGTGGCATCATGCATATGTTAACTCATTCGTCATGCTCTATATAAAATAAATAGGCATATAAACATATATTCATCATATAAGTCAATCATTACCAACCAACCCTGAGTCAAGCTTGTCACTGACAGCGAGCGTACATGTTCGGTCAATCTCCAGGAACCATAAACCTTGGCTCACTCTGATACCAAGTTGTAATGCCCTACTACCTTAGAGTCGTTACTGAATGGGTTTAAAATGTGCACTTAACTAGCTAACCAAGCATTTAACTCAAAAGTGTAACTAAACTGTATTAAAATCACATAATTTGAAAATGAAAACATTCATTGAAAAGTATAAGTGTTTAACATTAGGGATCCAAAAAATACTGTTCATAAATATTTACAACTCAAAATATGTTTTAAGTGACTAAACGACAAAATAGGATTTAGTACAAACGATCTCCCAAAAATACCCCTGGCCGTGGCAGCCAGGCAGACCAGACATGTACGCATCGCCTCATGCTCTCCATACTCATGGTTGGACGGCTTTCTCCTTGCCCTTACCTGCACCACAGAGCACCCATGAGCCAAAGCCCAGCAAGAAAACTCCACACAAATAGATAACATATGCATGTCAATTACTCAGCATATAACAAATCCGCTAACAGGCTAAACACGTACGGCCATGCTGTCCCAGGCACTTTACCAGGCCCTGGGTTCACAGTCTACACCGTAAGGATATCCTAGGTATCCTTTAGGGTCTTACCCTGGCAACTCGCACTCCGCGTGATAAACGCTACTCCTGGACTTCTTGCCGTTCTCGGCCTTCGTCGTTCTCGACCCTTGTCGTTCTCGGCCTTCACCGTCCCCAGCTCTTGCTGATCATTTACATATTTGCATACATACCATAATTAATCAAACACTTAAACATGTATTAACATAATCAATGGGCTATGCCCTGCATATAATCATATAGGGTCGTGCTCTGCAACACTACTATGGGGCCTCGCCCTGTTCTATGGGTACAACGGTTTTCTTAGCTATGTACGGAGCTTCTTGAGCACCGAAATCTCGAGCACCAAAATCTCGAGCACAGTACTCTAACCCGAGCCTCGCTGAAAACCCAGTCACAACACATACATAGCACTCTCATTACTAACCAATTTATAACCATCTCCCGGAACCAATCCCGTGCTCTTAGGACCTCCCGTTTCCCCCCACAAGGTAGCGGAAGCATCCCTCGAGCCCCTTGAGCCAAAATCCCAAAAACACATTTTTCCCCTACCCATAATTTGGCCTAGCGCCGCAGCACCACCCTATAGGGGCCGCAGTGCCCAGAATGGTGCCCTTCCCCTGATGCATCCTAGCGCCGCGGCATGGAAGAACAGGGCCGCAGCGCCCATACGCAAACCCAGAAAACTGGGTTTTTCCCCAACATTTTCCCAAGCCAAAACACTTCCAAATCAATACCAAGACATATCTAAATCCCAAATTCATTCCAAAACCCCAAATAGACCATATGACAACTCGAAAAGATCAATAACAAGCCCAAACACACATTCAAACCCATGATTCACAAATTGGTTTAAAACTTCATAATACTTAAACCAGACCTTACAAAACTTAAACCACACCAGCAATCAGCTTCAAAGATGCACGAAATTCTTACCTCAAACTAAAATTTGACTCTGAGCTTCTTCCAAATCCAACTCCAAGCTTAATTCCTTTGATTCTCAAGCTGAATTTCACAGTTACTAAGCCAAAACCCAACTTTCAGCATTCAACCCAAACTCTAAAAAAACTTGCAAGAAAACTAAAATTCAGAGATGAAGCTTTACCTCTGGATTAATCTTGGCCCTAGCTTGACTCTAGTTGCCCCAATCTCAGCCCTGAACTCCTCTCTTGGTCCCAAGAAACTAGCCCTTCTTCCCCTTCCCTTTTGCTTCTTGGTTCTCTCTATATTTCCAGCAGAAAATTCCTGAATAGCCTCAGTGTAAGTAACGTGACTAACTCCTCTTAGCCAAGGTAATCCCCTCCTAAGGCCAAATTGCCACTTTGCCCTTTCCCCTTAATAAAGTTCTTATCCTAACCTCAAGGCCAATTCCTACATTTCACCCAATTCTCGCTAAGTCCTCGAGTATACCTAAAGATCCTCGTTTAATCTCGACACGCTTAAACCATTACTGAATTTACTAATCACTACTCAGTAATTCCTTAACACTTTATAATATTCCCAAAATACCCCTAAGCTCCTCCCGAGCCGGGTACTTGACCCCGTTGTGACTTTTAGCAAAACAGCTCCCTAGGACCGTCTCAGAACGTGCATCACAGTTATATCACCACCCACATGTGGTATCAATCACAACATATACAAATATTACATTTATGCCCTCTGCGGGCTAAAATTATAAATATTCCCCTAACAACCAAATGGGGCCCACATGCATATTTAATTCACCTAAACATGCATTTCTAATCACATGTTCATTAAATTCACATACTATTTCAATATAACAATTATTGCCCTCCAGGCACGCTAATCAAGGCCCCAAGCCTTATTAGCAAATTTGGGTCACTACACAAACGTTGACCAATAGGGTTAAACCAATCCATAAGCGAGATATACACTTGTATGCTTCTAAGGTCGCCGAAAATGTTAGCATCACACCCTCTTGGCCAGCTTTAGGGTCGATTGTATGAAAGATGGAGATGGGCTCTAGTGTGGCTCTGTAGCCACTCAGCTAAGTTAATTGCATGCATTAGTAGGATTATTGTTACCAGGCATGTTAGTTGTAAATCTATGATATGTCAATGTACTGCTTACAAGTATGATTATGTTTTCTTGCTGAGCCTCGGCTCACGGGTGCTAGTTGGTGCAGGTAAAGGAAAAGGGAAGGTTGGATCAGCCATGAGTTGGAGAGCTTCAGGGGTGGAGTGTGCATATGCGGCCTGCTCGTCCGCCACTGCCGAGGTTGTCAGTTGGAACTAGGGTTGAACCCTGATTTTGCCGCGTAGGTCGGCTGTTGTATTCGTTTTGGGGTTGTAACCGTTTTTAATTACAATGAAATTCCATGCATCGAAGTTAAATATTTTTAATAAAATTGTTTACTTTGATTGAAATTTTTAGTACCTAAACCTGTGGTTAGTTTAATTACACAGTTTAAACTCAAATGGCTCATTTAGCGAGTTAAGCACTTTTTAAACTACACAGTGTAACGGTCCTTATTAGGAGGACGTTACAAGGGCCATATTTGTAATTTGAACCCATTGAGGGTAGGATTTTGAGTTATGTGCGGTGTTTCCAGCATGAGGAGATCATGTCCAGCAGTGTTAGCAGAGAGTCACAAAATTGGTATTTAGTTGTGAAACGTGTAACTACTAGTAACCTGAGAATTAGTGTTGTTACTGAAATAATAACTAAAATGTGGTATTTCTACAAAGATTGAAAGGACTAGGTTGCCCTTGAGGTTTAGGAAAGAAGTGTGTTAGAAGGAGGGGTATAATGGTCTTTTAGGCATTGGGTAGATAAGTCTTGGCTGAAGGTAAAATATACACGTTCAAACACTCCCATACAATCTTCACTTAGCTTCTGAAGAGTTCTAGGGAGAAAAGGGCAAAGTCAAGCTTAAGGATTTTGGTGGTTTGAGGAATTGGGAGTAGATTCAAGCTGTGGAGGAGGATTTACAACTACCAAGCCTTAGGAAATTCGAAATCCAAGAAGAGGTAAGAGTTTCATTTTCTGATTTTGTGTATTGCTTGATGTTCTTGAGAGTTTGGACTTTTGATTTCTAAATTTGGGTTTTGGGATGAAGTTTTGAGGAACTTAAGCTTGGGAACTTGAGGACTGAAGGTTGGAGTGGTATTGGAGGCAACTTAGGGTCGAATTCCTCCTTAAGGTAAGAATTCCTTCGAATTCTTAAAAGAGTTTCTGGTGTGGTTTAAGTTTTTAAGGAATTTTAAACCATTAGGTGATTTGGAGTTAGGATGTGTGTTTGAGTTTGATTTTGGTGCATATGAGTTGTGTATATTGTTTATTTGGGGTTTTGGGTCAAATTGGAACTTGGGCACACTTGGGGAATGGTTTGGGAAAGTTTTGGCTCGGGGAAAATGGTGGGAAAAACTCAGTTTTCTTGGTTTGCGTAGGAGCGCCGCGACCCTGCTCTTCTGAGTCGTGACGCAGGGATGATTCAGGATAGGGAACCCCTGCTGGGGGTCGTGGTGCCTGTAAGGCTATGGATCGGCGCTAGGCCATTTTCAGGGCCTTGAATTTTATGTTTTTAAGGCTTAGGCCCAGGGGGCTCGGGGGACGATTTCACCACCCTGCATGGGGAAACAGAAGGTCCTAAGAGCATGAGATTGGTTCCAAGGATTAATTATAAAATTGGGTAGTAACGAGAATATTACTTGTGGTGTGTGACTAGGTTACCGCTGGGACTCAGGAGAGGATCGTTCTCGGAGGTAGTGATTGCTTGTCTGATTGTTAGCACCCGGATTAAAGGTAAGAAAACTGTTGTACCCGTAGAGCAAGGCATGGCCCTATTGTTTGTATTGCAGGGCATGGCCCTATGTGATTGAGTTACAAGGCGTAGCCCTATTGTCTATATATAGCATATGTTTAAATATATGTTGATTTTATGCTGTGTAATGCATATTTGTAAGGAACAGCGAAGGTCGAGAACGACATAGATCACGTGGAGTGCAGGCTGCTAGGGTGAGACCCTCCTAGGATGCTGGAGACATCCTCTCAGTGAAGACCGCGAACCCAAGGCCTGGTAAAGTGCCTGGGACGGCATGGCCGTTATGTGTTTAGCTTGTTGGCTGTTTTGTTATATGTTATTGATGTATATGCATTTAATATTTGTTTGTGTTGAGTTTTCTTGCTGGGCTTCGACTCACGGGTGCTCTATGGTGCGGGTAAGGGCAAAGGAAAGGTTGACCAACCATGAGTATGGAGAGCATGGAGCGACGGGTACATGTTCGACCTGCCTGGCCGCCACAGCTAGGGTTATTTTTGGGCAAATGTACTGTAATAGTTGATTTGTCGCTTAGGCCAACCTTAAATGTATTTTGAGACATAAAGTATTTTCTGAACAGTATTTTGGGATCCCAAATGCATCTCTTTACGATTTCAATGAATGACTACATTTTCATATCAAATGCCTTTAAATGACTTTTATTACAGTTTAGCTACACTTTTAACCTAAAACCTCGATTAGCCTAATGGCACGTTTTCCACTCACTTAGTACGGCTCTAAGGAAGTAGGGTGTTACAGTGGTGATGGCATGTCAATCAATGCTCTGGTCTTATTTGGGTTGGCTTCTATTCCCCTTGAGCTTACTATAAAGCCTAGAAACTTCCCGGATGCCACGCCAAAAGTGCACTTTTTGAGATTTAGCTTCATCCCATATTTCAGGATAATGGCGAATGCCTCCGCTAGATCATCTGCATGTTGGGATGATGTTTTGATTTGACTAACATGTCATCTATGTAGACTTCCATGTTCTTTCAGAGTAGGTCCCGGAACATTCTGTTAACAAGCCTCTGATACGTAGCTCTAGCATTCTTTAACTCGAAAGGTATGACGATATAGCAGTATACACCTTTATTCGTCTGGAAGTTGGTGTGTACCTGGTCTACTATATGCACAGAAATTTGGTTGTAGCCAAAATAGGCATCCATAAAGCTCAGCAACTCGTATCCAGAAGTGGCGTCAACCATCTGGTTTATCCGGGGCAGTGGGAAGCAATCTTTTGGACAAGCCTTGTTGAGGTCCGTGAAATCTATGCAAGTTCTCCATGTCTTATTTGGCTTTGGCACCAACATCGGGTTTTCCAGCCATACGGGGTATAGTGCTTCCTCGATGAAGTTAATCGAGGATAACTTTTTCATTTCTAGTTTGAGGGCCTCTGCCCATTCCATGCCCAGTGGCCTTTGCTTCTGTCAGACTGGAGTTGCGTTTTCATCGATGTTTAGGGTGTTACATATGATGTTACAATCAATCTCGGTCATGTTCACGTGGGACCAGGTCAGGACGTCCTGGTTTTCTTTTACTCGGGCGACTATGGCAGCCCTAACCTCCGGATTCAAATTTCTTCCTACTCGATTACTCTGGTTGGATCGGTGTCACTGATGCACACCTCTTCTATTTCCTTCATTGGTTCTAATGCCATGTCTTCCTCTATTCGCGGATCCAATTCATCATCTTCCCAGACCACCCCCTTGCTGGCAGTGGTTGTGCGACTAGAGCGATGTCTTCCTCTTCAAGGGGCTCTTCAAAGACCATGAGAATTGGTCTGCCGACACATGATAACACTTCAAGGCACTCTTCTGATCTTCCCATACTGTCCCCACTCCACCATTATCACACGAGAACTTCAAGCATAGGTGGCGAATGGAGGTAATGGCACCAAAATGGACCAGAGTGGGACGTCCAAAAATCACATTATATGCAGTGGGAAAATCCACCACCACGAATGTGCAGTACTTGAACGTGCTTTGGGCATCATTTCCCAATGTAACTGGGAGCTGTATTTTTTCCATCGGGAGCAATGAGTCTCAACTGAAGTCGTAGATCTGCGTAGAACACGAGGCTAGGTCCACCTCTGTTAAGTCAATTGTTATGAAGGCCGGCTTGAATAAGACATTGACAGAGCTTCCATTGTCCACCAACACTCGAGAGACTCTTTTGTTGACTAATTGGGTGTCAATGACCAAGGGATCGTGATGCAGGAAGTGGACATTCTAGCCATCGTCCTCCATTAATGTTATAGGAAGATTCATCAGCTTTGAGCGCTGGGCCGGAGTCTGGACCAACGCTCACATCTCGTCGTAGTGGTCGAGCTCACTGAGATACCTCTATTGGTCATTCCGGGATGGTCCTCCCAGATGTGGGCCTCCAGATATGGTGGCTACATGGCCATCTACTCGAGGTGGTGCAATCCCAGGTGGATACGGCATTCTAGGTCTAGGATCCATAAGGCCTCTAGGAGGTTGCACTATTGGGGCCCCCTATAGGGTCTGTGTTCCCAATCCTGGAACATATCCTCCTTGAGGAGGTCTAAACTGTCCAGGTGCTCCCTGGACAAGGGGCTTTCCTGGAGCTATAGGTTGTCCTAAAGTGGGCATCCTGATTCACTGGTGGACTACGTTGATCCTGTCCTTCAGCTGACGACATTCCTTAGTTGTATGGCCTATGTCCTTGTGATAGGTACATCTTTTGCTTGCGTCCCTTGGGTTCTTTCCCCTTTAAACATAGGGCTTGGTTTTCGTTAGTGGACTACATTGCCTGTTGCAAGGTAGATATTTTCCCAGGTATCCACCAAATTTGTGTATTCTATGTACTAGGGCTCGTACCCCCTCTTTCCTTTCTTTGCGGGCTCGGTCCGACTCTGATTCTTGCTAGAATGTTTCCCTTGAGAATGACTTATGCTCACTTCTGCTGCTTCTGTCTGGGATTTTTGAATTGCTACAGGGTGACACTATATCCAGTTGGTGCCACTTCGTATCTAGAAAAAGAGGTTGTAGACGTTGGAGCATATCCTGATGAAGCGGGTGATAAACGGTCCGGGTTATGAACTGCATCCCGAGAGTTCCAGTGGGTCTGGACATTGCTGGAAGTGTCGGATAAGGATTTCTTGGGTATTGCATCTTGTATCCAAGAATGATTTGTGTTGTTAGTTATAGTGCCGGAGGCCATCCAAAAGCTTGGATTAGAGCTTATTCCCAGTTGATGAAGCCTTGAGCCTTTCTTATAAACTCTTCTAGAGTGGCTGCCTTACTGCGTTGCATGTCATCCCAGAGAGGGGATCCAGTTCTGATTCCGGATTGGAGGGCTACTAAACGTTGCCCATCATCCACCTTAGTCTTTGAAGCTTCCTTTGTGAAGCGTTGGATGTAAGCCCTAAGGGTCTCAGTGGGATGTTGCTTAATGTTGGCTAGCACACTGACCTCCATGCCCAGTTTCTGGGCGGCTATGAATTGCTTACGAAAGGCCGACTGCAATCCAGACCAAGACTGGATTAATCCTGTCTTGAGCCTTTTCCACCATTCTTCAGCAGATCCGACCAAGGTGATCGAAATACACAGGTATTTGTCGTTGTCGCAGACATGGGCTATAGTCATCAGGTGATTGTAGTGGGATAGATGATCTCTAGGGTCAGTTTTTCTGGTGTAGGTGGGTATATCCGGCATCTTGAATCCCTTGGGTGATAATATGTCCAAAATGTGTTTTGCATATGGTTCTTTTTCTTCTTCTTCAGAATTGGAACCTCCACCTTCTTGTTTTCGGACCAAGTGGTCCGTGACCTCTTTGAAATCGGCTAGTTGCTCCATGAACTGCCTGGCCATTCTATCTTCGATGGGAACTTTCTTGTTTCTCCTGTCATTAAGGTTATTCCTCAAGTCGCCTCCCTGAGGGTGAATCTTCTCTTTACGAGCCTACCCCTTTCGAGCATTGAGGTTGTCTCACAAATCTACGTAGGATGTGTCATCTCCCAAACTAACGGCTTCCAGCTCCTCCCTGTGTTTATGCCCTCCGCAATCCTTGTTCACAGAAGCACCGGGATAAAAACGTCTTCCCTAAGGTTCATGTCTCGGAGAGTTCCAGGGCCTGGTACCCTGCGAGTGTTTCCCCTGCAGATTGTTGGGGTGATTCCATCCTGGGACAAGATTCACCCGTTCTTTCCTAGGGTCCACCTTAGCTTTTGAAGTGGGAGGAGTTGGAGGAGTCTTCTTTTGGGGTTTTGTTTTTTCTATGGGATGGTCGCTTTGGCCTTCCCTTTGTCTTGAAGGGGGTTAGAAGGACCGACTCTGGGATGATTGGATCATCCCAGAGGGAAAATGGGTGTTCCATGGTTGGGAGCGCCAGTCCCTGTAGGTGGGACAGCTAGCTGAGTTCCTAGGGGAGGAACTGGTGCGGGATCAACTGCAAAGCCCTGAGCAGCAAGAAATGCTTGATGAGCCAGGAGGAATTCTCGCATCTGGAGGGTGCTCTCCTGCTATTCTGACATCTTTTCCTCTTGATCGAGGACTTGTCGTCTTAAGCGAACCACCTCTAGGTCCTCTGGTTTAGGTTCTACATCATCCTTGTCGGGGTCGATGGGATTTTTGGCCTCCTGGTCTTCGTACCCCTCTCCATCTTCTTTGTAATATTCTTCATTGTATTCACCCCCTTCTTCAAAGTACTGGGAGTCATCGGGCAGGGGCCCATTATAAGGTACATCCTCCAGTTGGTCTTGAGGAAGTTGCTGGTCTTGCAATGGTTCTCCATTGTCTTGTTACTGCTGTTGAGTGAGATCAAACATGGTATGTCTGGTATTCACCATCTTCGTAGATGACAAAGACTGGTTCAAGCTTTCTTCTAGCTGTCAATGAAAGCACCAAAATGTTTACCGAGGTTTTTGGAAACTAGAAATATATCAAGAAATAAGAGCTAGTAAGAAAAGAAGGAAATAAACAAGATCAAGGTTTTTTACGTGGTTGGGGAGTTAATGAGCCTTAGTCCACGAGTCACTTGTACTGAGCTTTAGGGAGTTTATCAATGGAGGTTTTCAGCAAGTTCAGCAGCATTTGTGCATGCATGAAAAGTCGGATCCCTGCTACAGTGCACTAATGGCACAATTTATAGGTGGCCATGTAGCTTGGGCCGGACTAATCCGATCCCAATAAGGATATAAGCATAATTGCTCTCTAATGGAGCTATTGTAAAAGTGTATAACATGATTACAGATTGTTTATTCTAGGCCTGCTGGGTCGGCTTAAGCGTGGTAGAGCATTACAGCTACCCTTTGTACGTTAATACAGTCTGATGCACGTGGGCTATCAGGGGGATTTAGGGGACAGGATCTGTCAGAGTAGTGGTAGTACCGATCCCTAGGAACATTGTACGTTCCATGTGTATCCCTTTTGCAGGTTAGTTGAGGAAACCAACTATCGGATTTCTCGGGGATACGTCAGTCGGGTCATGATTTGGTCTTATTCGACTAAGACGTATGGTCCAGATTTATTTAGCAAGGTTCAAGTACATTTACCATGATAGACATCACCTAGCAATGACAGATCGAAGGGTGTATCTTGATAGTGGGTTGAAATGTGAGGATGGACCCGGAAGCGCTATCCGGATGCCACATGGTGAGATATGGCCCCTGGACTGGGACATCCACCGCAAAAATCTACTTCCTGAAGGATGGAGGTTGCAGGCACTCATGAAGTTGGTCCGAACCTTCACCTCAGGTTCGAGTTCTCTTTACACTTGGATTATTTTCCAGTCATTGGACCTAGGACGGGTCTAGGCCTTCAGGCCTCTGGTTGCTCAGTGTTCGCTAGGCCTTGGCCTCTCTTGAGAATTCATGAGGCCCACTTGACAATGCCACGTGTTCTTGGTGGAAAATATGGACAACATCTACCACAATGAAATAAGATTAGGATTCACAAGCTGTGAATCTTCATGCAAGTCAAGCTTTCTTGATGAAGATATTGGAGAAAACTGGTAATCTTAAGAGCTAGAGAGAGATGGGTTTTAAAGAGAAAGGTGAGTGATCAATTCACGAAAAAATCAAATGACCACTTTAAATAGTAAAGGAACCCTCATTAGACTCAACCAAAGGATTAAAGCATTTGATTTGAATTTTGGAGCCAAAAACATGTCATTGTACGGTCATATTCAGACCACCCAGGTGACGCGTTGCTTGCACCCAGGCGATGCATTGCCGCCATGCAGGCGATGCATTGCCTGTGTAGTGATTCAAAGGACCAGCAATGTGTCGCCTCCTAGAGGAGACGCAACGCATGTCTCTCTGACTTGGCGCCCCAAAATTTATCTCAAAACATCCACAAATGCCTCCAAACTTTTTCGGTACTCTTATATACTCCAAAGAAACACTTTGGACCCAAAAAGATAATTTATAGATCCCTATACCAAAAGTCAACTCTTACATGTTGAATTTAGTGAAACTGTTATGGTTTTTACACCTCTTCATGTCTAACCAAATTTACTGTGTATTTAACCAATCGTAACATTAATTACCTTAGGTCATTCCACTCAATAACCACCAAACTATTTTCCTAGATCAACTTACAAACTTTTCTTGTCATTTTTCAATGTACATAATCAAACTCAATCTCAGAACCAAGTCAAATTTTTATTCTTAGTACAACCCCAAAAAATTTTAACCACTCATATGTGTACTTACTACCCATCACCGTATCATGACAACTCATCATTTTTGACACTATACTTTTATCCTTATATCGTTTTAAATTTCAGCTTAGTTATAATATCCAAATTCATAGAACCTTAATTCCTATTTTACTAACCCAATACAAACATCTTTCTATCAAACTGTTGACGCGGTTCTTCGGCAACAGGTAATTAAGAGAAGAAGAGAAAGAGATTAGTACTTAAAAGTAGAACCGCCGCAGATATGAAATCTTTGTGAGAAGAACTAGGTGACCCTAAACACGTTTTTTAAGTGGTTCGAAGGTTAAAATCCTTCTACTCCACTAGTCAATATTATTGATCTTTTCTGGGTAATTGGTTTACAAAATATATAGTTCTTACAAGACTATTTTTTCCAACCCCTATCAATTCCCAGGGTCTCCATATTTATAGGAGAAGGCACCTGGAAATTGGTAGGGAGGTCATCCCGTGACCTTACCATTTGTCATATCAAGTCTGTGATATTCATGATTACTTCCTAAACCTGACACACAAGTGTGGTCTAATCAGTATGGAAGGAGATAATGGGCCGCACGGCCCAACCCATCCGTGGGTGTCTGAATACGCACGTTCCTGCGGCGTGTCCGAGAAGTCAGGGGGATATCGGACACGTGATGGCAGGATTATGCACGTTTATCTTGCGTGTTGACCTCCCATAGGGTCAAAGCTTCCTGAGAAGCTCGCTACCGGAGCAATCCATAACCCGAGCTGATCCTTCAGTGGTCGTCGGATGTTGTTCCCAGCTCCTGGAACAACAAGAAGGAGCAGGAAACTCCATCCCCTCGAGCTAGAAAGGGCCCGTCCTGAAGATAAAGCTTCTGGCCTGTGGGAGCCTCGGGCTAAATCATGTTTAGTCCGAGGATCGTCCTGCTAAACAGCCCGTGGGAAATCCAGGGCGTACATCTGCCCCCCAAGCTCCTGCTCGTGGTTCATGACGTCAGACATGGGAGACCACAGTTGGAGCTTTTAGACTTCTCCCACAACCCTTCGCATTCCATGATTTTCGCATGCGTCTGATACGTGGAACGCCGCGGGTGGCGACGGTACATTCTACGAGAACCGCATTAAATGGCCTAGCCTACTGTCCAGCCGTCGTTTCACATTTCGAGTGAAGGGTCTCCCAGGAGCCTTTTACACGTGATCCCCCCTTGTATAAAAAGGGGGTGGTCATCCCACGCACGGACCACCTTACCATTCAGAACCTCTCAAATTTCCTTCTTTTCTCTCTGACCTTCCGAAGAGCAAAACCCTCATTTCCATTGCTCTCATCTTCTCCGTTCACGAAGCTTAAGCGTGCGAGTTCCTTCAAGGCCTTGGAGACTACTGTGCCAACGAAGCCCCTACCCGCGCAGCAACCTCGCTCACCATCCAACCCTACACTGCAAGTCTTCTGTCCCCATTTATTTTTGAAAGCATGCCACTGTAGCCTAGGTAAAAAATTTTACTGTAGCCACATGCAGAGGTTTTCTGGGTCGCGCGGATATGGAGGGTGATGGCCCTTCTTTGATTAGGGCACATTTGCCATGGGACATCGCCTTAGAACATGGGTTCCATGATTCTTTCTTAGGAACAATTTCTGGTAGGATCCGTAGGAACTTTGGGTGCAAAAACCGGGTAGCTTAGGGAATACGCCTTAAAAGCGGTTTTGCCACGCCTTGCCTGTTGAAACTTTCCCCCCAAGGCAAAAAAAAAAATTTCTTACTCTGAGCCATCTGACACACGAATTCCGAGTAATCTGGGATCTGTTGAGGGCATAGGCGCGTGTTCCTTGGAACGCGTGGCACCACTCTCCACGGGCTGGGCTTACCCCAGCTCGTGTACTTAATGCTTGCCTCACTCTCCTGCTTGGGTCGCCTTTTCTAAAGTGTTTTCTTTTGTTCGATAGGCGACCAGATGGCTCCAAAGAGAAATCTGCCACAGAAGAATGTGGGAAGTTCGGCCTCCCAGAAGGATAAAGGAAAGGCGGTGGTGACCAGCTCGCCAATTCCTCACTTTGGACCGGCGGTGGAGAAGCAGGCCGAGGTGGCTCCTGACGCGTTTTTCGAGGCGGAGAGAATCGTCTCGAAGATAACCAGCCAGGCAAAGATCACCAAAATCTTCCTTAACCACAACATTCCTCTGGGGAAGACCTCCGTGATCGCCCGACCTGCTGCGGATGGGGAGAGGAGCTGTACGCCGCTCGACGAGTCGTTCGCGGCCTGGAGCGGGGAACACTTCAAGGCAGGGGCCTTCCTCCCCCTGGATCAGTATTTTGCTGATTTTCTGAACTACGTGGGGTTGGCCCCATTTCAGCTCCCCCCCAATTCCTACCGTCTGCTGGCGGGACTAAGGTATTTGTTCCAAAAGCATGAGTGGGAGGTCCCCACTCCTGCTGATATCTTGTATTTCTTCTGCCTCAAAGCCAGCCCGGACCAGCGGGGGCGAGGCGACGGGTTCTATTACTTAACCCGCTTCCCTAACACAGCAGCAGTGATCGAGCTGCCGAGCCATCCAAACGACTTCAAAGACCAGTTTTTTATGTCTACTGGGTTCCGAAACTGCGATCATCATTACTTCAACCGCCCTCGTAAGTAATCCTCCATTTAGCTCGCCTTTTAACGGTTATCTTATTTTAGCCCGTCCCTTATTCCAATTCTGATTTCGACCAACCTTGCAGCCATCTACTCGAGGACCGAAAAGTCCGTGACCCTCGGGGGTCAATACGACACACTGGCGAACCTGCCTCCCAGTGAGAAAGACTACCGCGTGCTCGTGACGGACGAGACGATGGTATTCTGCAAGCTGATTTTCCCAAATCAGACCTTGAATTTGAAAAGGCCCCGGGGGCCTCCCCCAGCCCGCGACAACAGGCCGATCGTCGCGGAGGAGGTCGCAGATGACGAAGGCGAGGAAGAAGGTGAGGAAGTTCCTCTGGTGAGGAACAGGAAGCGGAGCTTGGAGGTCGCCCAGGGGATGATCGAGGAGAGGGCCCAATCCGGAGCAGCCGCGGGTCCTTCCGGTCAAGGTAACTTTTACTTATTTAAGAACGTAGATAGGGCCACTGCAGACCCCCGGCTGGTTAGGTTCAACCCTAGGCAGCTCGTCCATCGTCACCCAAGGAATCCGGACCTGGACACGCTTCTGCTCCACTGCGTTGACCAGCTCGTGCTGGACAACCAAGAGAGTCGGCCCAAGGGTACCGTAGTAGTAGATAATACCCTAGCCTTTAGGTCGGCCATTTTTGAGGAGTATGGGACCAATTTACGCACGTGGCCTGCGCTCCAGAGGGGCGTCTACGCTCCGGGGATTAGGCAGTACGTAGAAGAGTCCAGCCCTGATTCAGAACCGGACCTAGAACCTTCGCCAGTTCGTGAGATAATCGTCCTAGGCTCTTCCAGCTCGGGGGGTAGGGCTCCCTTAGTATTTGCTTTCTTATTGCCTTTATTTCTGTATGATTGCTGATAACCGTGTTTTTTGCTCTTTGGCAGAAGAGATGTCTCAGCCCGGGAATAGTCTGCGGGGCGTTGTGTTTGGTGGGAATCCCCCAGCGGGGCCGAGGTTAAAGAGGCTTCGCGAGTCCAAGAGCTCGACCGGGGTCTCCACCAAATCCCCAGCTACGGAGAAGGGGAGAGACCCGTCATCCCAGGTCGCGGGGGCGAACCTCCCTGTCGCCAGGACAGGACTCATGCATCCGCCACCCCAGCGATCTCCACTGGCCGCCCAGGACGGGGTAATAGAGGTCGGGAATCTGGCCGCGGTAGCCCCGGACGTGCGTATCCCGGTCGACCCCCGGGCTCTGGAGAAGATGCCCGAAGCATTCCGGGGTACGGTGTACGAGTCGGCCAGCTACGCCGTCAGCCACTATTACAATATCAGGGAGAAGGAGCTCCGGGCCATCGAAACAACGAGCCCGGTCCGAGTTATAGAGTCCGCTATGGACATGACTTTAACGGTAAAGTGCCCCCTTCTTTTAAGGCTTTGACACTCACACGCCGCCTTTCTCCTTCCAGTTTGCTAATTTATCACTCTTTTCTTGCAGGGCATGGCTGCCGCCTATAGAGGCATCGTTAGGACCAAGGCCCAGCTCGAGGGTTTGGAAGCAGATCGCCAGACTGCCCTCCAGGAGTCTCAGGAGGCGAGAGTCGCCTTGGCGGCCTCAAAAGCCGAGCTAGAGAAGGTCCGCTCGGAGAACCAAGAGCTTAAACGCTCCCTGGCCGCATCCGAGCTAGAGAAGCTTCGCTCCGAGAACCTAGAGCTTAAAAACTCCCTGGCCGCATCGCGGGCAGACCTTGAGGTGGCGAAGGCCGAAGTCCAGACCTCCCAGACCGCCCTGAAAGACGAGCGGGCCGTGTCGGAGCAGTCCTTACAGGACCTATTCTATCACTGCTGGTCCCACAATCCGGACGCGGACTTCTCCTTCATGCCGCCGGACCTCTGGGCATTCCTGTTGCCGCGGCTTCAAGCCCGGCTGAATAAGGAGGCTCCTCCATCGGAGACTGGAGAGGCCTCTAAAGGGCCAGCTGATGGGGCTTAGGATGCTTCTTGTTTTCGTATTTTGAACTCTTTTTTATGTGAGGCGTTTCCGCCTCGAGACAATTTGCTCAACCAGTTTTACATATATATTTTCATGTATTTGGTCATAATTTATCTCTTTATTTTTATGAACGTAGTTCGAGTTAACTTTATCCGTATCCCGGGCTCTTTAAATAAGATCCGCGTTCAACAATTTTCTAGTTCACTCCTAAGTTTTCTGACCTGGTTAAGACCAGGAGCTTATTTTGAAAAAACTCAGATCGCGTCAACTTTTATCCGTATCCCGGGATCTTTAAAGAAGAACCTCGGTCAACAAATTTTAGCTAACTTCTAAGTTTTATGACCTGGTTAAGACCAGGAACTTATTTTGAAAAAACTTAGTTTGTGTCAACTTTTATCCGTATCCCGGGCTCTTTAAAGAAGAACCTCGGTCAAAAAATTTTAGCTAACTTCTAAGTTTTATGACCTGGTTAAGACCAGGAACTTATTTTGAAAAAACTTAGTTCGTGTCAACTTTTATCCGTATCCCGGGCTCTTTAAAGAAGAACCTCGGTCAACAAATTTTAGCTAACTTCTAAGTTTTATGACCTGGTTAAGACCAGGAACTTATTTTGAAAAAACTTAGTTCGTGTCAACTTTTATCCGTATCCCGGGCTCTTTAAAGAAGAACCTCGGTCAACAAATTTTAGCTAACTTCTAAGTTTTATGACCTGGTTAAGACCAGGAACTTATTTTGAAAAAACTTAGTTCGTGTCAACTTTTATCCGTATCCCGGGCTCTTTAAAGAAGAACCTCGGTCAACAAATTTTAGCTAACTTCTAAGTTTTATGACCTGGTTAAGACCAGGAACTTATTTTGAAAAAACTTAGTTCGTGTCAACTTTTATCCGTATCCCGGGCTCTTTAAAGAAGAACCTCGGTCAACAAATTTTAGCTAACTTCTAAGTTTTATGACCTGGTTAAGACCAGGATAGGACTTAGTTTGTGATAACTCTTATCCATAGATAAAAATTAACACCTAAGTCGTTAAGGAGACCTGGATATATCCGGGTACCATATGCCCCCCAAGTAACTGGGAAAGGGTCTTTCGTTGTTACTTTAAAATTACCCTTGCAAATAACGAGAAACATTTGATTTTTATTTATACATGGGAGGTGACCTTCTAGGTCTTACACATGTTTATTGATAATATTTCTTTAGGTGGATTGCATTCCAAGTCCGCGGGACCGCCCCTCCACCAAGTCGAGCTAATTTATACGTCCCTTCTTTGATGACTTCGATGACCTGGTATGGTCCTTCCCAGCTTGGTCCCAGAACCCCATCTTTGGGATCTTTCCCGGCCAGGAAAACTCTCCTCAAGACCAAATCGCCGACGCTAAAGGCACGTCTTTTGACCTTAGCGTTGAAGTAGCGAGTGATTTTCTGTTGATAATGGGCGAGCTGGAGTTGTGAATCCTCTCGCCTCTCATCCATCAAGTCTAAGGAGTGGCATAGGAGCTCGTGGTTCTTGTCCTGTTCGTAGGACCAGACCCTGTGCGACAGGACCTTTACCTCCACGGGGAGGACCGCTTCACTTCCAAAGGTTAGGGAGAAAGGAGTGTGACCCATGGGAGTCCGATGTGAGGTCCTATAGGCCCACAGAACTTGGGGGAGCTGTTCTGGCCAGATCCCCTTTGCCTCATCTAGCCTCTTCTTGAGGCTTGCCTTCAGAGTTTTATTGACAGCTTCGACCTGGCCGTTCGCCTGGGGATAGGCCACGGATGAGAAACTTTTCACAATTCCGTTTTTTTCGCAAAATTCGGTGAACAGGTCGCTGTCAAATTGAGTGCCATTGTCGGAAACGATCTTTTTGGGTAGGCCGAAGCGACAAACGATGCTTTTAACCACGAAGTCTAGCACCTTTTTCGATGTTATTGTCGCCAACGGCTCTGCTTCGGCCCACTTTGTGAAGTAGTCAATGGCTACCACGGCGTAACGGACCCCGCCCTTTCCGGTGGGCAGGGCGCCTATTAGATCTATGCCCCAAATGGCGAAGGGCCAGGGAGACGATATCATTTTTAGCTCGGTCGGGGGTGCTCGTGCAACCGCGGCGAACCGCTGACATTTGTCGCACTTTTTTACGTATGAGATCGAGTCTTTGGACAGAGTTGGCCAGTAAAAACCCTGCCGAAGGATCTTCAAGGCCAGGCTTTGCCCCCCAGTGTGATCTCCGCAGAATCCGTCATGAACTTCCTGCAGGATGGCCTTCGCCTCACTTGGAAGAACACACCGGAGGAGAGGTAATGAATGCCCACGTCGGTACAACACCCCCTCGACTAGCGTATATCTCGGAGCTTGATAAAGGACTCGTCGTACGTCGTTGCGCCCTTCGGGTAACTTGCCCTCGACGAGGTACTCAACAATGGGAGTCATCCAGGTCGGCCTGATGTCAATCATCTCAATATCCGCTCGATCTCCGTCTATGCTTGGTTTGTCCAAGAACTCAATTGGCACCAACCCCAGGGTTTCTGCCTCCCCCGAGGTGGCGAGCTTGGCGAGAGCATCTGCATTGGCGTTCTGCTCCCGAGGTATCTGCTCGATCGACCCTTGCCCAAACGTAGATAATTCGGATTTTACCTTAGCCAAATAAGAGGCCATCTTGGGACCCCGCGCCTGATACTCGCCTAAGACCTGATTCACCACGAGCTGGGAGTCGCTGTAGCACTGGACAGAGCTTGCCTTTAGCTCGCTAGCTATCCTAAGTCCGGCTAACAAGGCCTCGTACTCTGCCTCGTTGTTGGACGCCTTGAACCCGAATCTCAGCGCCGAATGGAATCTATGTCCTTCTGGGGATATCAGAATAATTCCGGCCCCGGAGCCGTTCTCGTTAGATGAGCCATCAACGAAGATCCTCCACGATGAGCCTGAGGATGTGAGCTGCTGTGAATCTTCCGATGGGATCTCACGGAATCCCGCGCATTCTGCCACGAAGTCGGCCAAGGCTTGACTTTTTATGGTAGTTCGGGGAGTATAGAAAATCTCGAACTGACTGAGTTTGACCGCCCACTTTAGCAAGCGTCCCGAGGCTTCAGGCTTTTCCAAAACCTGCCTTAGAGGCTGATCGGTCATAACGTGTACAGAGTGGGACTGGAAGTATGGCCTGAGTTTTCGCGAGGCCGTGATTAGGCAGAACGCCAGCTTTTCCATCAACGGGTACCTTGACTCAGCTCCGAGGAGTCTCTTGCTGATGTAATAAACCGGTTTCTGAGCCCGGTCCTCTTCTCGCACCAGAACGGCGCTAGCTGCGTCCTCAGTCACGGCCATGTAGAGGAAAAGAGGTTTTCCTACCCTGGGCTTTGATAGCACAGGTGGCTCAGCCTGGTGCGTTTTTAGGTCGAGGAATGCGCCCTCGCACTCTACTGTCCATTCGAACTTCTTGTTTCCGCGGAGCAGGTTGTAGAAAGGCAGGCACTTGTCGGTCGATTTGGAAATGAACCGGTTCAGTGCCGCCACCCTTCCTGTGAGTCCTTGGACATCTTTCCGCGACCTGGGGGATGGAAGCTCGAGCAGTGACCTGATCTTGTCGGGATTTGCCTCGATTCCTCGGGTATTGACTATGAAACCCAAGAACTTCCCCGATGCGACACCGAAAGTGCATTTCTGAGGATTGAGCCTCATGCCATATTCTCGCAGTATGTTAAAACATTCTTCCAGGTCGGCAACGTGGTTGGTGGCAGTCTTTGACTTGACAAGCATATCATCGACGTACACTTCCATGTTCTTCCCGATCTGATCCGCGAACATTCTATTTACCAGCCTTTGGTAGGTAGCTCCGGCGTTCTTTAGACCGAACGGCATGACCTTATAGCAATAGACATTAGTCGGGGTCATGAAGCTGGTGTGATCCTAGTCTGCTGGATTCATCGCGATCTGATTGTAGCCCGAGTACGCGTCCATGAAGGACATGAGCTCGTGCCCCGCCGTGGCATCCACCAGTTGATCGATCCTCGGCAACGGAAAGCAATCCTTGGGGCAGGCTTTATTCAGGTCGGAAAAATCAATACAGGTCCGCCACTTGCCATTGGGCTTTGGAACTAACACGGGATTGGCAACCCAAACGGGAAATCTGGCTTCGCGGATAAAGCCACATTTCTTGAGCCGGGCCACTTCTTCTTCAAGGGCCTCGGCTCGGGTTGTCCCTAAACGCCTTTGCTTTTGAGACTTTGCAGGGACGCTTTTGTCTAGGTGGAGCGTGTGCATGATTACGCTCGGACTGATCCCTATCATGTCCTCGTGCGACCATGCGAATACGTCTAGGTTCTTTTTCAGAAACGCGGTCAGATCCGCCTTTCTTCTATCGCAGAGGTTCTTTCCGAGCTTCACCATCCGTGAAGGGTTTTGTTCATCGATGCCTACCTCCTCGAGATCTTCAATAGCTTGGAGCTCGGACCTGTCCTCGCCTACTCGGGGGTCAATGTCCTCGCTTAAGGCGAGCTTTTCGTCTTCGGAAACCCAAGGTTTTTCAATCTCAGGGGCCGCCTTGGGTCCCTGCGATTCCTCTTCATCCTGAATGGCCATCGCCACCTGCCCGGGTTTAGATTTTCCCTTCATGGAAATGCTGTAGCATTCCCTGGCAGCGAGCTGATCGCCCTTGATAGTGCAGACCCCTGTCGAAGTAGGGAACTTCATGGCGAGGTGCCGGACGGATGTGATGGCTTCGAAAGCAACGAGCGTTGGTCGGCCCAAAATTGCATTGTAGGCAGCGGAGCAGTCAATGACTACGAATTCGAGCAGTTTGGACACTGTTCGGGACTCGTCGCCTAGGGTACTGACCCTTCGCCTGAAAAACCATATAGCATCATCGAGGTTGCCTTTAGCTCGGAGACGGTCAGACCCATTTTTTCTAAGGTTGAACGGAATAGGAGATTCACCGAGCTCCCATTGTCCACTAACACCCTCCTTACTCTCCGGTTGGCGAGCTGGACTGCTACGACCAAGGGATCGTTATGAGGGAATTGGACATGGCCCGCGTCCTCCTCCGTGAAAGTGACTGGTTGTTTCTCTAACCTTTGTTGTTTTGATTGACGCTGTTCCGGGACGAACCCCCCTCCATTGTGGGCCTTCAACTCATTTATGTACCTCTTCTGGGCGCCTCTGCTCATGCCAGCCATGTGTGGCCCTCCAGAGATGGTGGAAATCTCTCCCTCGACCACGGGGGGAGGGACGTCCTGATCTACTCGAGGTCCAGGTTGACTGGCTGGGACCTCCGGAGTGCGTCGACCTGTGGGGACCCTGTTCCGCGAGTATTGCGCCAACGGACCTGCTCGGATGAGAGTCTCGATTTCATCTTTGAGGTGCCTGCAGTCGTCGGTATTGTGCCCGACGTCGTTATGAAAACGGCAGAATTTGGAAGCGTCTCTCTTTCCCTTAGGGTGCTTTATTGGCTCCGGTCTTTTCCAGGGGACTCGCGTAGCGTTGGCCAGGAAAATATTCTCTCTGGTTTGGGTGAGCTCGGTATACGCTGTGAACACGGGCTTGAATTTATCCACGGACTTATTCTTCTTTTGACCGTGCTGGACGTTTTCACCATTTCCTTTTCTTTTGCTGCCACCGGGCTGGTTGCTCTGCGTGACGTCGGGAGTCGCTACTACGATCTCTGTTCCCGCCCCAGCGGGCTTCTCGAGGACCTGGCTGGTCCCCGCGGCTGAAGCTTCAGCTTCCTCCAAGTTTATCCATTCTTGGGCTCTGTTAAGGAATTCACTAACTGAGCTGACCCCCCTCCTTTGAATATCCTTCCACAGATCTCCGCCTACTAGGATCCCGGTCCTCATAGCCATGAGTTTGGAGCTGTCGTCGGCATCTCTGGCTCGAGCAGCGACATTTGCAAATCTGCTCAAGTAGGCTTTTAGCGTTTCTCCAGGTTGCTGTCTCACGTTAGCTAGGGAGTCGGCCTGGACCCTGGCGGCCTGAGAGGCGCGGAATGCCCTCTTGAAGTCAGCCGAAAAGGTCTTCCAGGAGCTGATTGACTGCCTTTTACTTTGTTTGAACCACTGCCTGGCAGGTCCAGTTAGGGTGGAAGGAAAGATCAAGCAACGAAGCTCTGGCCCGATGTTATGAGCCATCATTAGGGTGTTGAACATCCCTAAGTGGTCAGATGGGTCTCCATCCCCATTGAACTTTGACAAGTGAGGCATACGAAAGCCAGAAGGGTATGCCGTTGCTGCTATGTTGGGGGCGAAGAGCTCCATCTCATCCCCTGAATCATATTCGTCTTTTTCTTTCTCTGACAGGAGCTTCTTCATCAGCTCCTCCATTTGAGTTAAGCGCTCTAAGGTTTTGTCCTGAGATCCTGGGTTATTCCGGGGCTGTTCAACAGCTCCGGACCCGTTGTACATATTAGGCGGGTTATTGCCCCTCCTATCTGGAGATAGGTCATTTGGGGCATTCCCGCCATTACGTACTTCGGATCGGACCCCAACTGAGCGGGCCTGGCTACCATCCCTAACTGGACCCTCTCTGTGAGAGTTGAGGCGATCTCGAAGGTCGCCTCCATGGGAATTATGGTGACTTTGTGCTGAACTTAGTCGCTGTCGCAGGTCCCCTCCTAAAAGATCACTCCGTGCGCTACCGGTCCAGTGACTCCTGCTGGACAGGCTCGATGTGCGTCTTTGGCGGCTCCGACCTGATCCTTCCCCCGGCACCCTGCTGCGCCGGGAAGGCCCGGCCGATGGCGGGTCTCTCCTACTATTTCCGTAGGTCGGGATGTCTCGGACGGTCTGAGGAGACGGATATCTGATGGGAGAAGGAGGATGCCTGACCGGAGAGGCGATCCTAGTGCCGTCCGGACGGACTAAATTTGGTGGGGGCCCCTCGGCCCTGCCAGCTTGCTGGTTTCGCGCTGGGCGAGCTGGACGAGGAACTGGACGTTCTTCGGGGACGGGCTGACGTCTCCGGATCTCCTCGGCCCTCCTTTGGGAATTTCCTCGATCTCTTCTGGGCGTCCTCGAGGAAGGCTGAGAGCTAGGGGTTGATGTCCTAACCGAACGGCTGTACTGCTGCTGTTCGGTCTGAGGCATTTCCCTGAAGTTCGCCTCTTGATGGCGCGTTGAAGGGGTGGAGTTGGCTGCAGGGAGTCTACCCGAACGGCTATGCCTGGATCGATTACTCCGGCGAGACTTAGGAGCCTCGCCTTGCCTCTCTCCAACGTTACCGTTGGTTGTGAGAGGGGGTAGTTGACTCAGAATATCCTGGATTTGCCGACCAGCTGCTGCTAGCTGGCTCCTCAGCTGAGCATTCTCCATCTCCACCGCAGTGTAATAACATGGATTCGGATTAGGCGGCCGGGGCGCCGAACTACCAGTGTCGTCTTGGCCGGCCGGCTGCTTTCCTGGCCTTTGCTGGACTTCAGGAACTTGCTCCTCGGGGAGGGCAACATGGCGGGCCTCCTGCCCATCATGCTGTTCTGTCTCGTTGCCATGTTTGGATCGAGTGGTCACCATAGTTGTATGTTTGTGGTAGTACTAATTGGATTCGCTCTCAATGAAAGCACCAAACTGTTGACGCGGTTCTTCGGCAACAGGTAATTAAGAGAAGAAGAGAAAGAGATTAGTACTTAAAAGTAGAACCGCCGCAGATATGAAATCTTTGTGAGAAGAACTAGGTGACCCTAAACACGTTTTTTAAGTGGTTCGAAGGTTAAAATCCTTCTACTCCACTAGTCAATATTATTGATCTTTTCTGGGTAATTGGTTTACAAAATATATAGTTCTTACAAGACTATTTTTTCCAACCCCTATCAATTCCCAGGGTCTCCATATTTATAGGAGAAGGCACCTGGAAATTGGTAGGGAGGTCATCCCGTGACCTTACCATTTGTCATATCAAGTCTGTGATATTCATGATTACTTCCTAAACCTGACACACAAGTGTGGTCTAATCAGTATGGAAGGAGATAATGGGCCGCACGGCCCAACCCATCCGTGGGTGTCTGAATACGCACGTTCCTGCGGCGTGTCCGAGAAGTCAGGGGGATATCGGACACGTGATGGCAGGATTATGCACGTTTATCTTGCGTGTTGACCTCCCATAGGGTCAGAGCTTCCTGAGAAGCTCGCTACCGGAGCAATCCATAACCCGAGCTGATCCTTCAGTGGTCGTCGGATGTTGTTCCCAGCTCCTGGAACAACAAGAAGGAGCAGGAAACTCCATCCCCTCGAGCTAGAAAGGGCCCGTCCTGAAGATAAAGCTTCTGGCCTGTGGGAGCCTCGGGCTAAATCATGTTTAGTCCGAGGATCGTCCTGCTAAACAGCCCGTGGGAAATCCAGGGCGTACACAAACCATCACGGTTATGCCTAAAAAGAAAACACAGCACAATGCGTTAAACACGATGCAGTGCTCTAGACGCAGTGCCACTCGACCTTATTCAACCAATCATGATACCCAATTTTTTCGAACTTAACTTTCTACCATACTAACCAAGTTTTCTAGACCTTCCTACAACATACAACTTAAGTCTACCCTTACTAAATCTATGTTTATATGCACTAGCAAAGCATAAAAAATAAAAATAAAAAAGTTATCTTAAGGACTAAAACTTATAGTACGATGAGTCGAGTCTTCCTGATCTTCATGTGCATATCGTGAGGGTCTACGATAACTTTAAAAACCTTTGGCTCTGGTACCACTTGTAACAACTTGATTTTAAATCAATTAATTTACTAAATACTCCATATTTAAGAAATTAATATTTACATGAATTTATTTAAAGAAAACAAAACATTTAATGATATTCTTTAAAAACAAACATGATTTAAACCCTTTTTCAAAACATACAACTTGAGATCTTGTCTTTTAAAATAAATCATCCTTTATGCATTTAAAATCAGACATAACGTAAGTAAAAATACTTGTTTTAAGACTCAACATATAAACCAAGGTTTAACAACTTTTAAAACAATATTTAAGTAGGAAAACCCTGGACTCCCAAGTTAGCAAATCACGACATGCACACATCTGACCGAGCCTGCTCCAACTCATCGCCTCATCAAACTATGGTTTTGCCTTTACCTGCAACACAGAGTACCTGTGAGCTCACGCCAAACAATAAAAGTTATGTAGGACACAACCGACAAAGCCCAAACATAAAACATACACTAGTTAAAATTATCACAATCTAAATCATACATTGTTCATAAGCAATACATTCACATTATAGATGTACGCCCTGTTTTTCCCACGGGCTGATTAGCGAGCCGAGCTGCGGCCTAATCATAATTATCTCGTGGACGTCCCACAGACCGGGCTTCTGTCATTAGGTCGTACCTACTTAGCTCGAGGAGACTCAAGTGTTCTCCAAGATTGCACAAGACTTGACCCCGGATTCTGAAGGCCTATGGTCGAGTTAAGTATCCAGCTCGTGGTACGAACTGAGTATGAAGGCTATGACCCTTTGTAAAGTCAACACACGCAAGGTAAACGTGCATATATCAAACATCACGTGTCTGATATGCCTCTGACTTCTCGGACACGCAGCAGGAACGTGCGTATTTAGACACCCACGACTGGGTTGGGCCGTGCAGCCCATTATCTCCCTACCTATCGATTTGACCATACTTATGTGTCAGGTTTAGGAATTAATCATGAATGTCACAGAGTTAATGTGATAGATAAGAGGGTCACGGGATGACCTTCTTACCAACTCCCAGGTGCCTTCTCCTATAAATATGGAGACTCTGGGACCGTTACGGTGTGCCTTGTAAACAGTGCTAAACTCGCTAATCGAGTCATTTGGCCAAAACATGATCTAAGTATGATTAGCGGTTTAGGGTTTAAACACTTTGGTTATGATGTAACGTTTCATTAGAACGTTTAATATATACATTGTGATCCCAAAAATATAAATTTCAGAGTTTATTACAGAAAATATTTACTACAAGTCGTTCTAAGCGGCAAAACAGGGTTCAACCCTAGTTCCACTTTAAACCTCGGCCGTGGCGGTCGAGCAGCTGCATATGTACACGTCATCACCTAAGCTCTCCAACTCAAGGATGGTCCAGCTTCCTCTTGCCTTTACCTGCACCACATAGCACCCGTGAGCCAAAGCCCAGCAAGAAAACATAACACTTTTCATAAACATTATCAAATGATTATCATTATAATCACACTGAACATAAATCTTTCAAACCAATGGGTGAACATCACATGATTCTAGCGGGAGAGTGGCTGTTAAGTAAGCCACTAGCCTCCAAGCTCTCTTTTCTAGCGGGAGAGTGGCTGTTAGGTAAGCCACTAGCCTCCAAGCTCTTTTTTCTAGCGGGAGAGTGGCTGTTAGGTAAGCCACTAGCCTCCAAGCTCTTTTTTCATTCATCGACCCTCAGGGTCGGTCAGGCATTAATGCTCCTTGAGTCATTCAATGCTAGTAGTCGATTAGATCTAATCTTTGTTGGCTTGCGTGATTCACGCTAAGGCCGTTCTGACAAATAAGTCAGCGCTACCTGACCTGTGTCCAGTATCACTGTCGAACCTGACTAATGAGTCACACCTTCACAGTTAACACTAACACTTTTGTCGATTCTGACTAATTAGTCAGTACCATACACAAGTAAGCAATGCTATCAATATGTATCATATGCCAGTTATCCAAGAATAGGGCATTCAGCATGCTTACTAAACAGTTTCTAGCATAATCATGATCATGCACAAACTCAGAGACTCAAGCTCTGGCCAATCTCATATTCATCATTCATGGCATGCACTAATCACATGTTTCTCGTGCATTACATGCATCACACTTAATCATCCAGCATGCCTCAACAATAGTCATATGCAAATGGGCAAGATTGCCAAGCATTCATTATGCTATCAACATTTACATTTAAACATCCATCATGCATCAATAATAACCATGCATGTCATACTCAATAATCAACCAACATTCTTCAATGATAACCATGCATGTCACATATACACAGGGTGCAGTTTTCTTACCTCAGATTCGAGCTAGTACCGATATAAGAACGATCCTTGAGAACGATCAACCTTTAAACCCTTAGCGGTCACCTAATCATAACCAAATATGGAACACCATTAATAACATGATAATCAAAGGTTCCACACCAATATCTAGCCCCCAAGAGGTCAATCCAAAATAATCCAAGTAGTAGGGACACTCCTGAGGCCCATAGCTAAGTTTCCGGGGTCAAAACGAGCAAACGGGGTGAAAACAAGGCAAGGGCTGCGGCCCTAGCACCTTGGGTCGCGGCCCCCAAGGTTCTCTGAGGCAAGGGTCGCAGCGCCCAGCAAGGCCAATTTCCTGACACCTGCTTCATCGAACTAGGGCCGCAGCGCACAAGAACAGGGTCGCGGCCCCCAACCCTGGGCCATTCCCAAACGCGTTTTAAACACTCCAAATCTTCCAAAAACATACCCAAACATTCCCCAATCATCAAATCAAAGTTCCCAAGCTTCCCAATACTCCAAAACCCTCAAAACCCAAAGCTCAAACCAACCAAAAACTCAACAATTAACAAAGTCCAATTCTAAGCTTAAAAACTTTAAAAACTTCAAACTTCAAACTTAGATTACCTTCGATTGGGTTGTTTCTCGTCAAATCCTTCGGTTAAGAAGCTTCTAATCTTTTCTAGGATCGCTATGCCTCGACCCTCACTTGATTCCGACTCCTAGAACTCAAGATTTCCTCAAAAATGCTCGAACGGTAAAACGGTCTGTTTTGAGAGAGAACGAAAAGTTTCTAACGTACGTTCTTATCTGACAAGCTACTTCAAACTTAAGTAACCTCAAATAAAACCTAGTGCTCGGGGTCCCGAAAACACCCCCGGGGACACTATAGTCAAAACTTCCAGAATTTCACCCTGATCTCAAATATTTCCCAATCTACACCAAATAAACATTTCTATTACCCCAAATTTGACCCCGTTATGACAAAACCGCTAACTCATAATCTAAGATCGTCTCATGCCGCATAGCTCGAATATATCTCCATAATAATGAAATCTCATTCACAAATTACAATATGCACCCAATAGGCCAAATTACCAAAATGCCCTTATCATTATAAGTACACCCATATCCATGCATTTATCATCATATAATAATATAATTCACATTAACATGCATATATTCATTTTATAACATATTAAATCAATTATGGCCCTCCCGGCCTCCTAATCAAGGTCCTAAACCTTATTAGGAAATTTGGGGCATTACAATAAGGGTTGGATTCTCTATTGTAAAGAAGGCCCTGTAATCAAATATCCAGTATAGAGCAATAATACTGACTAGTGGAGTAGAAGGATTTTAACCTTTGAACCACTCAAAAAACGTGTCTTGTGTCACCTCTTTCCTTTTCTAAGATCTTATATCTGTTTCGGTTCACATTTATCACTAATCCCTTTCTCTTCATTTCTTAATTACCTGTTGGCGAAGAACCTCGTCAACGGTTTGGTACTTTCATTGAGAGCAAGTTCGATTAGTGTTGTTGCATACATCCAACTATGGTGACAACTCGATCCAGGCACGGTAACGAGGCAGAACAACATGATGGGCAGAAGGCTCATCATACTGCCATCCCTGGTGAACAAGTTCCTGAAGTCCAGCAGCGGCCAGGAAAGCAGCCGGCGGGCCAAGATGATACTGGTAGTTCAGCGCCTCGACCGCCTAATCCGAACCCATGTTATTATACTGCGGTGGAGATGGAGAACGCCCAGCTGAGGAGCCAGTTAGCAACAGCTAGCCAACAAATCAAGGATAATCTGGCCCGACTACCCCCTCTCACAACCGACGTTAACGTCGGAGAGAGGCAAGGCGAGGCTTCTAAGTCTCACCGGGGTAACCGGTCCAGGCATAGCCGTTCGGATAGACTTCCAGCAGCCAACTCCACCCCTTCATCACACCATCGAGAGGCAGACTTCGGAGGAATGCCTAGAGCCGAACAATAGCAATACAGCCATTCGGTCAGGACGTCGACTCCTAGCTCCCAACCATCCTCGAGGACGTCCAGGGGAGCTCAAGGAAATTCTCGAAGGAGATCCGGAGCGGGCTCGCGACATCAGCCCGTTCCCAACAACCATCCTGCGCCTCGTCCAGATCGCCAGGCGCGGGACCAGCAAGTTGGTAGGGCCAAAAGGCCCCCACCAAACTTGATCCATCCTGACAGAACTAGGATAGCCTCTCCAGTCAGGTATCCTCCTTCTCCAATCAGATATCCGTCTCCTCCTCAGCCCGTCTGAGACATCCCAGCCTATGGGAGTAGTAGGAGAAATCCGCCATCGGCAGGACCTTCCCGGCGTAGCAGGGCGCCGAGGGAAAGCCCTGATCCTCAGCACCAGAGGCGGACTACAAGCCTATCTAGCAGGAGCCATTGGACCGGCAGTCGCCGGAGTGATCTCTGTGGGGGAGACCTGCGCCAGCGTCTGAGTTCGGCGCAAAGTCATCAAACCACCCAGGGAGGCGACCTGCGAGATCGCCTCAACTCTGATAGAGGGGAACAAGCAGGAGGAGATGACCATGCTCGCTCAAGGGGGGCTCTATCCAAAGTACATAATGGAGGGAATGTCCCAAATAACATGTCTCAAGATAGGAGGGGCAATAACCCACCAAATATGTACAATGGATTCGGAGCTGTTGAACAACCCCGGAATAACCAAGGACATCAGGACCAAACCCTCAAGCACTTGACTCAGATGGAGGAGCCGATGAGGAAGCTCCTGTCAGAAAAAGAAAAAGACGAATATGATTCAGGGGACGAGATGGAACTCTTCGCCCCCAGTATAGCAGCAACGGCGTACCCATCTAGTTTCCGTATGCCTCACTTGTCAAAGTTCAATGGGGACGGAGACCCATCGGACCATCTAGGGATGTTCAACACCCTGATGATGGCCCACAACATTGGCCCCGAGCTGAGATGTTTAATCTTCCCTTCCACACTGACTGGACCTGCCAGGCAATGGTTCAACCAAAGTAAAAGGCAGTCAATTAGTTCCTGGAAGACCTTCTCAGCTAACTTCAAAAGGGCATTCTAAGCCTCTCAGGCCGCCCGTGTTCAGGGCGACTCCCTGGCTAACGTGAGGCAGCAGCCCGGTGAGACTCTGAAGGCCTATCTGAGCAGATTCGCGAACGTTGCTGCTCGAGCCAGAGACGCGGATGACAGCTCCAAGCTCATGGCCATGAGAACTGGAATCCTCGTTGGAGGAGACCTCTGGAAGGATATGCAAAGGAAGGGAGTCAGCTCGGTCAACGAATTCCTTAACAAGGCCCAAGTGTGACAGTCAGAATCCCGTGATCCGTAAGGGGAAAAACCGGGTAAGCTGTGCAATCCCACACCGCCTGGGAAGGTCAAGTGTAATGATTCTAAGACTGTGTAGGTATGGGACTACACATTTGAAGAGGGCTTAAATGGATTGATGGGTACTACCTATATCAGGAAGATGCATCTTCTTTTCGGTAGCCCATCACTTGAGAACTCTATGGTTAAGCATGCTTGGCCTGGAGTAATCTAGGGATGGGTGACCTCCTGGGAAGTTTTCTCAGGAAGTGTGCGAGTGAGGACAAAGCACGCTGGAAAGACTTGTCTTGGTTTGTAGGGCCAGTCGTCATTCCAGAAAGTAGCCATAGTGATGTGGGGCGTCACATAATGGTATCAGAGCCTTGACCCAGCTGGAAGTGTGGCCGACGGGGACGTCGGGCCCGTAAGGGGGGTTGATTGTGACAGTCAGAATCCCGTGATCCGTAAGGGGAAAGACCGGGTAAGCTGTGCAATCCCACACCGCCTGGGAAGGTCAAGTGTAATGATTCTAAGACTGTGTAGGTATGGGACTACACAGTTGAAGAGGGCTTAAATGGATTGATGGGTACTACCTATATCAGGAAGATGCATCTTCTTTTCAGTAGCCCATCACTTGAGAACTCCATGGTTAAGCGTGCTTGGCCTGGAGTAATCTAGGGATGGGTGACCTCCAGGGAAGTTTTCTCAGGAAGTGTGCGAGTGAGGACAAAGCACGCTGGAAAGACTTGTCTTGGTTTGTAGGGCCAGTCGTCATTCCAGAAAGCAGCCATAGTGATGTGGGGCGTCACACCAAGAATGGATAAACTTGGAGGAAGCCAAAGCTTCAGCTGTGGGAACCAGCCAGGTCCCCGAGCAGCCCACTGGAGTGGGGACGGAGGTCGTGGCAGCGACCCAAAACGTCACACAGAACAACCAGCCCGGTGGAGGCAAAAGAAAGGGAAATGGCGAAAACAGTCCGCATGGCCAAAATAAGAACAAAGCCATAGACAAGTTTAAGCCCATCTTCGCGACTTATACCGAGCTAACCCAGTCTAGGGAGAATATCTTCCTAGCCAACTCTACTCGAGTCCCTTGGAAGAGGCCGGAGCCATTAAAGCACCACAAGGGGAAGAGAGACACTTCTAAGTTTTGCCGTTTTCATAACGACGTCGGCCACAATACCGACGATTGCAGACATCTAAAAGACGAGGTCGAGACTCTCATCCGAGCCGGCCCCTTAGCTCAATATGCACAGAACAGGGTTCCAGCAAACCGACCTGCTCCGGAAGTCCCGACCAGTCAGCCCGGGTCTCGATTAGATCAGAATGTCCCTCCCCCTGTGGTAGGGGGGAGATATCCACCATCTCTGGAGGTCCGCACATGGCCGGGACGAGGAGAGGCGCCCAGAAGAGATATGTGAATGAACTAAAGGCTCATAACGGAGTGGAGTTCGTTCCGGAACAGCGTCAGTCAAAGCAGAAGCGGTTGGAAAGGCAACCAATCATTTTTACGGAGGAAGATGAGGTCCATGTCCAGTTCCCTCACAATGATCCTCTGGTCGTAGCAGTCCAGCTCGCCAACCGGAGAGTGAGGAGGGTACTGATAGACAATGGGAGTTCGGTGAACCTCCTATTCCGATCCACCCTAGAGAAGATGGGTTTGACTGTCGCTGAGGTGAAGGCAACCTCCATGATGTTGTATGGTTTTTCAGGAGAAGGGTCAATAGCGATAGGGACGATCGAGTTAGTGATCACCCTAGGTGAAGGGTATCGGACAGTCTCCAAACTCCTCGAGTTCGTGGTCATTGACTGCTCCGCTGCCTACAACGCTATTTTGGGCCGACCTACGCTCATAGCTTTCGAGGCCGTCACGTCCATTCGCCACCTCGCGATGAAGTTCCCTACTTCAACGGGAATCTGCACTATCCTTGGCGATCAGCTCGCTGCCAGGGAATGCTACAGCATTTCCATGAAGGGAAAGTCTAAACCCGGGCAGCTGGCGATGGCCATTCAAGGTGAAGAGGAATCTCAGGAACCCTTAGCTGATCCTGAGATTAAAAAACCTCAAAGCGCCGAGGGGGAAAATGTCGTCTTAAGTGAGGACATTGACCCCCAAATAGGCGAGGACAGATCCGAGCTCCAGGCTATTGAGGAGCTCAAGGAGGTGAGTATCGATCCACAGAACCCTTGTCGGAAGGTCAAGCTCGGGAAAAACCTCTGTAGCAAGAGGAAGGCAGAGCTGATTACGTTTCTGCAGGATAAGTTGGACGTATTCGCATGGTCGCATGAGGACATGGTGGGAATTAGCCCGAGTGTCATCATGCACACACTTCATCTGGATAAAAGCGTTCCTGCCAAGTCCCAGAAGCAAAGGCGTTTAGGAACAGCTCGAGCTGAAACCCTAAAGGAAGAGGTAGCCCGGCTCAAGAAATGCGGCTTTATCCGTGAAGCCAAGTTTCCAATATGGGTTGCCAACCCCGTGTTGGTCCCGAAGCCTAACGGGAAATGGTGGACCTGCATCGATTTCTCCGACCTAAATAAAGCCTGCCCCAAGGATTGTTTTCCATTGCCCAGGATCGACCAGTTGGTGGATGCCACAGTGGGGCACGAGCTCATGTCCTTTATGGACGCGTACTCGGGCTACAATCAGATCGCGATGAATCCGGCGGACCAGGAACACACTAGCTTCATGACCTCGACGAACGTCTATTGTTACAAGGTCATGCCGTTCAGTCTGAAGAACGCCGGAGCTACCTACCAAAGGCTAGTAAATAGAATGTTCGCGGACCAGATCGGAAAAAACATGGAAGTGTACGTTGATGACATGCTAGTCAAGTCGAAGACTGCCGATAGTCATGTTTCCGACCTGGAAGAATGTTTTAAGATCCTACAGGAATATGGCAGGAGGCTCAATCCACAGAAATGCACTTTTGGAGTCGCGTCAGGGAAATTCCTGGGGTTCATAGTCAATACCCGAGGAATGTGGTGAACCAGGTGCTGGGCGAATATCAAGCACGGGGACCCAAGATGGCCGCCTATCTAGCAAAGGTGAAATCTGAGCTGTCCACGTTTGAGCGAGGCTCGGTCGAGCAGATACCTCGGGAGCAGAACGCTAATGCAGACGCTCTTGCCAAGCTCTCCACCTCTGGGGAAACGGAGACATTGGGGCTAGTACCAGTCGAATTCTTGGAGAAACCAAGCGTAGAAGATGTCAGGATGGAGGTCGAGATGATCGATGCCAGGCCGACCTGGATGACCCCCATCATTGAATATCTCGTCGAAGGCAAGCTGCCTGAGGGACATAACGATGCACGGCGAGTCATGTATCAAGCTCCTCGGTATGCGATAGTCGATGGGGTGTTGTACCGACGTGGGCACTCCCTACCTCTCCTCCGGTGTGTTTTTCCAAGTGAGGTAAAGGCCATCCTGCAGGAAGTTCACGAAGGATTTTGCGAAGACCACACTGGGGGGCAGAGCTTGGCCTTAAAAGTCCTGAGGCAGGGGTATTACTGGCTAACTCTATCCAAAGACTTAATCTCATACGTGAAGAAGTGCAACAAGTGCCAGCGATTTGCCGCAGTTGCCCGAGCTCCTCCAGTCGAGCTAAAGATGATCCCATCCCCATGGCCGTTTGCAGTTTGGGGAATAGACTTGGTTGGCGCCCTCCCCACTGGAAAAGGCGGGGTCCGTTACGCCGTGGTAGCCATCGACTACTTCACTAAGTGGGCTGAGGCAGAACCTTTGGCAACAATAACGTCCAAAAAGGTGCTGGACTTCATGGTTAAGAGCATCGTCTGTTGGTTCGGCCTGCCTAGGAAGACCGTTTCCGACAATGGCACTCAGTTCGACAGCGACCTGTTCACCGAGTTTTGTGAAAGATACGGAATCGTAAAAAGTTTCTCCTCCGTGGCTTATCCTCAGGCTAATGGCCAGGTCGAAGCTGTCAACAAGACCCTGAAGACGAGCCTCAAGAAGAGATTGGATGAAGCGAAGGGGGTCTGGCCAGAACAGCTCCCCCAGGTCCTATGGGCGTACTAGACCTCACATCGGACTCCTACGGGTCATACTCCCTTTTCCCTAACCTTTGGGAGTGAGGCGGTCCTCCCCATGGAAATTAAGGTGCTTTCGCATAGAGTCCAGTCTTACGACCAAGATCGAAACCACGAGCTCCTTTGCAATTCCCTTGACCTGATTGATGAAAGGCGAGAGGATTCGCAACTCCAGCTCACCCACTATCAGCAAAAGATCACTCGCTATTTCAATTCCAAAGTCAAAAAACGCGCCTATAGCGTTGGCGACCTGGTCCTAAGGAGAGTTTTTCTATCTGGGAAAGATCCCAAACATGGAGTTTTGGGACCAAACTGGGAAGGACCATACCAGGTCATCGAAATCAATAAGGAGGGAACTTATAAGTTAGCCCGGCTTAATGGAGGGGCAGTCCCGCGGACTTGGAACGCCATCCATTTAAAGAAGTATTATCAATGATTCACTTGTAAGGCCTGGAAGGCCACCTTTTTTTTTTTTGTGTATGAAGCAATGAGAATCAGCTTTTTGTTTATATTTGTACGTGTTTTCAAGTGTAATCTAAAGTAACCACGAAAGACCCTTTCCCAGTTACTTGGGGGGCATATGGTACCTGGATATAACCAGGTCTCCTTAATGACTTAGAAGTTGATTCATATCGATTGACCGTTGTTTTTCTTAAAAAATGTGAGATATTGATAAGGATTAACGCTAACTAAGTCCTATCCTGGATATAACCGGGTCATAAAACTTAGAAGTTGATTTAAATCTATTGATCGTTGTTCTTCTTAAAGAGCTCGAGATATGGATAAAAGTTAACGCGAACTAAGTTTTCAAATTAAGTTCCTGGTCTTAACCGGGTCATAAAACTTAGAAGTTGATTTAAATCTATTGATCGTTGATCTTCTTAAAGAGCTCGAGATATGGATAAAAGTTAACACGAACTAAGTTTTCAAATTAAGTTCCTGGTCTTAACCGGGTCATAAAACTTAGAAGTTGATTTAAATCTATTGATCGTTGTTCTTCTTAAAGAGCTCGAGATATGGATAAAAGTTAACGCGAAGTAAGTTTTCAAATTAAGTTCCTGGTCTTAACCAAGTCATAAAACTTAGAAGTTGATTTAAATCTCTTGATCGTTGTTCTTCTTAAAGAGCTCGAGATATGGATAAAAGTTAACGCGAACTAAGTTTTCAAATTAAGTTCCTGGTCTTAACCGGGTCATAAAACTTAGAAGTTGATTTAAATCTATTGATCGTTGTTCTTTTTAAAGAGCTCGAGATATGGATAAAAGTTAATGCGAACTAAGTTTTCAAATTAAGTTCCTGGTCTTAACCAGGTCATAAAACTTAGAAGTTGATTTAAATCTATTGATCGTTGTTCTTCTTAAAGAGCTCAAGATATGGATAAAAGTTAACGCAAACTAAGTTTTCAAACTAAGTTCCTAGTCCTAATCGGGTCATAAAACTTAGAAGTTGGTTTAAATCTATGGATCGTTGTTCTCCCTAAAGAGCTCGAGATATGGAAAAAGATCAGCATAAACTAAGTTTTTCAAGAAATTGTAGCCAAAATGCATAAAGGCAAAAAGGAGAAGATCAATTAAAAGCGTTAAATCAAATTGTCTCGAGGTGAAAGCACCTCATGCAAAGGTTACATAAAAATTATTTAAAAAATATTGGGGGGCACAAGAAAAGAAACGCCCTAAGCTCTGCCAGGTGGTCCCTTGGAGGTCGCCGTCTCGCCTTGCTCAGCTGTGCCAGAACCATCCCCGGTCTCCGAGGGCGCCTCTTTATCAAGGCGAGCTTGGAACTTCACCAGCAAGCGCTCCCAGAGGCTCGCTGACATGAAGGAGAAGTCCGCATCTGGATTGTAGGCCCAGCAGTGGTAGAACAGATCTTCCATGGACTTTTCCGAGGTTGTTCGCTCGGCCTCTAGGGCAGCCTGGGCGACCTGGACCTCAGTCTTCGCGGCATCTAGGTCCGTCCTCGAGGTGGCAAGGGAGGTCTCGAGCTCTTGGACCTTCGAGCGAGTTTTCTCCAGCTCGACCTGCGAGGCCGCCAGGGCATCCTTGGCCGCTTGCAGGGTAGTCTGATGCTCGTCCCTCATGTCCTCGAGCTGAGTTTTGGTCCTGATAATGCTCCGATGAAGGGCGACAACGCTCTGCGAGGACGGAAAGACAATTGCCTTAGAAAAAAGCAGGGCAAAATATGACAATGTAAAAAACCACAAAAAGGGTAAGGTTAGCTTACTGTCATGGCCATGCCTAGTGAAGACTCCAGCATGCCCACCGGGCTCATTGTCTCGATGGCCCGAAGCTCCTTCTCGGTGAACTTGTATATGTGGCTGACGGCGTAGTTCGCCGACTCATACACCGTTCCCCGAAAGGCCTTGGGGATCTTCTCCAGGTCCTGAGGATTGACTAGGATGCGTACATCGGAAGGTACGATGGCCGATGTCCCGACCTCCTTTCCTGCATCCCGGGCAGCGAGTGGAGCTCGCAGAGCCGGTGGAGGCATATTGCTTCCCCCTACAGCAGGAAGGACCGCTCCCGCGACCTGTGCAGCTGGGGCTTGATCCTTCTCCTTCGCATGGGACTTGGTGGGGGTCCCGACGGCGTTCTTGGACGTCCGGAGCCTCTTCGTTCTTGGCCCAGCGGCGGCGTTCCCTCCAAAGACCGCACCTCGCAGGCTCTCCTCGGGCTGAGACATCTCTTTTGCCAAGGCAAAAACATGGTTAGTACGAGAATTAATGATCATGCAAAAACAAAAGCGAAGGGGTAAAGAAAAATTCAAGTATGTGTACTAAGGGAATCCTACCCCCCGAGCAAGTAAAAGAATCTAAGTCGATTACTTCCCGAGTTGGCGCAAGTTCTGGGTCCGGGTCTGACTCAGGGCTAGATTCCTCTACATATTGCCTAATCCCCAGGGCTACGACACCCCTCCGGAGTGATGGCCATGTGCGAAGGTTGGTCCCATACTCCTCGAATAGGATCGACCTAAAGGCTAGGGTGTTATCTACTACTACGGTACCCCTAGGCCGTCTATCTTGGTAGTCCAGCACAAGCCGGTCGACGCAATGGAGCAGGGTTGTGTTCAGGTTCGGATCACTTCGGTGACGATGGATGAGCTGCCTAGGATTGAACCTAGCCAGCCGGGGGTCTGCTGTGGCCCTATCTAGACTCCTAAACATGTAAGGGTTACCTTGACCAGAAGGACCCGCGGCTGCTCTGGATTGGATCCTCTCCTCGCCCGTCCCCGGGACGACCTCCAAGGTCCGCTTCCTATTCCTCACGAGGGGAACTTCGTCACCCTCGTCCTCCTCATCCTCGTCTTCCGCGACCTCCTCCACGATGATGGGTCTGGTGTCGCGAGCTGGGGGAAGCCCCCGGGGCCTCCTGAGGTTCAAAGTCTGATTTGGGAAAATCAGCTTGCAGGCCAGCATCGTCTCGTCCGTTACGAGCGCGCGGTAATCATTCTCACTGGGGGGCAAGCCCGCCAGTGTCTCATATTGGGCCTCGAGGGTCACCGATTTCTCTGTCCTCGCGAAGATGGCTGCATGATTGGTCTAAGTCAGAAAAGGATGTGGGAGGAGCAAAAACGACACTTAACTTCCGAGCTAAGGATAAAAAAAAAAAAACACACTTACGAGGGCGATTGAAGTAGTGGAGCTCGCAGTTTCTGAACCCCGTCGATATGAAGAACTGGTCCTTGAAGTCGTTGGGGTGGCTGGGCAGCTTGATGACCGCAGTCGTATTGGGAAATCGGGTTAAGTAGTAAAACCCGTCGCCTCGCCCCCGCTGATCCGAGCTGGCCTTGAGGCAGAAAAAGTATAAGATGTCCGCAGGAGTGGGGACCTCCCACTCGTGCTTCTGAAACAAGTATTTCAACCCCGCCAGCAAGCGATAGGAGTTGGGGGGGAGCTAAAATGGGGCCAACCCCACGTAATTAAGAAAATTAGCAAAATACTGATCCAGCGGGAGGAAGGCCCCCGCCTTAAAATGTTCGCTGCTCCAGGCCGCGAACGATTCGTCGAGCGGCGCACAGCTCCGCTTGCCCTCTGTGACAGGTCGGGCCACCACGGATGCTCTCCCCAGGGCGATGTTGTGGGAGAGAAAGATTTTTTTGATCTTCATCTGGTCGGTGACCTTCGAGATGATCCTCTCCGCCTCAAAGAAGGCATCGGGGGCGACCTCGACCTCCTGCTCCACCGCTGGTCCAAAGTTGGGGATTGGGGAGTCCGGCATCACCGCCTTTCCTTTGTCCTGCTGTGAGGCCGAGCTGCTGACGGTCTTCTTGGGAGCGTTCCTTTTTGGTGCCATCTGGTCGCCTAACGAACAAAAGAAAACATTTCAAAAATGGCAACCCAAGCGCGAGGAAAACTCAAATGTTATTTGCACGAGCTGAGGTAAGCCCAGCCCATGGAGAGTGGGACCACGCGATTCGATGAACACGCACCTGTGCTCCCAACAGATCCCCGATTACTCGGAATTCGTGTGTCAGGAGGGTCAGGATAGAATTTGCCTTGGGGGGAAAGTTTCAGTAGGCAAAAATTGCAAAACCGCCTGTGAAGCGTGTTCCCTAAGCTACCCGGTTTTGCACCCAAAAGTTCCAAAACTCCTACCCAGAAATTTTCCCCAGAAAAAACATCCTGTAAACCATACTCTTAAATGATTTCCTACAGCAAAAATACCCTAGCCTAAAAAGGGGCTTTCACCCTCCATATCCAAAAAACCCAGTAAAACCATGCATGCGGCTACAGTAAAATATTTACCTAAGCTACAGTGAAATATATTTTCAAAACACACATGGTCAGGAAACTTACAGTGTTTGACTGGGAGGTGGATGAAGGTATTGCCTGGGTGAAAGCTTCATCGGAGTACAGGCTTCCAAAGCTTTGAAGAAATCCTGACGTCTGAGCCTCTTGAACGCTGAGTATAGCAGTCACAGAGAACAGGGTTTTTTCGTCTGAGATGAAGAGAGAAGAAGAAGATAAATTTGGAAAAATTTCAAATGAAAGGGTGGCCCGTGCATAGGGTGGCCCGTGCATAGGGTGGCCACCCCTTTTTATATACGTGAAGGATCACGTGTAGAGGGCCGTTGGATGGCCCTGATGAGGGATCCGAGGCCCTCCACTCGAAATACGGAACGACGGCTGAGCATAGGCTAGGCCATTAAATGTGGTTCTCGTAAGGCGTACCGTCACCAACCACGATGTTCCACGTATCAGGCGCCTGCATAAGAGGTGGAATATGAAGAGTTCATGGGGAAGCCTAAAAGCCCCTACTGTGGTCTTACCCGACGTCGCATACCATGAGGAGGGGCTTGGGGGGCAGATGTACGCCCTGTTTTTCCCACGGGATGATTAGCGAGCCGAGCTGCGGCCTAATCATAATTATCTCGTGGACGTCCCACAGACCGGAGCTTCTGTCATTAGGTCGTACCTACTTAGCTCGAGGAGACTCAAGTGTTCTCCAAGATTGCACAAGACTTGACCCCGGATTCTGAAGGCCTATGGTCGAGTTAAGTATCCAACTCGCGGTACGAACTGAGTATGAAGGCTATGACCCTTTGTAAAGTCAACACACACAAGGTAAACGTGCATATATTATACATCACGTGTCTGATATGCCCCTGACTTCTCGGACACGCAGCAGGAACGTGCGTATTCAGACACCCACGATTGGGTTGGGCCGTGCGGCCCATTATCTCCTTACCTATCGATTTGACCATACTTATGTGTCAGGTTTAGGAATTAATCATGAATGTCACAGAGTTGATGTGATAGATAAGAGGGTCATGAGATGACCTTCTTACCAACTCCCAGATGCCTTCTCCTATAAATATGGAGACCCTGGGACTTAATAAGGGTTGGATTCTCTATTGTAAAGAAGGCCCTGTAATCAAATATCCAGTATAGAGCAATAATACTGACTAGTGGAGTAGAAGGATTTTAACCTTTGAACCACTCAAAAAATGTGTCTTGTGTCACCTCTTTCCTTTTCTAAGATCTTATATATGTTTCGGTTCACATTTAGCACTAATCCCTTTCTCTTCATTTCTTAATTACCTGTTGGCGAAGAACCGCGTCAACAATAGAGTTCTATAACATATCATACCATATCATAGTATAATATAACATATCGTAGCATATCAAAGCGTAACATAATATAATCATAATACTTATTACGGATGTTGTTCCGGCCTTTTACCAGTGTTGTTCCGACCAGTGTGCAACCAAGCACAAATTAACGTTAGCATGCAATATTCATAACGTAAGCATACAATATTCATTCATTGTAACATACATAATATGACATATCATAATCATGTAAGACATTCATAACATGTATCCTACTAGCGTAAACATAATACAATCATACTTAATTACGTCTAGCGTACACCCTATGTGTAGGTGTCTACTATTTTTACCTTAAGTCCAGCAGCGACGCAATCACCTCCCTTCAAGTGCCTTACCGATTCAAAAGGTTGATTTAGAACTCTCTAGATGTCCTCAACACGTGAGACCCAGAGAGGTTTGATAAGAGATAGGATGTTGTAAAATAGATTTTAAAGTTTAGAAAAATCTATTGCTTTCTTTGTCTGAGAGAGAGTCTGACAGTCAAACAACTTTGATCGATTAAAAATCTTATATCTGAAAGTATCGCTCTTTCAATTTTATAAAGATAATTAACTAAATTAATTAATATGTATTTTATTTAAAATAAAACTGATCAGTTATAACCTATTTAATTTAAATCATATTTAAAAAGAATAATTAAGTATATAATTAAATAAACAAATAAATTTGAAATTCAAAATTCAAAATCTCAGGGATAGAAAATATCCTTGTGTGGCACCACTCCCTGTACAATACAATGAGTGGCGTGAGTCACATTAGAGATTTCCCAAATTTTCTCATTTGTTTGTTTAATTAATATTTAAGACAATATATTTATCCCAAAATAAATATCAGTTTCAAAATTAACTTTATCTTAAAATATCAGTTTTAAATAAATAAATAAATATCTTATTATAAATAAGATAATTATTAATTTCTCTATATATTAGTCCAAACATGATTAATATTTATTTTAACATATTTTGGAAAACTATATAGTTAAATAATTAATCAATTGCCCATAACTATCACATAATTATTTCCTTGTCCTGGAAAATTAATTCATTTGCAATTAAGTCCTTCTCTTTACAAATTTTTCTCTTGACATCTTTACCCTTGATAGTGTAGGACAGAGGTGATCTAGGAACCATGGACCTGTAATACGAAGCTCCAATAAACCAGGTTATTAATTAAACTCTTTAATCTAATAATCTTATTTATTAATTCCATGATTACTCCACTATAAATATGGAATTGCACTCTAAGTATTTATAGAATTATATTTACAATTTAACGTCCCAAAATTCCTAATGAGGCTTAGTGTCTCGATTAGCGTGCTGGGAGGGCACGTGGAATAATTATGTCTTGATTAATTGAGTAAATGTGTGATTGTGTGAATTATATGAGTTATATCATGATATGACTGGTTATCCATGTTTGGGTGTATTAAATGTGCTTTCAGGTTCGCTTATGCTAAGAGGGGGCATTTTTGTTATTTAGACCCGTTGCGAGTATAATTGTAATTATATGTGCTATGTGAATGGGACCACATTATTATGTGGGTATATTTGAGATATTCGGCACGAGTCGGTCTTTTCGAGCAATTTAGCATAAAAGTCACGAGTCGGTCCTTGCATATGTTGAGAATTATTGGGATATTGTTGAAGAAAATATTTGTATTTAAAAGATCAGTGGATTAATTGGGAACTTAGGGTATCAATTGAGGTTTAGCGGGAAAGTGGTGTCAAATGACCTATGTGCCCTTGAGGTGCATTAAAAGAGAATTTAGAGGCAGAGGCATTTTTGTCTTTTGGGACCCTTGGACTGATTAAGATAGGCATTGAGGGGCTTAGCTTTGTTTTGTACGTTCTCTCATTTTCTTGAAAAATAAAGTTTTCTCTCCTTATACTTTGGAAGAGAGGTTCTTGAATTCTAAACCTAGAAGTCATCTTTGGTGGGGTTTGGAAGCTTGTGGCTGGGAATTGGAAGATGTTAGGATTGTATTAGCTAAGGGATTCGAATTTTCTTAAGGAATTCAGAGGTAAGACCCCTGTTCTTGGCATTTCAGTTGTAGTGTCCCAAATTTTCTAATAAGGCTTAAGGCCTTGATTAGCGTGCTTGGAGGGCAATAAGTGATTTATTATGTTAATGTGTGAAATTGAGAAGTATGTGATTAGAAATGCATGTTTAGGTGAATTAAATATGCATGTGGGCCCCGTTTGGTTATTAGGGGCATGTTTGTAATTTTAGCCCGTTGAGGACATAAATGTGATTATTATGATATATATATATGTGATATATCTATGTTGCACAATCTGAGACAGTCCTAAGGAGTGGATTAGCTAGAAAGTCACAACGGGGTCGAATACCCGACTCGGGGAGAGGCGAGAAGTATTTCAGGTATTAGACATTTTATTGGGTTATCGGGTTATGAAAAATAAATATTTGGAGATATATTTGAAGTTAGAATGTTTAGGAGGGAATATCGGGGAAATTTACTATTTTTCCCTCGAGGACGTTTTTGGTACCCCCGAGCCTTTGAGGTAACCTTAGAGACTTAAGTTAAGAAGAAACAAAACCAAGGAAGCCTTCAAAAACTAAGGAACCGACCATTTCTCTCTCTCTCTCTCTCTCTCTCTCTCTCTCTCTCTCTCTCTCTTTCTTGGATTTCTTTCTCTTTGGAAGCTTGGAGACTTTGTTCTATAGGAGGATTTTGGCTTGGAATTGAAGCTGGCTATGATTGAGGATTAGCTCAAGGCCAAGTTATCAGAGTGAGGTAAGGATTCTAGCACTTAATTATCTGAGTTATGTTGAGTTTCCTCCTGGTATTTCAAGGTTGTGCATGTGAGCTAGATGAAGAATCATTCTTGAGTTTTAGATGAGGTTTGGGGTTAATTCTTGTTAGGTTATGTCGCTGAGACTGTAGTAGAACTTCTGTGATGATTAGCTTGAATTGTTGGGTTGATTTTGGGGTAAATTGGCTTGGTTTTGGTGGAGAAAAATGGAGGATTTTCTGGGTTCGAAGGGTTGGGCTGTGGCATTGTTCTTGCTGAGCCCTCTAGAACACTTGGGAGACCAGGAAGAAGGGCAGGCCGCGGCACAGCCTAGCTTGGGTCACGGCACGCATGCCCTGTTTAGGGTTGGGGGTTTCTGGTTGAGGCGGGCCGCGGCATGGGTTCATGGGGCCATGGAGCTTAGTGTGTTTATGGATTCCAAGGAGGTTTTAGGCTCGGGAATCAAAAAGTTAAGGCTTGGGATGGATTTTATCACCCGGATTTATAGAATTGAAGGTCCCGGAGACTAGAATTATGACCCAAAGCTATTTAATGGATTAGAACTTGATGGATGGATGTTGTTGATACATTTTGACTAGGTTTTCAGCGAGGCTTGGACTAGGGGTCTGTGCTCAAGACATCGGTTTTTGGAAAGCTCGGGACACGGGTAAGAAAACTGTTGTACCCATAGAGCAGGGCGAGGCCCTATAGTTTGTGTTGCAGGGCATGGCCCTATATGATTGTGTTAGAGGGCGTAGCCCCATTGATTATGTTTATACGTGCTTAAGTATTTGTTTAGTTATGCTATGTGTGCATATATGTAAAAGAACGGCAAGAGTCGGGAACGGCAAAGGCCGAGAACTGTGAGGGCCATGAACGGCGAAGACCGAGAATGGCGAGAGCCAGGAACGACGAAGATCGAGAATGGCGAGAGCCGGGAATGGCGAAGGCCAAGAACGGCGAGGGCTGAGTACGGCAAATGGCCAGGAGCAGCGTTGAGCACGCAGAGTGTGAGTTACCAGGGTGAGACCCTATAGGATACCTGGGATATCCTCACGGTGTAGACCGCAAACCCAGGGTCTGGTAAAGCACCTGGGACGGCATGGTCGTATGCGTTTAGCCTGTTGACAGTTTAATTATATGATGAATGATGGATATGCATATGTTATTTGTTTGTGTGAAGTTTTCTTGCTGGGCTTCGGCTCACGGGTGCTCTATGGTTCAGGTAAGGGCAAAGGGAAAGTCGACCAACCATGAGTACGGAGAGCGTGAAGCGATGCGTACATGTTTGGCCTGCCTGGCTGCCACGGCCTAGGGCATTTTTGGGAGATGTCTGTATTAAACCTAATTTTGTCATTTAGTCGACTTTAATTATATTTTTGAGTTGTAAATATTTCTAAACAGGATTTTGGGATCCCAAATGTATATCATTTTATCATTTTTCAATGAATGATTATATTTTCAAATTGTATGACTTTTATTACAGTTTAGCTAAACTTTTAACCTAAAACCTCGATTAGCGAGTTAATTGCACATTTTAAACTTACTTAGTAACGGCTCTAAGGAAGTAGGGCGTTACAACTTGATATCAGAGCGAGCCAAGGTTCATTATTCCTGGAGATTGACCGAACATGTACGCTTGCTGTCAGTGATAAGCTCGACTCAGGGTAGGTTGGTAATGCTTGAATATGTGCTTAGCTGCCCTGTTTGCTTGCTTATTTTATATAGAGCATGATGAATGAGTTAACATATGCATGATGTCAGGGCATGGCCCATTGAGTGTTATATGTTATTTGTATGTGATGTGGACTGTTGTTTATGGTTGGCTGATGTGATTGGGAGGTGGTTTTGGATGTTGTTATCATGCCTGATGAGCGGCATCATTGATTGCAAGCATATTGTTGAGATGCCTCGACAATCATTGAGACTCCGTGGCAGTAGGGTCGAGGATGAAAACCAGGGTCAGGACCCTACCCCACAGGATTGGCAACAGATGTTTGCCGAAATGGAAGCAAGACTGCATCAAACAGAGGAAGAACTTCGACAGCTGAGGCAGTAGGCCCCTCCTCAGGCCACTTGGTTGTCAGTTCAGCAGGCTGTGGCGCCAGTGCCAGTTCAGCCTGTTGTGGAGAACAGGTGGGAACCTTTATATGAGAAGTTTAGGTAGTAGCTTCCTCCCACCTTCAAGGGTTGACCAGACTCACTGCGGGCAGAGCAGTGGATGAATATGATTTCCTCCATCTTGGATTTTATGAGGGTGGTAGGGAATGAGAGGGTAGCTTGTGCCAGCTACATGTTCAGAGAGGATGCCCGCATCTGGTGGGATGTAGTGACTCAGAGGAGGAATGTGGCAGTTATGACTTGGGAAGAGTTCAGAAACATCTTTAACGAGAAATACTACAGTGTTGCAGTCCGAGCTGCAAAGCTTGACGAGTGAATCAACCTGACTCAGAACCGGTTGACAGTTACTAAGTATGCATTGAGATTTGACCAATTGGCAAAATTTGCGACGGATTTTGTGCCAACGGATGCGGTAAGAAGGGATAGATTTGTGCGGGGGTTAAATGTTATGATCGCCATGATGTGAAGATTACTTTGGATCCAGAGACTGCTACTTATCCCCAGGTCATGGACAAGGCCCTTACAGCTGAGGGGCTTGAGGATCTGATATGGAGAGAGAGCATTGTTAGGCGCAATGCTAGGAGGACGGTGCTTCGTTTTATTGGATCCAACCGGGGGTAGTGGCCCCAGTTGGCAGAAGAGAAAGGCCCCAAATTCTTTTGTTCCTTCTAGCTCGGATAAGAGGGCACGGGGTGCTTTTAGTGGCCGTCAGGACGGAGGTGACAACTGGAGGAGTTTTCCAGTGTGTCCTCGGTGCAGAAGACGACATCAGGGGGAGTGCAGGATCAGTGCCTGCTTTATATGTGGGAGTGTCAATCATCTAAAGAAAGACTACCCACAAGCCAGGAAAGAGGAGCCAAAGCAAGGCGATAGTCTCGCTCCTACCAGAGTGTTCACCTTGACTCAGACTGAGGCGGAGTCTAGCCCCTCGGTTATGATAGGTCAGATTTCTAGTGCTGGGTCTTCTTATACTGCATTGATTGATTCAGGAGCTACTCATTCATTTATGTCTGCTAGAGTGATAGATCATCTGTGTAGACCTAGTGTTTTGTATGCTAGGGGTTTTCAGACTTTGTTGCCAACTGGGGAACTGGTAGTCTCTAGGAGATGGATTAGAGCATTGCTAGTAGAGATAGATGGTAGGGAGTTGTCTATTGATCTGATTGAGCTAGTGATGGATGGCTTCGATATGATCCTAGGGATGGATTGGTTATCGAAGTATGGGGTGACGATTGACTGCAAGTGCAGGATGGTGACTTTTGAACCAGAAGGGGAGGCACCCTTTGTATTTGTGGGGATAGTTAGCAGACCGTGAATACCTATGATTTCAGCACTGAAGGCTAGAGACCTGATGCAGGAAGGTTGCATAGGATTCCTAGCGAATATTGTGGATACCTCTAGAGTTGTGTCGGTTGGACCGGGTGAGACCAGATTGGTATGTGAGTTTCTAGATTTATTTCCAACAGACCTGCCAGGGTTTCCATCATAGCGGGAGATTGGGTTTGTCATAGAGTTGGCACTAGGGGCAGAGCCAGTATCGAGGACACCTTACATAATGGCTCCGGCGGAGTTGAAGGAGTTGAAGATTCAATTGCAGGAGTTATTGGATTTGGGGTTCATCAGACCGAGTTTCTCGCCATGGGGTGCTCCAGTGTTGTTCGTCAAGAAGAAGGATGGACCTCTTAGGATGTGTATTAACTATAGGGAGCTAAACAAGTTGACCATTAAGAATAAATACCCACTGCCTAGGATCGACAATTTATTTGAGCAGCTACAGGGAAAGACAGTGTTTCCCAAGATTGATCTCCGATCAGGTTACCATCCGTTAAGGATCAAAGAAGAGGACATACCAAAGACCGCTTTACGCATGAGATATGGACTCTATGAATTCTGGTTATGTCCTTTGGATTAACCAATGCCCCAGAAGATTTTATGGACATGATGAATAGGGTTTTCAAGGACTACTTGGACAAGTTCGTGATTGTGTTTATCGACGACATTCTGGTGTACTCTCAGTCAGAGAGAGCATGAGCAGCATCTACATTTGGTATTGCAGCGATTGAGGGAGCATAGGTTATATGCTAAGTTCAGCAAGTGTGAGTTTTGGCTACCGCAAGTCACGTTTCTAGGCCATATCGTTAGTAAGGAGGGGATTCTGGTTGACCCAAGTACGATTGAGGTGGTGAGAGATTGGCTTAGACCGAGCAACGCTCCTGAAGTCAGGCATTTTCTAGGATTGGCAGGGTATTATCGACTGTTTGTTGAGGGATTCTCTAGGATAGCTACGCCGTTGACAGAATTGACAAGGAAGAAGACTAAGTATGCATGGACAGACATGTGTGAGAATAGTTTCAAGGAACTGAAGTGGCGACTGATCACCGCACCAGTGTTGAGTCTGCCTATGGACAATGAGAAGTTTATGGTTTACTGTGATTCTTCCAGACAGGGTTTAGGGTGTGTGTTGATGCAAGCTGGAAAAGTGATAGCCTATGCATCGAGATAGTTAAAGGAGTATGAGCTGAGATATCCAACGCATGATTTGGAGTTGGCAGCAGTGGTATTTGCACTTAAGGTTTGGGGACATTATTTGTATGGTGAGAAGTGCAAGATATACACCGACCATAAAAGTTTGAAGTACTTCTTTACTCAGAAGGATCTGAATATGCGCCAGAGACGATGGCTGGAGTTAGTAAAGGATTATGATTATGATATCCTATACCATCCTGGGAAGGCTAATGTAGTGGTTGATGCATTGAGTCGGAAGGGCCCAGGACAGTTGTTCAATTCGAGACAAATATTTGATAAGCTAGCTGAGGAGATGACTAGAGCGGGTATAGAGTTGGCGGTTGGTCGATTAGCCAACATCACTCTTCAGTCTACACTCCTTGAGAGGATCAAGGAGGCGCAGGGGAAAGATTCCCAGTTGAGAGGGCACAGAGAGAATGTCTTAGTCGGAGCGGCTAAGGACTTTTCTATCTCGAAGATGGGGTTACTGAAGTACCAGGGTCGAATTTGTGTTTTGATGGATTCTGATATTTGACGAGAGATCTTGGATGAATCTCATACCACTCCCTATTCCTTACATCCAGGTACGATGAAGATGTACCAAGATTTGAGAGCCTTGTATTGGTGGTCGGGGATGAAGAGGGACGTGGTGGAATATGTGGCCAAGTGTTTAACTTGTCAGCAGGTAAAGGCTGAACATCAGAGGCCAGCGGGGTTACTGCAACCTCTAGGGATTCCAGAGTGGAAGTGGGAAGATATCACCATAGACTTCGTGGTTGGTTTGTCGAAGATTGTTGGACAGCATAACTCGGTGTGGGTGATTGTGGATAGGTATACCAAGTCCGCCCACTTTCTACCTGTCAGGATGACTTATACTGTGGAGCAGAATGCCTAGTTATATGTGAAGGAAATTGTTTGACTTCATGGGGCTCCGAGGTCGATAATATCTGACAGGGACCCCACTTTCACCTCCAAGTTTTGGGAGAGTCTGCAGAAGGTTATGGGCACGCAGTTGCGGTTTAGCACCGCTTATCATCCTCAGACAAATGGTCAGTCTGAGAGGAAGATTCAGATACTGGAAGATATGCTACGAGCCTGTGTGTTGGATTTTGGGGGATCTTGGAGTAAGTATCTCCCTTTGATTGAGTTATCGTACAATAATAGTTATCAGGTGACTATCGGAGTGGCTTCGTATGAGATGTTATATGGGAGGAAGTGCAGATCACCTTTCCATTGGGATGAGGCGGGTGAGAGGAGATATTTGGGTTCTGAGACGATTCAAAGGATCAACGAGGTGATTGAAAATATTAGAGCTCAAATGCTCGCCTCCCAGAGTCGCCAGAAGAGTTACTCGGACTTGAAACGTAGAAGTGTAGAGTTTCAGGTCGGTGACCATGTGTTTCTTAGGGTTTCACCTTTGAGGAGAGTGAAATGGTTTGGTATCCGGGGCAAGCTGAACCCTAGGTTTGTTGGCCCCTTTGAGATTCTGGAACGGGTTGGAGAAGTAGCTTACAGATTGGCGATGCCTCCAGCTTTATTAGGGGTTCATGATGTTTTTCACGTGTCCATGCTCCAGAATTATGTATCAAATTCGACGCATGTTCTGAGTTTGAGAATTTGGAGCTAGACCAGGATTAATCTTATAAGGAGAAGCCAGTTCAGATTCTCAATCGGAAGGATAAAGTTTTGCAGAACAAGACCATCGCCTTGGTGAAAGTGCTGTGGAGGAATAGCAAGGTTGAAGAGGCGACATGGGAACTTGAATTAGTGATGTGGGAGAGATATCCCGAGTTATTCAGGTAATTTCGAGGATGAAATTTCTGTAAGGAGGGGATAGTTGAAGCGTCCCAAATTTGCTAATAAGGCTTAAGGTCTTGATTAGCGTGCCTGGAGGGAAATAAGTGATTTATTATGTTAATGTGTGAAATTGATAAGTATGTGATTAGAAATGCATGTTTAGGTGAATTAAATATGCATGTGGGCCCCGTTTGGTTATTAGGGGCATGTTTGTAAGGTTAGCCCGTTGAGGGCATAAATGTGATTATTATGATATATTTGTGATATATCTATGTTGCACGATTCGAGACAGTCCTAAGGAGCGAATTAGCTAGAAAGTCACAACGGGGTCTGTTATCCAAAAAACAAGCATGGATGACATGGCAGACGTTTAATACATGTGGCTGACATCTGGCAAGAGTCTTGTTCGACCATCGACCAGAAAGATGTCTATGGCGCAACGCTCAATCTTTATATACGACCAGTCTGGTTGTATACTCGCTATATTTGGAGAAAATCTTATGCAGTTATAATCATATCCGAAATTATCTCCCATGATTTCCTGAGTATCCGATTATTTAGGAAAGAATATCTGTAACAAACTAATGTAATCCTCCTTGAGCCTATAAATAGAGAAAGATAGCTCAAGGAAGGGACTTTTTGGCTTTCGAATTATCTGAGATTAGAGTTTTACAAGTGTATTAGAGCTATCACATTCGATATATTGTCTTGTTCTTCAGAGGTTTGTGAAACTCATTGAACCCTAGTTCTTTGATCACTCCTTTGAATCTTATATCAATAACAGCTCAAGTGGACGTAGGTTATTACCAGATTCTGGGGCCGAACCACTATAAATTCCTGTGTGTTTTATTGTTTTTGTCATTATTCTCATCTCAACATTTCTATCCACATCAAGCAATTTTGACTCTGTGTCAGTTGACCAAAATCTGGGTCAACATTCTGGTGCTTTCATTGAGAGCTTGATATGAAACCGTTGATATAGTAATGGCGAAAACAACCAAGAAGACTGGACAGGCGGCTAGCGCTGCACCATCTCAGCTGCCTCCTCCCCCTCACCGAAGATGTACCACATTTGGAATTTGATGAGGAAGAACTGGATTCTGAGACGCTGAAGAATACCCTGGGGGTATTGCAGGACGAACTGGCCAATCTTAGGGCCAGCCAAGAAAGTGCTGCTGATATTATGGCACGGCAGCAACAAGAAATTGAGCGACATCGCTTGGAGTTAAGTGAAAGGAAGGCGGATATGGATCGCCGTCAGAGGGAGGCCATGGCAGCCCTCGAAGTAGCCCTACAGCTGGCTAGGAGTCAGGCTGCACCTGCATCGCAGCCTGATCAACCTTCAAATGGGCCACCCCAAAAGGGCCCTAATCCTAGCCCGCCGATCCAGCCCTCGAGCCCTCAAAGGCCCGAGCAGCCACCGATCTCAGGACGATGTCCCGCTGAGGGATCCTGAGGTGCAGCCTCCATCCTAGGCTGGTCGCGGCAATCCCCCGCAACCAAGGCAGAATAGGGTCGGGCAGCCGCCCCGCAGTCCTAGACGCCATAGGGGCGCAGAGCCAAACCCTCCGAGCAGAGGTCAGCGTCCTTCTGTCAACAGAAGGAACTCAGAGATAGGCTCTGCGGTCCAGGGCCCCCCACGGCATGATAATGCACGGGGACCTACCGACCAACGCAGGCCACCCTCTAATGCTCAGGAGGTTCCAGCCCGAGAAGGCAACCAAGGGAACAGTCGATCCCATCGTAGCCAATAAAGGTTCAGAGATGGCCATGATTATAAAGATGTCGACTCAGGCAGAGGAAACGCTGGTCGGAGGAATGAAGAAAGAGGTGGGGGCAGAAGCCCACCACCTAGGGATGACCAACCCGAAAGACGTGACGCTGGGGGGCAGCCCAGACATAATAACGTCTTTAACCGACTCGGAGCTAGCGAGCAGCGAAGAAGAGACGAGGATTTAAGAGATGTACTCAACGATCACAGGGAATGGCATGATGAGTACATTCCCCCAGCAGCAGCAGAGGCCCCGGCGATTCCTAGCGTCGTGCAAGCCCAGATAGATGCCCTCAACCAGGCAGTGCAACAGCTGGTCGGGGGAAGAACGTCTTATATTGATCACGATAGGAGAAAGGGCACTCCTTTCGTTCAAAGGACAGCTATGGCAGAAACTCCTAGCAAGTTTAAGATGCCTACGCTTCCGAACTTTGACGGGTATGGTGACCCGATATCTCACGTCAACAAGTTTGAGATACAAATGGACATTCAGAAAGTGTCCGAAGACGCTCGGTGCAGGATCTTTCCTGCAACACTTTCTGATGCAGCACAGGAGTGGTTTTTCAAATTCCCTCCTGCAAGTATAGTTTCTTGGGAGATGTTCGTAAAAGAATTTTACGGACAATTCTATGCGGGTCGTGTGCACCCAACTAAGGCAAATCAGCTGGTCGAAATACACCAGCAAGACGGAGAACCACTGAAGGATTACGTCCAGCGTTTTATGCGAGCAGCTGCTGGAGCCAAAACAGTGGGAGACGAAGGCAAGATGATGGCCATAACTGCAGGAGTTAAGCGCCGCACGCCTCTTTGGAACAGCCTCAGAAAGCATGGAGTCAGGACTACCCAGGAATTTTTAGATCGAGCTGATCGATACATCAAGCTCGAAGATGCCATAACCAGTGAAGGAAAGCCCCCAGGCAAGGATAAGGGGACTGCCGAGCCCGCCAAAGCCGCCAATGGGTCAAAGCCCAACGGCAACGACAAAGACAACGAGAACGGCAATGGCAATGGCAAGAATGGGGGGAAACGGCCACATAATGAGCCTTCCACCTCTGACAATAAACGAGCCAAGGGTAATCGTTATGAACCTCAGTACACTAACTACACTGCCCTTATTGAGTCTCGGGGAGAGGTGTATCAGGCCATGAGTTCCAGTGTGCCTTATAAGAAACCTGCTCCCATTCGAAAAGATATTTCGAAGAGAGACACTACCAAGTTCTGTTGTTACCATAACGACTACGAACATGATACCAATGAATGCAACCAGCTGAAGGATGAAATCGAGTTCCTTATTAGACAAGGACACTTGAGAAGATATGTACGGGCCTCGGGAAATTCCCAACGAGAAGCTCCAGGTGGCAACGAGCATGCGCCCACACGCCAACGCTTGTCACCTTTGCAGCCTGACCCCGTAGCTGGCACTTTACTCACCATCTGTGGAGGCCCGCACCTCGCAAGAAGCAGTGGAAAGGCGAGGGAACGATATGCTCCGACCCTACGTCACGACCAGGACATCGAGATGATGACTGTGGAGGACAGGGCATCAAAGAAGGCTCGGTCAAAAGAGGGTGAAATAACCTTCTCTGATGGCGACGCCCAGCATGTCCGATTCCCACATTCTGATCCGCTAGTCGTGGACGTTCAAATCGCCAATATGATGGTGAAAAGAGTACTAGTTGATACAGGAAGTTCAGTGAACATCCTGTACAAATCTTCGCTGGAACGCATGAAGTTGTCTGTTAAGGACTTGGAACCCTGCAACTAGATAATTTACGGCTTCTCAGGCAAGGGACTCGCCCCAGCAGGGTCAATCAGACTTCTAGTGACAGCAGGTACAGCGCCCGCTACCAGGACATTACTCGCTACTTTTATAGTAGTCGATTGTCCTTCGGCGTACAATGTTGTCATTGGAAGGCCCATACTGGTTGATCTTCGGGTCTTCACCTCAATATGGCACTTGGCCATGAAATTCTCAACAGACGCAGGGGTAGGACGCGTGTTGGGAAATCAGAGAGAAGCCAGGGAGTGCTACAACGCCTCAATTACAAAGGCGAAGAAGGGAACGTCAAAGAGAACTCCCCCAGATAGGTTGCAGATGGCTATTGATACACTAGCCCAATCCAGTGATGGAGTCACTAAATAGGGTGTTGCCCAAAGTGAGGATAGGGATTTAGATCCTCGCTTTGGGGATTTTGAGGAAAATGTTGGACCCGTCGAGGACCTGGAAGAGGTCCAACTTGACGAAAAAGACCCAACCAGAGTTGTAAAGGTCGGGAAAAAATTAGAAGCAACCACGAAGCATGCACTGGTGGAATTCTTGCGAAAGAACCAGGAAGTTTTTGCCTGATCACACAAAGACATGGCTGGGATAAATCCTGCAGTTATCAGCCATGTCCTGAACGTAGACAAGAGTTTTCCACCCGTGCAACAAAAAAGAAGACTGCTCGATAAGGATAGATCAAAAGCCTTAAAAGAAGAAGTTGAAAGATTAAAGGAGAATGGGTTCATCAGGGTGGCATTTTATCCATCGTGGGTCTCTAATCCAGTACTGGTTCCCAAGCCTAACGGAAAATGGCGAACCTATGTGGATTTCACAGACCTTAATAAAGCCTGCCCAAAGGATTGCTTCCCACTCCCAAGGATCGACCAGCTGGTCGATGCAACTGCAGGACATGAGATCCTCTCCTTCATGGATGCATACTCAGGATACAATCAGATTAGTATGCATCCCCCTGACGAGGATCACACCAGCTTTCGGACCGATACGGGGTTATACTGTTACAAAGTAATGCCCTTCGGACTGAAAAATGCAGGTGCGACTTACCAGCGATTGGTTAACCACATGTTTAAAGAATTGATCGGAGTAAACATGGAGGTGTACGTGGACGACATGCTGGTAAAGTCGAAAAAAGCAGAAGGACATGTAAAGGATTTATAAGAGTGTTTCAACGTTTTGAATAAATACCAAATGAAATTAAATCCTCTCAAATGTTTCTTCGGAGTAGGATCAGGGAAATTCTTGGGGTTCATTGTTAATTCAAGAGGAATCGAGGCCAACCCTGACAAGATAAAAGCCTTGATCGATATGAAATTGCCAATGAAAATCAAGGATGTGCAAAGTTTAACTGGAAGAATTGCCGCACTAAGTAGATTCATTTCCAAGTCGACGGACAAATGCGTCCCTTTCTTCAATCTACTTAGAGGCAACAAGAAATTCGAATGGACTGGAGACTGTGAGTAGGCTTTCCAGGCCTTAAAGGCCCACATGGCACAGCCTCCTGTTTTATCAAAACCTATGGACGGAGAAACTTTGTTTATTTACCTGGCGATCACAGAATTTTCTGCCAGTGCAGTGCTAGTGCAAGAGGAAGAAGAGTGCGAGAGGAAGAAGGCGTACAAAAGGCAGTTTACTATGTAAGCAAGAGGCTAATCGGAGCAGAGTTGAGATATCCTCCCATTGAAAGATTTGCCTATTGCTTAATCTTGGCCTCAAGGAAGTTACGTCCTTACTTCCAAGCCCATCCCATTACAGTCTTGACTAACCAGCCCCTTCGACAAGTCCTGCAAAAACCAGAGGCGGCTGGGTGTTTATTAAAATGGGCAGTCGAACTCGGGCAGTTCGATATTACATATTCACTGCGAACAGCAGTGAAAGGACAAGTCTTGGCTGATCTTATTGCCGAGTTCACTGAGCTCCCAGACAACGAACAGTGCAAAGAGTCTAGTGCACCAGAGCCCCAGGATGAAGCTCCTTCATGGAAGTTATTCACGGATGGATCATCCAACAAATCTCACGCAAGAGCGGGAGTGATATTGATAACGCCAGAAGGGCATCGATTTCACTGCACTATTAGGTTCGACTTCACTGCATCAAATAATGAAGACGAATATGAAGCACTCCTCGATGGGTTAAGATTGGCAAAAGACATGAGTATAAAGGTGCTGGATATTTACAGTGATTCACAGCTGGTAGTGAATCAGGTCCTAAGGGAATATCAAGCACGAGGCCTCCAAATGTTGGTCTACTTAAATAAAACTAAAGATTAGTTGGCTCAGTTTGAGAAGTATACCCTCCAGCAAATACCTCGGGATCAGAATTCGAACACAGATGCCTTAGCCAAATTCGCAAGCGCGAAAGACGCTGACACTTTGAATATTGTGCCAGTAGAAAGATTGTGCGAGCCAAGCATACGAGCAGATGAAACTAATATGGAAATCCGGATGGAGGATACATGGATGGCACCATACTTGGAGTATCTCGCAAATGGTGTACTACCAGCAGATAGAAATAAAGCCAGAACTCTCCAAAGGCAGGCTGCTAGGTACATACTGGTCGATGGTGCTCTTTACCGAAGAGGATATTCCATGCCACTGCTCAGATGTATTACACCGGAAAAGGCTAAAGAGCTGATGAAGGAGGTACATGAAGGCTTCTGCGGGGATCACGCTGGGGGGCAAAGTTTGGAAAAAAAGATTCTAAGGCAGGGCTATTTCTAGCCAACTATGAATGAAGACTCAATGGAGTTTGTGCGAAGATGCGATAAGTGTCAGAGATTTTCCAAGATCCCACGCGCAGCTCCCAACGAGTTAAAGCAGATGCAGAGCCCTTGGCCTTTCGCAGTATGGGGGATAGATTTGATTGGATCGCTGCCAACGGGAAAGGGTGGAGTGAAATACGCAGTCGTAGCAGTCGACTACTTCACCAAATGGGCCGAAGCTGAGCCGCTCGCTACCATAACGACCAAGAAAGTTCTTGACTTCATCATCAAGAACATTGTTTGCCGATATGGTTTGCCTCGAAAAATTGTCTCAGACAACAGCACCCAGTTTGACAGTGGCTTATTCACAGACGTCTGCGAGAGACATGGAATCGTCAAAATCTTTTCTTCAGTTGCACATCCACAAGCAAATGAGCAAGTCGAAGCAGTGAACAAAACACTCAAAGATACCCTGAAGAAAAGACTTGAAGACGCAAAAGGAGCATGGCCAGAACAGCTGCCTGAAGTACTCTGGTCGTATAGAACATCTCACCGAACAGCGACAGGTCATACCCCGTTTTCCTTAGCATACGGGTATGAGGCTTATTGCCCGTCGAGTTAGATCCGCCCTCCCATCGACGAATTACATACGACCAGGACCAGAATAGCCAACTGATGATGGAGTCCTTAGACTCACTTGAAGAGAAACGGGAAAGAGCCCAACTCCGAGTAGCTGTGTACCAGCAAAAGGTCGCTCGGTATTTTAACTCAAAAGTGAAAGAAAGAAAATTCAATGTCGAAGACCTAGTAGTACGACGAGTTTTCTTAAACACCTGCGACCCAACTGCTGGAGTGCTCAGACCAAACTGGGAAGGACCTTACCAGATTGAGGAAGTCCTTCATCCAGGCACTTACAAGCTTGCACGCTTAAATGGAGATCTCGTTCCACACTATTGGAACGGAGAACACCTGCGCAAGTATTTTCAATAAACAGTCCTTTTTAAAGGACTGGCTTGTATTAATTTTTACTTTTTACAAGTTTCGAAAAAAGGGTTAGCCACGCTGTATGGCTAATCGCTTATAAGTGTAAGATCTTTTTAAGATCATTCGTAAAGACATGTTTAGTCCATTTTTAATACGAGATTATAAGGGACTGTGCGCAGCCAGTCATTCTTGCCAACCTTTGTAAATTTATTTTTACAAGTATTTGTTCTCTACGTGTGTTGTTTTGCTGTATTGTATATTTTACAAGTTATTCCGAGCAGTAATGTTCGCACAGGTCGTGGTCAAGGAAAGTGACCAAGGACCTAAAGCTCCTCGATCACTTGGGAGGCATATAAGGTACATCGATAGCAAAGCATACCAAGAGGTATGTAAACACACGAACAAATTGAGTGAAAGCATGCTACGGTACTTAGAGTATTTTTCAAAATTTATATTTTGTTAAATCAAGCCAAAGTACTATGCTAAGTTCGTTCATGCGAACAGATGTTATAATAGAAAAAAATATTATAATATCAAAAGGCATTCTTTTACACCGTGAGCAGTACTGCTCGGATGTAATTGTTTAATTAAAAATAAAGCTGCCCTTGCAGCAAAGTAAAAAGCTACCCTCGCAGCTATAAAAACAAATTGTCTTTACAATACGACCCGTGGGCCATGAAAACAAAATAAAAGAAAAAAATATATATTTTTAAGGAGCAGGAGGGTCCTGAGGATTGGGAGGAGTGCCTTGGTCAGCCGAAGGACCAGCTTCAGGATCAGCGACAGGCACTTTGGCCTTCTCTTCCTTTTCCAGCCAGATGGCGCACTGCGCCATCAGAGTCCTCTTCAACCGCTCGGATAGGTAGTTGAAGTTGGCCTCCCGGTTGTGCTTCCAGAATTCATAGAAGCAGAGGTGAGTGGCCTCCTTATACTTCTTCAAATTCTTGGCCCCGTCCTCCTCGATCTCTTGCACTCTCTTTTCAAGCTCCCTCGTCTCCTGCCTGCTGGCATTCAGATCAAGCTCAAGCTGCTTACATTCTTGAGTGATGAGCTTGGCACTCTCCCTAAATTTTTCTCTGGATTCGTTGGCTTTCTTCAGGGCATCTTGGGCGTCCAGAAGCTCCTGGGTGAGAGTGGCTTGATCCTCGCACAGTTGTTTGTTCTGCTTGGACAACTCCTTATTCTCCTCGAGCAGCTTGTTGTTGTCAGCCTCAAGTGCTTGCTTAGTCTGGGCAAGCCTTGAGTCGAAGTTCTTTCCCCGAGAAACCAACGCCCCAACACGGCGCCAGCCAGCAGTTAAAGTTAGCAGCCCCTGAAGACAAAGAATGAAATAAAGTAAGGAAAAGAAATCAGACATAAATGATAAAGTAGCAGAAGATGACTTACGCTAACTATCTCGTTCAACCCTCTTTTGACGACTTGATCAGCCTCCATTGAGGCAGTTTCAGTAATGGTGGGCCTGGTTGTGTCTGTGCTTCGAGAGCTTGTATATCATCTCCCTGGTTGAGCCGACCACAAAGCTGGGCAGGGAGCCTTCGGGCAAGTTGTCCATTGCCTCTTTGTCAGCAGCCTTAGAAGAAGGCTGTGGATTAACAGGAGTGGGAGTCGTCTGCTCGGAAGGGGGCGGAGGTGGTGAGTTCTCCTTGGAGGAGGCGGTGGCTGGAGCATTGTTTGTTCGAGCCTTCTTTGAGGGGGTCTTGCTACTTTCCCCTCGAGCCCTCTTGCTGTCCTTCTTCAGGACAGAAGAGGCAGCGGCAAGCTTGATAGTGCTCAAAGACGTCCTCGGAGTCCATACCTGCACCAAAGGAAGCAACATAAGCAGTAAGACTAAATGGTCATGCAGGATAAAAGAATAAAAGTAAGAGGATTACAAGTAAAGTACCCGCGCTACAACTATTGGTCGTAACATTATTTACTGAACTACCTAGTTCCTGGAAGAAATCTGAATTTAAGGAGGGAGCATTCCTAAAGTTGCCATCCCCATCAAATAGATGAGAGGGAATTGGAAAATGATTTAAAAGCGAGATTATTATACCGTTTTCATCCGACGAGTCGTCAGAAAGTTCGGTAGGCTCAGCAGCCTTTTGTTTTCCTTTGCCCTCGGGGGCCAAGGGTTTCTCTACTTGACGAGGGATGGCAGGTTCCCTGATCGTAACCCCAGTTGGTCTCCTCCGCGGAGCTCGGGTTCCACTTCGGCTTGGGCGTTCTCTGCCGAAGGTTCGCTCATCGCTGGTGGAGGATTCCAGAGGCCGACCAGCCTAAGGTTAACCTCATTAACTAAATTTTTGACACTCTTATCAGCATTCAGCATGCTGGCTAAGAGTGCCGCCCTTGACTCCATCCCTGGAGTTGGGATTGGATGTAACCATGGGCCTAGAACACAATGGAATGTCAAGACATTGTGATAGAAAAACACTAAGTGAAGAAGCTAGTGATGTAGAATTTTTACCTCCTCGGGTGAAGGCCAGGTTGTCTGCAGCTAAGTCAGGAGTAAGGAAGTATTCTTGGTGATACCTCCCCACATTGGAGATGTGAGTAGTGTCGGCCAAGAAAGTGCGCCCGGTTTCTTGGTGACAAAAATGGAAAAACCTCGTGCCTTCTTGGTTAGGGTTGGACTTGAGGTCAAAAATAAAGTTGACCTCGTGGGGAGTGGGCTCTGGCCATTTTCTGAGTTTATAAAGGATATAGAGTGCAGCCAGCATTCTATATCCATTTGGGGTGATTTGAAAGGGGGCAACTCCAAAGTAATTTGCCACCCCCTGAAAGAACGGGTGAAGAGGCAAAGTGGCACCTGCCTCAATGTGAAACCGTGACCAGGCGCTGTAGGCCCCACCTGGCAGGTTGGCCCTCTGGTCGACAGAAGGTCTGACTAGGGTCACCCCTATCAGTTTATACTTGTTTAAGTAGTTGGCGATCATATGCATCGTCACTCTACTATGGGGAACAACATGCCACCCGACATCCGGCTGAGCAGCGTGTCGAGGACGGGCATGCCTTTGTACATTGGCATCAGGAACATTTTCACCTCGACCACTGGTCGAGGGGGCATCAGCAGTAGACTAGCATGAGGAGTTAGGGATTTTCCTTTTTTGAGCTTTTGATTTTGTTCAAGCCATTCTCTGGGTTGGGACTGGAGAAGGTTTTGGGCTAGGGCGAGAGAAAGGGATATCTGGTATCAGAATAGAGGGGTTTTCTTCACCTTCAAGCAGCTGAGCTAGGAGGTCATCTTCAATGGGTCTTTCTCCTCCCCAAGGGTCTTGCATATGAACTGCAAACAGACAAAGGAGGAGATAAGACACATAGCCTGCGGAGTTACGTGGGAGATTGGGATAACGTTGCTTGCGTCTATTGACCAGCAGCATCCTACCCATACACTAAGTTTGGTGCTAACAGTTTGAAAAATGGATCAAAAAGGAAATAAAATGTTTTCTGAAAAGGAACTTTTTCAACTCCTAAAGGGCAGGAAAAAACCCAGTTTTTTTCAACTAGCTTAAAGATTGAATTTTTACGTTGATCTTACGCCCTAAACCTATGATCCTTACTATCAAACTAGCTCCTAACTTATATAAAGCAAAAATACACTCTCTTACCAACCATCAGATGGTTTATACAAAAATCCTCATAATTTCTACTCAAGAACGCAGGAAATCGCAGAGCACAGTAAACAGCATGCATGGCATAATGAAGAGTTTAAAAGACAAAGTGATTACCTGGGCAAAGGGTAGAGATTCAGAAAAGATAGAAATTTCGAGTCAGAAAGACCTTCGGCAGGACGTCTGAATGGTTTCAAAATTATGGGCTCTGAAGCAAAGTTCTTGAAGTTCTTGATTGGAATGGTGAGTAAAAAATTATAAGAAAAATAAAGAGGTTGCCTATAGAGGCTGAAGTATGGAAAAAAGTGGCAATCATGAATTTCCCATTTTCAAAACGTGGGGGAGTGTATAAGCCGTCGAATTGATTTCTTGACAACTGAAAAGGCTTGATTAGACATAATTATGTCACGGTTTTCAAAAACGCACAAGGATTCTGACAGATTTCGTGGGGCATATGAACGGTTGTTTCCCTAAAGTTTCTTTATTGTTGGTCGCACTAAACAAACTTGGGGGGCAAATGTTATCCAAAAAACAGGCATGGATGACATGGCAGACGTTTAATACACGTGGCTAACATCTGGCAAGAGTCTTGTTCGACCATCGACCAGAAAGATGTCTATGGCGCAACGCTCAATCTTTATATACGACCAGCCTGGTCGTATACTCGCTATATTTGGAGAAAATCTTATGCAGTTATAATCATCTCCGAAATAATCTCCCATGATTTCCTGAGTATCCGATTATTTAGGAAAGAATATCTGTAACAAATTAATGTAATCTTCCTTGAGCCTATAAATAGAGAAAGATAGCTCAAGGAAGGGACTTTTTGGCTTTCGAATTATCTGAGATTAGAGTTTTACAAGTGTATTAGAGCTATCACATTCGATATATTGTATTCTTCTTTAGAGGTTTGTGAAACTCATTGAACCCTAGTTCTTTGATCACTCCTTTGAATCTTATATCAATAACAGCTCAAGTGGAAGTAGGTTATTACTAGATTCTGGGGCCGAACCACTATAAATTCCTGTGTGTTTTATTGTTTTTGTCATTATTCTCATCTCAACATTTCTATCCACATGAAGCAATTTTGACTCCGTGTCAGTTGACCAAAATCAGGGTCAACAGGGTCGAATACCCGACTCGGGGAGAGTCGAGGGGTATTTCGGGTATTAGACATTTTATTGGGTTATCGGGTTATGAAAAATAAATATTTGGAGATATATTTGAAGTTATAATGTTTAGGAGGGATATCGGGGAAATTTACTATTTCACCCTCGGGGACGTTTTTGGTACCCCGAGCCTTTGAGGTAACCTTAGAGACTTAAGTTAAGAAGAAACAAAACCAAGGAAGCCTTCAGAAACTAAGGAACCGACCCTTTCTCTCTCTCTCTCTCTCTCTCTCTCTCTCTCTCTCTCTCTCTCTCTCTCTCTTGGAGTTATTTCTCTTTGGAAGCTTGGAGACTTTGATCTATAGGAGGATTTTGGTTTGGAATTAAAGCTGGTTGTGATTAAGGATTAGCTCAGGGCCAAGTTATCAGATTGAGGTAAGGATTCTAGCACTTAATTATCTGAGTTATGTTTAGTTTCCTGCTTGTATTTCAAGGTTGTGCATGTGAGCTAGATGAAGAATCATTCTTGAGTTTTAGATGAGGTTTGGGGTTAATTCTTGTTAGGTTTTGTCGCTGAGATTGTAGTAGAATTTTTGTGATGATTAGCTTGAATTGTTGGGTTGATTTTGGGGTAAATTGGCTTGGTTTTGGTGTGGAAAAATGGAGGATTTTCTGGGTTCGAAGGGTCGGGCCGCGGCATTGTTCTTGCTGAGTCACGACCCTCTAGAACACTTGGGAGGCCAAGAAGAAGGGCAGGTCGCGGCACGCATGCCCTATTTTGGTGTTGTGGGTTTCTGGTTGACGCGGGCTGCGACATGGGTTCATGGGGCCGCAACACTTAGTGTGTTTATGGACTCCAAGGAGGTTTTTGGCTTGAAAATCTAAAAGTTAAGGCTCAGAATGGATTTTATCACCCGGATTTATAGAATTCAAGGTCCCAGAGACTAGAATTATGACCCAAAGCTATTTAATGGATTAGAACTTGATGGATGGATGTTGTTGATACGTTGTGACTAGGTTTTCAACGAGGCTCGGACTAGGGGACTGTGCTCGAGACATCAGTGCTTGGTAAGCTCGGGACACAGGTAAGAAAACTGTTGCACCCATAGAGCAGGGCGAGGCCCTATAGTTTGTGTTGCAGGGCACGGCCCTATATGATTGTGTTGCAGGGCGTAGCCCCATTGATTATGTTTATACATGTTTAAGTATTTGTTTAACTATTCTATGTGTGCACATATGTAAAAGAACAGCAAGAGCCAAGAACGACGAAGGCCGAGAACAGCAAAGGCTGGGAACGGCAAGGGCCGGGTACGGAAAGGCCAGGAATGGCAAGGCCGAGTACGGCAAGGGGCCGGGAGCAACGTTAAGCACACAGAGTGGGAGTTGCCAGGGTGAGACCTATAGGATACCTGGGATATCCTCACGGTGTAGACCACAAACCCAGGGTCTGGTAAAGCACCTGGGACGGCATGGTCGTATGTCTTTAGCCTATTGACGGTTTAATTATATGCTGAATGATGGATATGCATATGGTATTTGTTTGTGTGAAGTTTTCTTGCTGGGCTTCGGCTCACGGGTTCTCTATGGTGCAGGTAAGGGCAAGGGGAAAGTCGACCAACCATGAGTACGGAGAGTGTGAAGCAACGCGTACATGTTTGGCCTGCCTGGCTGCCACGGCCAGGGGCATTTTTGGGAGATGTCTGTATTAAACCTAATTTTGTCGTTTAGTCAACTTTAATTATATTTTTGAGTTGTAAATATTTCTAAACAGTACTTTGGGATCCCGAATGTATATCGTTTTATAATTTTTCAATGGATGATTATATTTTCAAATTGTTTGACTTTTATTACAGTTTAGCACCACTTTTAACCTAAAACCTCAATTAGCGAGTTAACTGCACGTTTTAAACTCACTTAGTAATAGCTCGAAGGAAGTAGGGCGTTACATCAATGATGTTCTTGGAGTGTTGAATGTTTTTGGATTATGAATTGTTAATTGTTTTAGTTTTGAGTTTCTGAAGTGTGGGGTAGGTTTTTCTAGTGATTTGGGGTAGAATTATGGTCGAAATTGTAATGCCCTGCTAATTAAGGTCTGTTACCACGTGTGTTTAAATTAGTATGGGACTCGCTAAACAAGTCATTTGGACTAAAACATGTGATTAAGCCACTAAGGGTGCAAGTATTAAAAATTCTTTGTCAACGAATACACATTTCCATTAAAAGAAAGCTTTAGTCTTTATATGGAATCCCAAAATACAAGTTAAAAATTTGTTACAACTTAGGGATTACAAAATAAGCCGACCTAAGTGGCAAAACAAGGTCCAACCCTAGTTTGCGATACCTCGGTCGTGGCAGTCGAGCAGACTGCATATGTACACCTTTCCCCTAACGCTCTCCAACTCATGGTTGGCCAAGCTTCTCCTTACCCTTACCTTCATCACAAAGCACCCGTGAACCAAAAGACTCAGCAAGAAAACATACTAACAAATTCAGATAGCCAATGGAATATAATAGCATGCTTGGCAGTAATAACTAAAACCAAGCACACACACTATACTAGTAATGACCATAGGGTCACACAAGTGCATGCCGCACTTCCATTTATTTATATGGCATTCGAGCCAGTCAAGTGCATGATGCACTCCTAGGGTGGCCTAGCCATAGCGGCCTGCGCTCAACACACATAATGTCGATCGCAACTTATAAGCCGAGCCTTGCAAACCCTCGATTCATAAGTCAAGCCTTTTTCACCCACGACTTATAAGTTGAGTCTTATAAACCCTCGACTTATAATTCGGGCCTTGTAAATCCCTCGACTTATAAGCCGGCCTTGTAAATCCTCGACTTATAAGTCGAGCCTTGTAAACCCTTTGACTCATAAGTCGACCTTGTAAATCCTCGACTTATAAGACTAGCCTTGTAAACCCCTTGACTCATAAGTCGAGCCTTGTGAATCCTCGACTTATAAGTCAAGCCTTGTAAACCCCTCGACTCAAAAGTCGAGCCTTGTGCACCCACGACTTATAAATCGACCCTTATGAACCCTCGACTTATAAGTTGAGCCTTGTAAACCCTCAACTTATAAGTCGAGCCCTCTTTCTCCCTTTGCTTGTAAGTCGAGCCCTTTTAGTACCTCGGTTTGTAAGCTGAGCCCTTTTTAATCAAATATCCCCTCGACTAGCAGGCCAAGCTTTTGGTTAGGTGCAATAGATAGACTCCCGATGTGATAATCAGTATCTTGTGATTCGTATGGGGAAAAACCGGGTAAAGCTGTGCAATCCCACACTGCCTGGGGAAGGCTAAGTGTGATGATTTTAAGACTGTGTAGGTATGGGACTACACAGTTGAAGAGGGCTTAAATGGATTGATGGGTACTACCTATGCCAACAAGAAGCATCTTCTTTTTGGTAGCCCATCACTTGAGAACTCCAAAGTTAAGCATGCTTGACCTGGAGCAATCTGATGATGGGTGACCTCCAGGGAAGTTTTCCCAGGAAGCGTGCGAGTGAGGACAAAGCACGCTGGAAAGATTCGTGTTGGTTTGTAGGGCCAGTCGTCATTCCAGAAAGCAGCCATAGTGACGTGGGGCGTTACACCCGACCTATAAGTCGAACCTCCCAGTCAGGAACAGATATACATATAATACCTTCATCATACACATATACAATGCATTACAATGCACTTACACAGGTATACACATGCATAATTATAATCATGCTCATTAGCTGGGCATGAGCCCTAATCATGTTTACATTTAACAGTTGGGCCAAGCCCTAATCATATTACATTTAATAGTTGGGCCAAGCCCCAATTATATTACATTTAGCAGTTGGACCAAGCCCTAATCATATTACATTTAACATTTGGGCCAAGCCCCAATCGTATTACATTTAACAGTTGGGCCAAGCCCCAATCATATTATATTTAATAGTTGGGCCAAGCCCCAATCATCATATACATTTAACAATTGGGCAAAGCCCCAATCATATTACATTTAACAGTTGGGCCAAGCCCCAATTGTATTACATTTAACAGTTGGGTCAAGCCCCAATCATATCACATTTAATAGTTGGGCCAAGCCCCAATCATATTACCTTTAAAAGTTGGGCCAAGCCCCAATCATATTACATTAACAGTTGGGCCAAGCCCTAATCATAATACATTTGATAGCGGGGCAGAGCCCTAAACATAATATATTCAAAAATGGGGTCAAGCCCTAATCACATATCTCACGCATCGGGTGCAGTTTCTTACCTCGATCCTCGTGCAAATAGTGAAACAACCACGAGCGTTAATCATGACCCAAGCCTGGCGGAAACCCTAGTCACAACACAAAAATATTTTCATCAAGACTTAACCCTAGAACCCGAGTTCCAAACCGAACTCTAACTCTTAATACCATGGTCCCCAATTAACGGGGCGTGAAAAATGTCCCCCGAGCCTCCAAGCGGGCTCCCAAATCAAGTTCCCAAATCAAGTTCCCGAGCCCCTGATCCTAGCCCTTAAAATTCAGAAAACTTTTTGTAACGCCCTACTTCCTTAGAGTCGTTACTAAGTGAGTTTTAAACGTGCAATTAACTCGCTAACCGAGGTTTTAAGACAAACGTGTAGTTAAACTATAGACAGAGTCACATAATTTGTAAATACAACCATTCATTGAAAATTATAAAGTGTTTAACATTTGGGATCCCAAAATACTTGTTTAGAAATATTTACAATACCAAAATATGATTAAAGTCGACTAAACGACAAAACTAGGTTCAATACAAGCGTCTCCCAAAAATACCCCTAGCCGTGGCAGCCAGGCAGGCCAAACATGTACACATCGCTTCACGCTCTCTGTACTCATGGTTGGTCGACCTTCCCCTTGCCCTTACCTGCACCATAGAGCACATGTGAGCTGAAGCCCAGCAAGAAAACTCATACAAGCAATTAACATATGCATATCTATCATTCATCATACAATTAAACTGCCAATGGCCAAAACACATACGGTCATGCCGTCCCAGGCACTTTACCAGGCCCTGGGTTCGCGATCTACACCGCGAGGATATCCCAGGTATCCTATAGGGTCTCGCCCTGGCAACTCGCACTCCGTGTGCTAAATGCTGCTCCCGGCCCCTTGCCGTACTCGGCCTTCAGTGTTCCCGGCCCTCACCGTTCTCGGCCCTTGCCATTCCTGGCAGTTGCCATTCATTCACATATATGCACACATAGCATAATCATATAAATACTTAAACGCATATAAACATATTCAATGGGCTACACCCTGCAACACAATCATATAGGGTCATGCCCTCCAACACAAACTATAGTGCCTCGCCCTGCTCTACGGGTACAACAGTTTTCTTACCTGTGTCCTGAGCTTTCCAAGCACTGATGTCCCGAGCACAGTCCCCTAGTTCGATCCTTGCTGAATCCTAGTCACAACGCATCAACAATATCCATCCATCAAGTTCTAACCCATTAAATAACTTTAGGACATAATTCTAGTCTCCGGGACATTGAATTCTATTAATCCAGGTTATAAAATCCATCCCGAGCCTTAACTATTGGATTCCCGAGCCTAAAACCTCCTTAAAGCCCAAAAACACACTATGTGTCGTGGCCCCATGAAGTCATGTCGCAGCCCGCCTCAACCAGAGAACCCCAACCCCAAAACAGGGCAGGCGCACCGCAGCCCAAGCTAGGGCATGCCGCGGCCCGCCCCTCTTCCTAGCCTCCAACCTGTTCTAGAGGGTCGTGGCTCAGCAAGAACAATGCTGCGGCTCGACCCTTCGAACCCAGAAAAATCCTCCATTTTTACCTCCAAAACCAAGCCAATTTACCCCCAAAATCCACCCAACAACTCAAACTAATCATCACATAAGTTCTACCACAGTCTTAGCAACAAAACCTAACAAGAATTAACCTTAAACCTCATCTAAAACTCAAGAGTGATTCTCAACCTAACTCACATGCACAACCTTAAAACACCAGCAGAAATTCAAACACAATTAAGACAATCAAGTGCTAGAATCCTTACCTTAACTGATAACTTGGCCTTGAGCTAATCCTCAACTACAGCCAGCTTCAATTCCAAGCTAAAATCCCCCTATGGATCAAAGTCTCCAAGCTTCCAAAGTGAGAAAAACCTCCAAGAGAGAGAGAGAGGAAAAAGAGTCGGTTTCCCTTAGTTTCTGAGTGCTTCTTCACTTTGTTTTATTCAACTTAAGTTTCTAAGGTTACCTCAAAGGCTCGGGGTACCTAAAACGTCCCCAAGGGAAAAATGGTAAATTTCCCCAATATTCCCTCCTAAACATTCTAACTTCAAATATATCTCCAAATATTTATTTCCATAACCCGATAACCCCATAAAACATCTAACGCCCGAAATACCTCTCGACTCGCCCCGAGTCAAGTATTCAACCCCATTGTGACTTTCTAGCTAACCGCTCCCTAGGACTGTCTCGGGTCGTGCAACACAAATATATCACAAGTATATCACAACTATTACAATTATCACATTTATGCCCTCAACGGGCTAAAATTACAAACAAGCCCCTAATAACCAAACTGGGCCAACATGCATATTTAATTCACCTAAACATGCATCTCTAATCACATATTCATAAAAATTCACCTATTATAATAATAAATCACATATTGCAATCCAGGCACGCTAATCAAGGCCCTGAGCCTTATTAGCAAATTTGGGTCGCTACAACTATCCCCTCCTTACAAAAATTTCGTCCTCGAAATTAACTGAACAACTCGAGATACCGCTCATGCATCACTGATTCAAGTTCCAATGAAGCCTCCTCAACCTTGCTGTTCCTCCACAGCACTTTCACCAAGGCGATGGTCTTGCTCCGCAAAACTTTATCCTTCTAATCGAGAATCTGAATCGGCTTCTCCTCATAAGATAAATCCTGGTCCAGCTCCAAATTCTCATAACTCAGGACATACGTTGAATCCGATACATACTTCTGGAGCATGGACACGTGAAAAACATTATGAACCCCTGATAAGGCTGGAGGCATCGCCAGTCTATAAGCTACCTCTCCAACCCGTTCCAGAATCTCGAAAGGGCCAACAAACCTAGGGCTTAGCTTGCCCCGAACACTAAATCGTTTCACTCCCCTCAAAGGGGAAACCCTAAGAAACACATGGTCACCGGCCTGAAACTCTACGCTTCTGCGTCTCAAGTCCGAGTAACTCTTCTGGCGACTCTAGGAGGCGAGCATTCATGCTCTAATCTTCTCAATCACCTCATTGGTCCTTTGAACCATCTCAGGACCCAAATAACTCCTCTCACCCGTCTCATCTCATTGGATAGGTGATCTACACTTCCTCCCATAAAGCATCTCATACGGAGCCACTCCAATAGTCGCCTGATAACTGATATTGTATGATAACTCAATCAAAGGGAGATACTTACTCCAAGATCCCCCAAAGTCTAGGACACAGGCTCATAGCATGTCCTCCAGTATCTGAATCGTCCTCTCAAATTGTCCATCTGTCTGAGGATGATAAGCGGTACTAAACTGCAACTGCGTGCCCATAGCCTTCTGTAGACTCTTCCAAAAGATGGAGGTGAAGGTGGGGTCCCTGTCGGATACTATCGACCTCGGATCCCCATGAAGTCGAACAATTTCCTTCACAAACAATTCAGCATACTACTCCACAGTATAAGTCATCCAGACAGGTAAAAGGTGGGTAGACTTGGTATACCTATCCACAATCACCCACACCGAGTCATGCTGTCCCACGATCTTCGACAAGCCAACCACGAAGTCCATGGTAATGTCCTCCCACTTCCACTCTGTAATCCCTAGAGGCTGCAGCAACCCTGCTGGCCTCTGATGTTCAACCTTAACTTGCTGACACGTTAAACATTTGGCCACATAATCCACCACATCCCTCTTCATGCCCGACCACCAATATAAAACTCTCAGATCTTGGTACATCTTTGTCGTACCCGGATGCAAGGAATAGGGGTGGTATATGATTCATCTAAAATCTCCCGTCGGATACCAGAATCCATTGGAACACAAATCCGACCCTCATACTTCAGTAACCCCATCTTCGAGATAGAAAAGTCCTTAGCCACTCCGACTAAGACGTTCTCTCTGTGACCTCTCAACTGTGAATCTTTCCTCTACGCCTCCTTGATCCTCTCAAGGAGTGTAGACTGAAGAGTGATGTTGGCTGACCGACCAACCACCAATTCTATACCCGCTTTAGTCATCTCCTCAACTAGCTTCTCAGATATCTGTCTCAAACTGAACAACTGTCCCGGGCCCTTCCGACTCAATGCATCAGCCACTACATTAGCCTTCTCAGGATGGTATAGGATATCACAATCATAATCCTTAACCAACTCCAGCCACCATCTCTGGCACATATTAAGATCCTTCTGAGTAAAGAAGTACTTCAAACTCTTATGGTCAGTGTATATCTCGCATTTCTCACGATATAGATAATGTCTCAAAATCTTAAGTGCGAATACCACTACTACCAACTCCAGATCATGCATGGGATATCTCTGCTCATACTCCTTTAACTATCTCGATGCATAGGCTATCACTTTTCCGGCATGCATCAGCACACACCCTAAACCATGTCTGGAAGCGTCACAATAAACCACAAACTTCTCATTATCTGTCAGCAGACTCAACACTGGCACGGTGATCATTCACCGCTTCAACTCCTTGAAACTATTCTCACATCTGTCTGTCCAAACATACTTAGTCTTCTTTCTTGTCAATTCAGTCAATGGCAAAGCTATCCTAGAGAACCCCTCAACAAACTGCCGATAATATCCTGCCAATCCCAAAAAACTCCTCACTTTAGGAACACTGCTCGGTCTAGGCCAATCTCTCACTGCCTCAATCTTACTTAGGTCAACTAGAATCCCCTCCTTGCTAACGATATGGCCCAAAAATATAACTTGCGGTAGCTAGAACTCGTACTTACTGAACTTAGCATATAGCCTATGCTCCCTCAACCGCTGCAATACCAAACGTAGATGCTGCTCATGCTCTGCCTCTGACTGAGAGTACACCAGAATGTCGTCGATAAATACAATTACAAACTTGTCCAAGTAGTCCTTGAAAACCCTATTCATCATGTCCATAAAAGCTACTGGGGCATTGGTTAATCCAAAGGACATAACCAGGAATTCATAGTTTCCATACCTTGTGCGAAAAGGGGTCTTTGGTATGTCCTCTTCTTTAATCCTTAACTGATGGTAACCTGACCGGAGATCAATCTTGGAAAACACTGTCCTTCCCTGTAGCTGGTCAAATAAATTGTCGATCCTAGGCAGTGCATACTTATTCTTAATGGTCAACTTGTTCAGCTCCCTGTAGTCAATACACATCCCAAGAGATCCATCCTTCTTGTTGACAAACAACACTGGAGCACCCCATGGCAAGAAACTCGGTCTGATGATCCCCAAATCGAGTAACTCCTGCAACTGAATCTTCAACTCCTTCAACTCCGTCAGAGCCATTCTGTAAGGTGTCCTAGACACTGGTTCCTCCCCTAGCGCCAACTCTATAACAAACTCAATCTCCCGCTGCGGCGGGAACCCTAACAGATCTGTTGGAAATAAATCTAGAAACTCACATACCAATCTGGTCTCACTCGGTCCAACCGACACAACCCTAGAGGTATCCACAACATTCACTAGGAATTCTATGCAACCTTCCTGCATCAGGTCTCTAGCCTTCAATGTTGAAATCATAGGTACTCGCAGTCCGCTAACAGTCCCCACAAATACAAAGGGTACCTCCCCTTCTAGTTCAAAAGTCACCATCCTGCGTTTGCAGTCAATCGTCACCCCATACTTCGATAACCAATCAATCATCCATCGCAAGCTCAATTAGATCAACAGACAACTCCCTACCATCTACCTCTACTAGCAAAGCTATAATCCATCTCCTAGAGACTACCAGTTCCCTAGTCGGCAACAAAGTCTAAAAACCCCTAGCATACAAAACACTAGGTCTACACAGCTGATCTATCACTCTAACAGACACAGACGAATGAGTAGCTCCTGAGTCAATCAATGCAGTATAAGAAAACCCAGCACTAGAAATTTGACCTGTCACAACCGAGGGGCTAGCCTCCGCCTCAGTCTGAGTCAAGTTGAACACCCTGGCAAGAGCAAGACTGTCTCCCTGCTTCGGCTCCTCTTTCTTGGCTTGTGGGTACTCCTTCTTTAGATGATTGTCACTCCCACAAATAAAGCAAGCCCTAATCCTGCACTCCCTCTGATGTCATCGTCTGCACCGAGGACAAACTAGAAAACTCCTCCAGTTGTCACCTCCACCCTGACGGCCACTAAAGGCACCTTGTGCCCTCCTATCCAAGCTAGGAGGAACAAAAGAATCTGGGGCCTTTCTCTTCTACTCACTAGAGCCACTACCCCAGCTAGATCTAATAAGAGGAGGCACCATCCTCTTGGCATCGCGCCTAAAAGTGTTATCTTTCCAAATTTGATCCTCGGCCCCCTCAGCTGTAAGGGCCTTGCCCACGAACTGAGCATAAGTAGTAGTCTCTAAGTCTAAAGTAATCTTCACATCACGGGCGATCATAACATTCAACCCCCGTACAAATCTATCTCTTCTTGCCGTATCAGTCGGCACTAAATCTAGCGCGAACTTCGCCAACTGGTCAAATTTCAAGGCGTACTCCGTAACGGTCAATTGGTTCTGAGTCAGGATAATGAACTCGTCAACCTTCGCACCTCGGACTGCAACACTGTAATATTTCTCATTGAAGATGTTTTTGAACTCTTCCCAAGTCATAACCGCCACATTCCTCCTCGGAATCACTACATCCCACCAGATGCGAGCATCCTCCCTGAACATGTAGCTAGTACAAGCTACCCTCTCGTTCCCTTCCACCCTCATAAAATCTAGGATGGAGGAAACCATATTCATCAACTGCTCTACCCATAGTGGGTCTGGTCCACCCTCAAAGGTGGGAGGATGCTGCTTCCTGAACTTCTCATACAAAGGTTCCCACCTGTTCTCCATAACAAGCTGAACCGGCACTGGCGCCACAGCCTGTTGAACTGTCAATCCAGTGACCTGGGGAGGGGCCTTCTGCCTCAGCTGTCGAAGTTCTTCCTCGGTTCGTTGCAATCTTTCTTCCATCTCAGCAAACATCTGTTGCCAATTCTGTGGGGCAGATGAAGGGTCCTGGCCCTAGTTGTCATCCTCAGCCCTACTGTCGCGTAGTCTCGATGATTGTCGAGGCATCTTAACAATATGCCTGCAATCAACGACACTGCTTATCAGGCATGATAACAACATCCAAAACCACCTCCCAAACACATCAGCCAATCATTACAGCAATCCACAAAACATAAAAATAGCATATAACACTCAACAGGCCATGCCCTGGCATCATGCATATGTTAACTCATTCATTATGCTCTATATCAATTAAACAGGCAAACAGGGCATTTAAGCACATATTCAAGCATATAAGTCAATTATTACCAACCAACCCTGAGTCGAGCTTGTCACTAACAGCGAGCGTACATGTTCGGTCAATCTCCAGGAACCATAAACCTTGGCTCGCTTTGATTCTAAGTTGTAATGCCCTACTTCCTTAGAGTCGTTACTAAGTGATTTTTAAACGTGCAATTAACTCGCTAACCGAGGTTTTAAGAAAAAAGTGTAGTTAAACCATAGACAAAGTCACATAATTTGTAAATACAACCATTCATTGAAAATTATAAAGTGTTTAACATTTGGGATCCCAAAATACTTGTTTAGAAATATTTACAATACCAAAATATGATTAAAGTCGACTAAACGACAAAACTAGATTCAATACAAGCGTCTCCCAAAAATACCCCTGGCCGTGGCAGCCAGGCATGCCAAACATGTACGCATCGCCTCACGCTCTCCATACTCATGGTTGGTCGACCTTCCCCTTTCCCTTACCTGCACCATAGAGCACATGTGAGCTGAAGCCCAGCAAGAAAACTCATACAAGCAATTAACATATGCATATTTATCATTCAGCATACAATTAAACCGCCAATGGGCTAAACACATACGGCCATGCCGTCCCAAGCACTTTACCAGGCCCTGTGTTCGCGGTCTACACCATGAGGATATCCCAGGTATCCTATAGGGTCTCGCCCTAAAAACTCGCACTGCGCGTGCTAAACTCTGCTCCTGGCCCTTTGTCGTACTCGGCCTTGCCGTTCTAGGCCTTCGCCGTTCCCAGCCCTCGCCATTCTCGGCCCTTGCCGTTCCCAGCTCTTGCCGTTCATTCACATATATGCACACATAGCATAATCAAATAAATACTTAAACACTTATAAACATATTCAATGGGCTACACCCTGCAACACAATCATATAGGGCCTCGCCCTGCTCTACAGGTACAACAGTTTTCTTACATGTGTCCCGAGCTTTCCAAGCACCGATGTCTTAAGCACAGTCCCCTTGTCTGAGCCTCGCTGAACCCTAGTCACAATGCATCAACAATATCCATCCATCAAGTTATAACCCATCAAATAACTTTAGGTCATAATTCTAGTCTCTGGGGCATTGAATTCTATCAATCTGGGTGATAAAATCCATCCCGAGCCTTAACTATTGGATTCTCGAGCCTAAAACCTCCTTAAAGCCCAAAAACACACTAAGTGTCGCGGCCCCATGAAGTCATGTCGCAGCCCGCCTCAACCAAAGACCCCCAACCCCAAAACAGGGCAGGTGCGTCGCAGCCCAAGCTAGGGCATGCTGCGGCCCGCCCTTCTTCCTAGCCTCCAACCTGTTCTAGAGGGTCACGGCTCAGCAAGAACAATGCTGCGGCCCGACCCTTCGAACCCAGAAAAATCCTCCATTTTTACCTCCAAAACCAAGCCAATTTACCCCAAAATCCACCCAACAACTCAAACTAATCATCACATAAGTTCTACCACAGTCTCAGCAACAAAACCTAAAAAGAATTAACCTTAAACCTCATCTAAAACTCAAGAGTGATTCTCTACCTAACTCGCATGCACAACCTTAAAACACAAGCAAAAATTCAAACACAATTCAGATAATCAAGTGCTAGAATCCTTACCTTAACTAATAACTTGGCCCTAAGCTAATCCTCAACTACAACCAGCTTCAATTCCAAGCCAAAATCCCCCTATGGATCAAAGTCTCCAAGCTTCCAAAGTGAGAAAAACCTCCAAGAGAGAGAGGGGAAAAAGAGTCGGTTTCCCTTAGTTTCTGAGTGCTTCTTCACTTTGTTTTATTCAACTTAAGTTTCTAAGGTTACCTCAAAGGCTTGGGGCCAAAAACGTCCCCGAGGGCAAAATGGTAAATTTCCCATATATTCCCTCCTAAACATTCTAACTTCAAATATATCTCCAAATATTTATTTCCATAACCCGATAACCCCATAAAACATCTAATGCCCGAAATACCCCTCGACTCACCCCAAGTCGAGTATTCGACCCCGTTGTGACTTTCTAGCTAACTGCTCCCTAGGACTGTCTCAGGTCGTGCAACACAGATATATCACAACTATTACAATTATCACATTTATGCCCTCAACGGGCTAAAATTACAAACATGTCCCTAATAACCAAACAGGGCCCACATGCATGTTTAATTCACCTAAACATGCATCTCTAATCACATATTCATAAAAATTCACATATTATAATAATAAATCACTTATTGCCCTCCGACCTTATTAGCAAATTTGGGTCGCTACACTCGTATTTCGAGGCCCCTGGCCCAGTCGCGCCCACAGAAAAATTGGGGCTTCTGGGCAATTGGCACAGTCATGCCAACCCCTGGCGCGGTCGTGCCCCACAACTCGAGACCCCAAATTGTTTTCCAATTTCCCTTTTTCTGGGATACTAGCGCGATCGCACCTGACCTAGCATGATTGCACCCGACCTAGCTCGGTCGCTCTAGGTCGTCAAAAACTAAAAATCTACCCATAACCTAAGTGTTCTTCCCTGAATTCCATCTTTACGATTTCCAGAAATTTCAGTCCTCCAATCCGACCCAACACAATGTTTTAACAGAATTCCAGCCACAAAAACAACATGGTAGGCCTAGGAAACAAAACCCACTACTCAAACTACCATAAGCACCCATAGACACTTAACTAGGAATCAAAATCCATAAAAACTCAGGAACATAATTTGAATATCAAAACAGAGGAAATCTCACCTCTGAATTTCGAATTCTCTAGGGATGAAGATGACATTAGTTATCTATATTACCAAACCCAACTACTAATCCATAAGAGTTCCCCTTCAATCTCCACCAAAATTCAATTCCTTGGCCTGGCTATGATGTGTGTTGTGTTCTTCAAGATGAAGTGCTCCCAAGGCTCAAAGAATGCCTTGTACATGAATGAGCCTAAGCTCAGCTGCTGGGCTTGGTTAATTGACCCACGTGGTCAAATGACCACAATGCCCCTTGCCCCATTTTACCTCAATAGTTACTCCAAGGGCAAAGTTGTCATTTCTCATAACTCCCTCTAATCTCAAATCATCTCATATAATCTATCAAACCAATACTTCACCAATTAATTTTCGTTACTCTATAATTCCCGGTAATTTACCAAATTACCAAAATACCCCTAAGCTCACCCCGAGCCGAGTATATTATCCCATTGTGACTTTTCTGCTAACTAGCTCCCTAGGGTCACCTCGTGCCGAGTATCTTAAATATATCCACATAATAATGTGGTCGCAATCATATATCACACATATTTACAATTATACCCTCAATGAGTAAAAATTATGAAAATGCCATTCTATTAAGAAACGGGCCCACGTCCATATTTAATACACTTAAACATGCAAGCATAATCATATCATAATACAATTCACATAATAACATGCTCATAACACATAAGCATCTAATTAATTCAATTCTTGCCTCTCGGCCCCCTAATCCAGGCACTAAGTCATATTAGGGAAATTGGGGCATTACAGAAACTATTGTAGAACTCTGGTTGAATCGATTTTTAGTTTGGGTTTTGAGCTGTGAAGTCGCATAAATCACAGGGATTAATTGGGGAAGATCACTTTGAGTTTCTAGGCATTTTTGGATTTCTGACAACCTAACATGACCGCGCTAGGGTCCCAGAACCTTAGAAATTTGGTTTCAATTTGGGGGTTCGAGGCTTGGGGCGCGACCGCACTGAGGTAGGGCACGACCGCGCCAGGTGCCCCGAAATGATGGTTTTTTTAAGTTTTAGGTTTATGCTTGAGGATTTTAGGGATGGTTTCGGGGGCTCGCTTGGGGGCTTGGGGGACGTTCCTATCATCTCGTTGCCTGGGAATAGTGGTTCCAAGAATGAGGTTGTGGATTGGAACTCGGGATCTAGATATGATTCCTGATAAGTGTATACTCAAGTTGTGATTAGGGTTTCCGCGAGGCTCGGGACAGGAATCGCGCTCGGGGTCGTTTCACCATTCACGCGGGACTTAAGGTAAGAAAAGTTGACATTTGCACATAGAGCGGGCTTTAGTCCTATTTCATCTAGAAGTGTTTATGACTGCATTAACTATATGAGTTAGATGGTGTATAGTTATTACATACCTTGATTTCTTGTGAGTATGCAAAGTATGCAATTACTACAGTAATCCTAGTGTCGAGAGACGCACTCTATTAGGCATCGACCTTACATATGGTACTGATGATGCAAATTACCTGATATCGATTAATATAGAATGTTATGTTGGTTATCCATTATATGTGTGGCAATGATTATAAATTAGGGGAATTGCTAACTATATCAGTTGTTATATGTTTCATGTTGTAATTATTATACGTGTCTTATGGAACTTTTCTTGTTGGGCCTCGACTCATGGGTGCTCTATGGTGTAGGTAAGGGCGAAGTAGATGTAATCAGACATGAATTAGAGAGCTTTGGAGCGACGCATACATATCTAGTCAGCTTGGCCGCCACAGTCAAGTAGTATGAGGGACATAGGTTACCAACCTGATTTTGCCGCTTAGGCCAGCTACTTTAGAAACTTTGAGTGTAATTACTTTTCATTTAAAAACTCTTGTTGGGATCCCTATAATCGATTTAAGTTTTAATGAAGGAAGTTTGTACCTTTTTGACTGAAATTTTTAATACCTATGTAACGTCCTAGATAACCAATACTGTTACACTATGTATTTGAAATAGTGCAAGAATTACTAATTAAGTCGTTTGAAGAAAAAATGTGTTCCTAAGGTCAATTATCAGGTTAGGGTTAAAAGATTTTGATCATAAATAGTTAATTTTCACTAAGAGACAAATTTACAACTCTCAAAAGTTATATACAACCAGTGGCCACTCTAATGGCGAAATACAAATTTTAGGCTCTGTCCCTGTACTTACCCTCGGTCGTAGCGGACGAGCAGTTGACAATGTACACCTCGCCCCCAGAGCTCTCCAACTCATGGTTGGTCCAGCTTACCCTTGCCTTTACCTGCACCACGTAGCACCCGTGAGCCATGGCCCGACAAGAAAACCATAACGGCAAACACATGTAGCAATAATGATATTCAATCAAGCTTATCTCATTCAAACATAAAACAGAGTATGAATACCCAACTAATCAATGATAAACACATATTCTCAAGTTCTCAAATAATCAAGGTTGGCACACTTAGGCCGAGCCCCTGTTGATTTAGCTGGCCCCAGCTCGCTTAGGTCAGGCTGCGCTCAGTACGCTTACCGTTAGCCCCGACTCCCTTAGGCCGGTCATTCTTGTGTATCACATAAATCTTACAAACACATATTACAAGCAATCAACAATTAGGAATCTCAGTCCCGTTCACAACCATACAAGGGTGTCGTTTTCTTACCTTGAATTCTAAGCGGAGGATACAGAACGGTGCCGAGCTTGATTCTCAGTCCTGAGCCTTGGCGATAAACCTAGTCACAGTGGCCAATGGGTAATCATCAATTTATAATCCAAATAAATACTTAGGAGACAAAAACTAACCACCAGGACCTCGATTTCTACTAAACCGAGTAGTAGAAATCGTCCCGAGCGCTTACTAATCCTAGAAACCATTCTAAGGAAAAATCCCCTAGGCGGGCTGGGACCTGACCCTAAGGGTCGCGGCGCTCCCCCAAATCAAAGACTCAATCCTCAAGCTTTAGAGGGAGGCAGACCACTACTTGCCCCCTAGGGTGGCGACGTGTGACGTGCCGCGACATGACACACCTATAGGGGGCCATTTTGTATATATGAGCATGCCTTGGTGCTTGATCATTAGTCAAGTCTTGCACCAAGTAACCGCATGGGTAGGGGATGGCACTTTTGTAATTATGCATATGTCTCCCAAACAAAAATCATATATGTTCCTGGGAAGACTTCATTTCCTTAGAAAGATCCTTAGGGGGAGGTGACCTGGTGACTTACGGAAGCACCATGGCCACCAGCAGATAGGGGCTTAAGTTGTGTACTCCCTTGCCCTATCAATGCCTTTTATGAATGAAAGGATGTTTTTCCATGTCCCTTTGTGTATGCTTTCTTTACGGTCTATGTGTTGCTTGTTTGTTACCTTTGTTGGGCCATCGCGTGCCACTTGACTATGTTGTATGCTCTGGTTGTTTTGTGGTATGTTGTCTTTGGATAGCTTGCCTCGTGCTTGATCCCACTTTGTAATTGCCCTTACATGTATGAGCCTTGTAATGTGGCTAACCATTGAGTTTGTTTGCCGCAGGTGTGAATTCTAGGGTGACTTGCTAGCTAAGAGCGCTAACAAGTGTCGCACGGTCCGTTAATTTGAGTATTGAAGTTGGCGGCCCGTGACAGTTGGTATCAGAGCTAAGTTGAGAAAGCTTGGTGACCCTGCATGATGGTGAGCAACACTTAAAGGATTAAAGCGCTGGAGAGGCGCGTTGGAGAGCTGGACGGCCTAGACGAGAGAGTCAGGGATCTTAGCTCTGTCAGGCTAGAACCGGAGACGATTAACGCACAAAACCGCGTGGCTGTGTTGGAGCGAGATACGACCAATCTACTAGCCCGCATAACTGCAATTGAGTGAAGGGAGAACCTTTCAAGCACATCCAATAGTCCTCAGAGGGAGGAACGTATTGAGGCAGTGGAGCGAGCGGTGAAGGACCTACAAGAAGCATTAAATGACCTCGTAGAGAATTGTAGGGGGTTAGTTGAGGCATTGAAGGATGAGATGTTGGAGATGAACACTAAGCTGAACCTCACCATGAGGGCGGTCAGGAATCAGCCTGCAACTGGACCCATTGGCATGGAATACGGAAGGGTAAAAGTCCCTGAGCCGAGGCCCTACGGTGGGGCTAGAGATGCAAAGGACTTAGAGAACTTCCTCTTTGATATGGAGTATTACTTCAAAGCCGTGAGAGCTGAATCAGAAGATGGCAAGGTCTCCATGGCAACAATGTACTTGTCTGCGGATGCCAAAGTGTGGTGGAGGACGAAGTACAATGACATTCAGAATGGCAGATGCACCATAGCAACATGGGAAGATCTAAAGAGAGAATTGAAGACACATTTTCTCCTTGAAAATGTTGCCTACATTGCTCGATGCCAGTTGAGAGAGCTAAGGCACACTGGAACAATCCGAGAATACGTGAAGAAATTCTCTAGGTTGATGCTTGATATCAAAGACATGTCCGAAGTGGACAAACTCTTCGCATTTTTAGAAGGTCTGAAACGTTGGGCAAAACAAGAGCTCGAGAGACAGCGAGTGGCTGACCTAGCCACCGCTCAAGCTGCTACCGAATGACTGACTGATTACTCATCAGGGAACATTCAATCCAAGAAGACCAATCCATCGACTAGTGGAAGTATTGTTGGGAGTAAAAAGTTTGGGATGTCTTGGAAGAGCAAGAGTGGGGGAGGAGAGAAAAGGAGTGTGGAGTCTAACTCTCCTAACAAAGGTAGCAACCCCCCATTCAAGAAGCCTCTTACATGTTGGATTTGTACCGGATCTCATAAGTCGACAGAATGTCCTCACAAATCCAAGATGAGTGCCCTCCAGGCGTCATTTTCCCAAGGGGAACAAACCAACGAAGAGGAGGAGGAGGAGGAGGAGTATGCGCACATGGGTGCCCTCCGGATGCTGAATGCTCTCAAGAAACACGGTGCGAAAGTGAAGAAGACCCTTGGAAAAGGACTAATGTATGTGGATGCCACTCTAAACGGTAAAATGGCCGGAAGCGTGATGATCGACATGGGCGCCACTCACAACTTCATTTCAGAGATCGAAGCTAAACGTCTGGGACTGAAATGGGAGAAGGACCATGGCCGCATGAAAGCCGTTAACTCAGAAGCCTTGGCCACAACCGATGTCGCTAAAAAGGTGAACATGAAGATCGGCTCGTGGGAGGGGCAGACTGACTTGGTGGTCGTGCGAATGGACGACTTTGATGTGGTATTGGGTATGGACTTCGTTACGAAAAAGAGAGCCATTCCCATCCCAGCTACGGGAAGCTTACTCATAATGGGAGAGACACCTACAGTGGTGCCTGCTAAAGTAGAGCAGCCCCCAGAAACCAAGTTTTTGTCAGCCTTACAATTGAAGAAGGGCGTGAGAAGACAAGAGCCCATGTATATTATCCTACCCATAGTATACGAGGACCCGGTGGATGAAGTCATTCCACCATAAATTCGAATGGTCTTGAAGAAGTATGGGGATGTTATGCCGGATCAACTCCCCAGAGCCTTACCACCTAGAAGAGGGATTGATCACCAGATTGAGCTGGTGATGGGAGCCAAACCACCTGGAAAGGCGGCCTATAGGATGGCACCCCTTGAACTAGCAGAACTAAGGAAGCAGTTGAAGGAGTTACTAGAGGCAGACTTCATCAGACCATCGAAGGCACCATTTGGTGCGCCCGCGCTATTTCAGAAGAAGCACGAAGGGAGCTTAAGACTATGTATTGATTATCGGGCTCTCAATAAGGTGACAGTGTGTAATACGTACCCCATCCCCTTGATCGCAGACTTATTCGACCAGTTGAGTGGAGCGAAATTCTTTACGAAACTGGACTTGAGATCGGGCTACTATCAAGTGCGGATAGCAGAAGGGGATGAGCCGAAGACAACGTGTGTGACTCGATATGGAGCATTCGAGTTCCGAGTCATGCCATTTGGATTGACAAATGCACCAGCTACATTTGGTACGTTGACGAACCAAGTTTTCTAGGAATACCTAGACAAGTTCGTGGTAGTCTACTTGGATGACATTGTGGTCTATAGCTCCACAATAGAAGAACATCAACGACACTTATCTCAAGTGTTTCAGAAATTGAGAGAGAACCAACTCTATGTGAAGCGAGAAAAGTGCTCCTTCGCACAAGAGAGAATCAAGTTCCTAGGCCACATAGTAGAACGTGGTCGGATCTGTATGGATCTAGAGAAGGTGCGGGCCATTCAAGAATGGAAGGCCCCCACCAATTTGAAGGAATTACGCTATTTCCTTGGTTTAGCCAACTATTATCGAAGATTTGTGGAGGGCTATTCAAGAAGAGCGACACCCTAAACTGAGTTGTTGAAGAAGGGTGTAACTTGGACATGGACCGATAGGTGTGTCGAAGCATTTAAGAGTCTGAAGGAAGCCATGATGGGAGATCATGTCCTCGCCTTACCAGATGTCAGTAGGCCCTTCGAAGTGCAGACAGACGCGTCTGATTACGCTTTGGGAGGGGTACTTGTACAAGAGGACCACCCCGTAGCTTATGAAAGTCGCAAACTTACGAAGGTAGAGAGGCGGTATACTGCACAAGAGAAGGAGCTTCTCGCAGTAATTCATTGTCTACGAGTGTGGAGGCACTATTTGTTGGGGTCGAAGTTTGTGGTGAAAACAGATAATGCCGCGGTGAGTCATTTCCTCTCCCAGCCAAAGCTTACCCCTAAACAAGCACGATGGCAGAAGTTCACAGCAGAATTCGACTTTCATTTTGAACACAAGGCGAGCCGTCTAAACCAGGCAGCTGATGCCTTGAGTCGCAAAGCAGAGTTAGCGGCTCTAAAATTGCTAGCAAATATGTCGGCTAGCATGGTGACTACTCCAATCCGAGAGCGCATTAAGGAGAACCTGGTGAAAGACCCGGTGGTGAAGACCATCATGAATCTCGCAAAAGAGGGAAAGACTCGCCAATTTTGGGTAGAAGATGATCTTTTGTAGGCCAAGGGTGGCCGCTTATATGTTCCAAATATGGGAGATTTGTAGAGGACACTAATGAGTGAGTGTCACGACACCTTGTGGGTGGGTCATCCAGGGTGGCAGAGAACTCATGCCCTATTGAAGCAGGGGTACTACTGGCCACAAATGCGCGATGATATCGTGGAGTATACCAAAACCTGTCTCACCTGCCAGCAAGACAAAGTGGAGAGACACAAGACGCCAGAGTTTTTGGAACCTTTGTTAGTCCCAAGCCGACCATGGGAGAGTGTGTTGCTTGACTTTATTACTAGTTTACCAAAGACAGGAGACTTGAGTGCGATCTTAGTAATCGTGGACAGATTTTCAAAGTATGCAACCTTCATACCAGTGTCGAAGTATTGCTCTACAGAAGAGACAGCGAGACTTTTCTTCAAGTATGTAGTGAAGTATTGGGGAGTACCCCAAAATATAGTTAGTGACCATGATGGAAGATTCACAAGGACCTTTTGGTCCGAGTTATTCAACCTTTTGGGGTCACAACTAAATATTTCCTCGAGCTACCATCCTCAGACAGACGGACAAACTGAAAGATTCAATGGGATGCTGGAAGAGTACTTGCGGCATTTCGTCAGCTCCAACCAAAAGAATTGGCCGCAACTACTAGACGTAGCTCAATTTTTCTTCAACTCTCAGAAGAGTTCTTCGTCAAACAAGAGCTCTTTTGAAGTTGTTAACGGTCAGCAACCGCTGTTACCCCACACAGTGGATGAGTATCAAGGAAGAAATCTGAGAGCCTTTAATTTCATGAAAGACTGGAAGAAAACCACCGAGATTGCCCGAGCCTATCTGGAGAAGGCATCAAAGAGAATGAAGAAGTGGGCAGATCAGAAGAGGCAATCGCTGGAATTCAAAGCAGGCGACTTAGTGATGATCAAGCTGAGGCCTAAACAATTGAGATTCCAAGGGAATAAGGACATCAGACTCGTTCGCAAATATGAGGGTCTTGTTCCAATCATCTCAAAAGTGGGCCTAACCTCCTACAAAGTCAGCTTACCAGAATGGATGAAGATACACCCGGTCTTGCACGTCAGCAACCTCAAGCCGTATCACGAAGATCCAGAAGATCCAGCGCGCAACCAGCCTACCAGAGAAGGAGTCAGCGTCAAGCCACAAAGCAGCAGACAACCTAAAGAAATCCTAGTAAAGAGGACCGCGGTCGTGGACAGAAAGAAGAAGAAAGAGTTTATGGTGAAGTGGAAAGGGCTCGGAGATGAAGAAATTTGCTGGGAAAGGGCCGAGGACTTACACAAGCTTACGCAGAAGATTGAAGATCAACAAGAAGCAGGTTCGTCGAGGACGTCGAAGATTTAAGTGGGGGAGAGTGTGACGTGCTGCGACATGACACACCTCCAGGGGGCCATTTTGTATATATGAGCATGCCTTGGTGCTTGATCATTAGTCAAGTCTTGCACCAAGTAACCTCATGGATAGGGGATGGCACTTTTGTAATTATGCATATGTCTCCCAGATGAAAATCATATATGTTCCTTTGAAGACTTCATTTCCTTAGAAATCTCCTTAGGGGGAGGTGACCTGGTGACTTAAGGAAGCACCATGGCCACCAGCAGATAGGGGCTTAAGATGTGTACTCCCTTGCCCTATCAATGCCTTTTATGAATGAAACGATGTTTGTCCATGTCCCTTTGTGTATGCTTTCTTTACGGTCTATGTGTTGCTTGTTTGTTACCTTCGTTGGGCCATCACGTGCCACTTGATTATGTTGTATGCTCTGGTTGTTGTGTGGGATGTTGTCTTTGGATAGCTTGCCTCATGCTTGCTCCCGCTTCATAATTTCCCTTACATGTATGAGACTTGTAATGTGGCTAACCATTGAGTTTGTTTGTCGCAGGTGTGAATTCTAGGCTGACTTGCTAGCTAAGAGTGCTAACAAGTGTCTCACGTTCCGTCAATCCGAGTATTGAAGTTGGCGGCCCGTGACACGACGCACCCACAAGACTGAGAACCACCCAGGGCCATCTAGCCATGCGGGCCGTTGCGCCCCTAAGCTCGGTCGTGGCGCGCCCCCTCGCACCAAGAATTTCTGGGTTTCTACAACAATCTTCCCAACCAATTTTCTCAGAATTTAACCTTAACAAATCTCCCATTCAAATCAAGCTTAGCTACGAATTTAAGACCTTAAATCACATATTTTAGGCATATTATAACTCAGCAAACTCTACTAAAATTACTTACAATTTATCACCTAGAAACCTCAATCAATCAACTAATTCTATAAACCTAAATTCTTAACTGAAACTAAACAAAAATCCTTAATAAATTTGTTGTTAAACCCTCAGCTACAACCTTCAATCTTTGAGCTTAAGTCCCAACCCCTTTTCTTCAGTAGCTCATGCCCTTCTCCTTCTATTTTCCTTCCAAAATTCCCAGCTTAGAGCCTAGGTTATTATGCCCTTTCTCCTTAGCTTCAAAGTATAAAGAGAAGGAGAGTAAGAAATCGTGAGGGAAAGGGAAAGGGAGAATGTGAGATGTTTCCTAAAGTTTCAGCTTATTTCCAACACTTTAGAGTATATCTCATAATCTCTAAAAGTCATTTTTGCCCTTCTAAGCCTATTAGTCCTCTAATTGTTTCTAGGGGTAAAATGGTCATTCCGCTCTCGGTTCCCGCTAATTCCTCAAGTGTTCCTACCATATACCAATTAATCTCATCGTGTCCAATTAATTATCAGATACCTATTCAATATCCAATGAATCCCAAATTATTCTCTAAATTCCCAAAAATACCCCTAGGCTACGCCCGACCTTGGTATTAAACCCCACTGTGACTATTTCGCTAATCTGCTCACTAGGACCGTCTCGAGTTATATAGTGCTAATATATCCACATAATAATGTGGCCTCAATCATTTATCACATATAATCACATTTATGCTTTCAACAGGCCAAAATTACAAATATGCCCGTATAAGTTATAAAAGGCCCACGTGCATATCTAATACTCATAAACATGCATATAATATATCCATATAATCATATTAATCATGCATGCCACATAGTCATGCATTTAACCATTTAAACACATATATATGAACCAATTATGCCCTTCTGGCATGCTAACCAAGGCGCTAAACCCTATTAGCAATTTTGGGTCGTTACAACCTAACCTTTGATTAGTCTTAATTATACTTTTGAGTCCAAATGACTTGCTTAACGAGTTAAGCACTATTTTAAACACACAGTGTAACGGTCTTGGATTAGTAGGGCGTTACATACAGAGTTTTCTCTTGTAGTCCATTAATATCAATAAATGTAGTTATGTCCTCCATTTATTGGTTCGTTAATTAGAGTTGGTCAAAATTACCATTTTACCCTTCTAATTACCTCTTGTTCCTTAAGTATTGTAATGCCCTACTATCTTAGAGTCGTTACCATGTGATTTAAAAATGTGTCATTAACTCGCTAATCGATGTTTTTGACCAAAAAGTGTGATTAAATTAAAGTAAGGACTCGTCTAATGAGACTTAAGTAGAAAAGGTTTGGACATTCATTAAGATCATAAAAGTGTTACATTGGGATCCCAAAACATTGTTTAAAACATAGTTACAACTCAACAATTATTATACAGTCGGCCTAGGCGACAAAATCTGTCATTTGCACACTGTTCCTCAAAACTACCCTAGCCGTGGCGACCAGGTAAGCCAAACATGTACGCACCGCTCCATACCCTCCAACTCATGCTTGGTCAGCCTTTCCCTTGCCCTTACCTGCACCATAGAGCACTCATGAGCCAAGGCCCAGCAAGAAAATTCCACAACATAGCACGTAACAATTCATTTCAGTAAATGCATAACTAAGCGCAAACATAACAGACAATTCACAATAATGGCTTGAGCCGATCAGGGTGCATTAGCAGGCACCGAGTTCACGGTCCTAAGCGAGCGAGTGAACACAACACCCTAGATGGCCATGCCATGGCGCCATCCAGCATGCTTAACGCTAATTCCGACCCTTGTCGATCCCAGCCTTTGCCGATCCCGGCCCTTGCCGTTCAATCTCAACATACATACATGGCATAATAATTACATAAATTCACATATAACACTAAGTACAGATAATCGGGCCATGCCCTGCTCTACGGCCACAAACAGTTTTCTGACCTGAGTCCCGAGCTGACAGAATAGAGTGATCCTGAGCACGATCCCTAATCTTGAGCCTTACAGGTAAAACCTAGTCACAACACAATAGTAATAAATATCCATCATACCCTAAACCAATTAAAAACTTCAGAATAATATACTAGCCTCTGGGACCTCGAATTCTACTAAACCGGGTAGTAGAATCCCTCTCGAGCCCTTAAGTTTGAGTTCCCAAGCTTAAAAAACTGTTTTTGCCATTTCCCTTAATTAGAGTCGAGGCCCAGCCCCTAGGGTCGTGGCGTGCTACAAGTCAGAGAGCCCAAGGCTCTCTCCTGGGGTCGCAGGCCGCGACGCCCCCCAACCTGAACCGCAGTGCGTGCGCGATTTCAGAGAATCGTCATGCCCCTTCCATGCACACGGGTCGTGGCACCTGAAGAACAGCGTCACAGCTCGAGCTCCAAAAACCCAGAATTCCCTTGCGTTTTCTCGAGCCAATTCCACTTAAATTCACCCTAAATAATACCTAAACCTAGAATTACGGCCAGAACTCGTATCAACACAACATAATCAGTATAGTTACCCCAAAAACTACCCCATAATCTCACCAAAATCCAAAAATCATCCTAAGGTTTAAACCCCAAGAAAACCCTTAAATTACAATAGGAATTACACCAAAAATCATAAACAACCTTACCTCAAACTGAGAATTCGACCCCCTTGAGCTGCTCCACTTAATCCTAGCTTCAATTCCTCAATTTCCTGAGCCAACCTTCCAAGGATTTCACAAAACTTCCAAGCACACCAAGGGAGAGAGAGAGAGCTAAGTAGAGAGAGAGAGAGATAGATCTGCTGAGAGACTAAATTCCTTCTATTTTTGTTCTTTTTACAAAGTCATAATGGGTGAGTCTATCCCTTTTCCAAAAGACTAGAATGCCCTTTTCCTATCCTTAGCCCTTTAGTACCACCAAGGGCAAATTCATCATTTGCCACATTCCCAATAATTCCTCGAGTAGTCCTATAAATCCCCAATTAATCCTGGCATACCTAAATAATCACTAAATAACTACTCGTTACTCGGTAAATCTTGAACACACGCTAAGTTCCCAAAATACCCCTAGGCTCACCCCGAGCCGGGTATTTGACCTCGTTGTGACTATTCTGCTAATCTGCTCCCTAGGACTGCCTTGAACCACACATCTCAATTATATCTCCACAATGTTGTGGTCTCAAGCATAACACACGCAATTACATTTATGCCCTCAATGGGACAAAATTGCAAACATGCCCTTATTAACAAGAACGAGCACACATGCATATATATTCACATTGTTGACGCGGTTCTTCGCCAACAGGTAATTAATAGAATAAGAGAATGGGATTAGTGCTAAGTAATGAACCGTAACAGATGAATGATCTTGAAATAAAGTGGTGATACGAATACTTTTTTAGGTGGTTCAAAGGTTAAAATCCTTCTACTCCTCCAGCCAATATTATTGCTAGTTTTCTGGTATTCTTTACAGGGTATTTCTTTACACAATCGAATCCCACCATTTGCAACTCCCAGGGTCTCCATATTTATAGGAGAGGGCACCTGGGGGTTGGCAAGGGGGGCCATCCCGTAACCTTCTTACCCATCATGTCACTTCTGTGACATTCATGATTAATTCCTAAAACCTGACAAGTGAAGTGTGGTCTAATCAATAGGTAAGGGGGATAATGGGCCACACGGCCCAACCCAGTCGTGGGTGCCTGAACACGCACGTTTATGCTGCGTGTTCGAGAATTCAGGGATATATCAGACACATGATGTCTGATATATGCACGTTTACATTGCGTGGTTGACTTTATAAGGGGTCACAGCTGCCAACTCAAGCTCGTACCTCAAGCTGGATGTCTTCTTAACCCGCGGTGTCTATACCTCTGACCCAGCTCCTTAGTAACCTTAGTAAGCCTTTGGTTACCTCGAGCTAAAGAGGTGGGACCTGGTAACAGCAGCTCCGGGTACATGTCATCCACGTGGCTGATAAATAATTATGTCATACCTCAGCTCGCTAATAGCCCATTGGAGAATTAGGGCGTACACACATTATAATATAACTCAAGTAATTAAGTACTAATACACTTATATCACAATTAATCACATAATAATACAATTAAATCAATTATCCCCCCCCCCTGGCATGCTAATCAAGGCACTGAGCCTTATTAGCAAATTTAGGGTGTTACAACTATCCCCTTCTTACAGAAATTTTGTCTTCGAAATTTACCTGAATAATTCGGGATGTCGATCCCACATATCAGACTCAAGCTCCCAAGTTGCCTCCTCTACTTTATTGTTTCTCCACAGCACTTTCATTAAAGCAATGGTCTTGTTCCGCAAGACTTTGTTCTTTTTGTCTAGGATCTGAACCAGTTTCTCCTCACAAGACAAATCTTGGTCTAATTCCAGATTTTCATAACTCAACACATGTGCAGGGTCTGATACATACTTCCGGAGCATAGACACATGAAACACATTGTGAACCCCTAATAAAGCGAGAGGCATAGCTAATATGAATGCCACCTCTCCAACTCGTTCCAGAATCTCAAAGGGGCCAACAAACCTAGGACTTAACTTGCCTTTGACTCCAAATCGTATCACTCCTCTTAAAGGAAAAACTCTAAGGAACACATGATCACCGACTTGAAACTCTACACTTCTATGTTTTAAGTCTGAGTAACTCTTCTGTCTACTCTGGGAGGAGAGTATTCGAGCTCTAATTTTCTCATTTGCCTCATTAGTCCTTTGAACGGCCTCAAGACCTAAATACTTCCTCTCACCCATCTCATCCCAATGAATGAGTGATCTACATTTTCGCCCATATCACATTTCATACGGAGTCACTCTGATAGTCGTCTGATAACTATTATTATAAGAAAACTCAATCAAAGGGAGATACTTACTTCAAGATCTCCCAAAATCCAGTACACAGGCCCGCAACATATCCTCTAGTATTTGAACTGTCCTCTTAGACTTTCCATCCGTCTGAGAATGAGAGGTGGTACAAAACCTCAACTGTGTGCCCATAGCCTTCTGTAGGCTCTCCAAAATCTTGGAGGTGAAGGTGGGGTCCCTGTCGGACACTATCGATCTCGGGGCCCCATGGAGACGCACAATCTCCTTTACATACAACTTAGCATACTGCTCCACCGTATAAGTTGTTCTAACAGGCAAAAAGTGGGCTGATTTGGTCTACCTATCCACAATCACCCACACAAAATCATGTTGCCCTACTGTCCTTGGCAGTCCAACCAAGAAGTCCATGGTTATATCCTCCCACTTCCACTCTGGAATCCCTAAAGGCTGCAGCAACCCTGCTGGCCTTTGGTCTTCAGCCTTCACCTGCTGACAGGTTAAGCACTTGGCCACATAATCCACCACATCCTTCTTCATCCCTGGCCACCAATACAGAGTCTTTAGATCTTGGTACATCTTCATCGTACCTGGATGTAAAGAATAGGGAGTGGTATGAGACTCATCCAGAATCTCCCGCCTGATACCAAAATCCTTCAGAACGCAAATTCAATTTTTATATCTCAATAGATCTATCTCTGAAATATAAAAGTCTCTAGCCAGTCTAGCTAAGACATTCTCCCTGTTTCCACAACTGAGGATCCTCATTCTACACTTCTCTAATCCTCTCAAAAAGCGTGCACTGAAGAGTAATGTTGGCTAGATGACCAACTACCAGTTCAATTCCTGCTCTCGTCATTTCTTCAGCTAGCTTTTTTTATATCTGTCTCGAACTGAACAATTTCCATGGGCCCTTCCGACTCAATGCGTCGGCCACCAGTTTGGCATTTCCTGGATGGTACAAAATATCACAATCTTAGTCACTTACCAACTCCATCCAACACCTTTGGCGCATATTCAAATCCTTTTATGTGAAGAAATACTTCAAACTTTTATGGTTAGTGTATATTTTGCCCTTTTCTCCATACAGGTAATGCCTCCATACCTTCAGTGTGAATACCACCACTGCCAACTCCAGATCATGAGTGGGATACCTCTGCTCATACTCCATCTGTCGAGACACGTAGGCTATTACCTTTCCAGCTTGCATTAGTACACAACCCAAACCCTGCCTCGAAGCATCGTAGTATACCACAAACGTTTCCTTGTCTGGTGGAAGGCTCAATAACGGAGCGGTGATTAGTCGCCGCTTCAACTCCTTGAAGTTATTCTCACATCTATCTATCCAGGCATACTTCATCTTCTTACATGTCAGCTTAGTCAGTGGTGTTGCTATTCTGGAGAATCCCTCTACAAATCGCCGATAGTACCCTGCTAACCCCAGGAAGGTTCTAACCTCTGGTACACTACTCAGTCTTGGCCAATCTCTCACTGCCACTATCTTGGTTGGGTCCATCAGAATCCCCTCCTTACTTACAATGTGACCCAGAAATGTTACTTGGGGTAACTAGAATTCACATTTACTGAACTTAGCATATAAAATATGCTCCCTCAGCCGTTGTAGTACCAAACAAAGATGTTGCTCGTGTTCTGCTTCTGATTGGGAGTACACCAGTATATCATCAATGAATATGATCACAAACTTATCTAGGTAATCCCTGAAGACCTTATTCATCAAATCCACGAAGGCTGCTGGGGCATTGGCTAACCCAAAAGACATGGCCAAGAATTCATAGTGTCCATATGTAACATCCCAAATTTTCTAATAAGGCTTGTGTTGACCCTCGTTTTGTTCAACTGACACGGAGTCAAATGCTTGATGTGATGGAAGGTGTTGAAATAGATCTAATGAAAAGAACAGTAAATGACACAACAAATTATAGTGGTTCGGCCCCACGAATTGGTAATGACCTATGTCCACTTAAGCTATTATTGATATTAATTCTCAAAGGAGTGATCAAAGAACTAGGGTTCTCTGAGTTTCACAAGCCTTAGAAGGATGAATAATACAATCGTAAGATAATAGCTTTAATTCTCTTGTAAAGCATAAACTTAAATCAACCAAAAGTCCCCTCCTTGAGCTATTTCTTCTCTATTTATAGGCTCAAGGAGGATTACATAAATTTGTTACATATATTCTTTCCTAAATAATCGGATACTCAGGAATTGTGGGAGATAATCTCGGATATCGTTATAATTGCATAAGATCTTCTCAAAATATACGGAGTATACGACCAAGCTGGTCGTATATAAAGTCCAAATGTTACGTTAGGGGAACCTCCCTGGTCGATAGTCGAACAGAACCTTTGCCAGGTGTCAGCCACGTGTTAAAAATGTCTGCCACGTCATCCACGCCTATTCTTTGGATAACATTTGCCCCCCAAGTTTATTTATTGCGACCAGCAATAAGTAAACTTAGGAAAACAACCTTTCATATGCCCCACGAAATCTGTCAGAGCCCTCATGCGTTTTTGAAAACCGTGACCTAATCACGTCTAATCAAGCCTTTTCAGTTTTCAAGAAACCACTCCGACGGCTGTTACACTCCCCCATGCTTCGAAAAAGGGAAAGTCATGATTGCTGCTTTTTGTCACACTTCGGCTTCTATAAGTAACCCCCCCCCCCCCCCCATTCACCTTATAATCTTTTACTCACCATTTTCTGCCAAGAACTCTCAAGAACTCCATCCCATAACTCAGAGCTTCAAAGGTCTCAGACACCCTGCCGAGGATCCTACAGACCCAAAGCTTCTATTTTTCAGAATTTCCAACCTTCATCCAGGTAATTTTCTTCATCTTTTAAACTCTTTCAGATGCCATGCATACTGCTTTTGAGTTCTGAGACTTTTCGTGTTCTTGAGTAGAGATTTGTGAGGATTTTGTATATACCGTTGATGCTTGATAGGGCAGTGTACTTTTCATCTATATAAGTTAGGAATTAGTTTGATAGTCAGGATCATAGGTTTAGGGCATAAAATCGACGTAAAAATTCGATTTTTAGGCTAGTTGAAAAACTGGGTTTTTCCCGCCCCTTAGGAGTTGAAAAAGCTTCTTTTCAAAAAACCTTTTACTTTCCTTTTTGATCCGTTTTTCAAACTGCTAGCATAAAACTTAGTGTTCGGTTAGAATACTGCTGGTCAATAGACGCGAGCAACGTTATTCCAACTTTTAACATAAGTTCCCAGATTATGTGTCTTATCTCCTCCTTTGTCTGTTTGCAGTTCATATGCAAGACTCGTGGGGAGGAGAAAGACCTATCGACGACGATCTCTTAGTTCAACTACTTGAAGACGAAGAACAACCTTTGACTCTAATACCAGACATTCCTTTTTCTCGCCTTAACCTAAACACTTCCCCAGTTTCAACCCAAAATATGGCTCGCACCAAAACTAAAGCTCGAAAAAGAAAAACTCCCAACACTTCTCATTAGCCTACTGTTGATGCTCCCTCGACCAGTGGTCGAGACAAAAATATTCCTGACCTAAATGTGCAAAGGCATGCCCGCCCTCGACACGCTACTCAGCCGGATGTCGAGTGGCATGTTGTCGCTGAGAGTAGGGTGACGATCAGGATGATCACCAACTACTTAAATAAATACAATATGACAGGGGTGACCCTAGTCAAACCTAACCCTGACCAAAGGGCTAATCTGCCTGGGGGTGCTTACAGCGCCTAGTCGCGGTTTCATGTTGAGGCAGGTGCCACTTTGCCTCTTCATGCATTCTTTCAGGGGTGGCCAACTACTTCAGAGTTGCCCCCTTCCAAATTACCCCAAACGGATATAGATGTTCGCTGCGCTCTATATCCTGTATAGCCAGAAAAAATGGCCCATGTCGTCGCCACATGAGGTCAACTACCTGTTCGACCTCAAATCTAACCCCAACCAAGAAGGCACGGGGTTCTTCCATCTTTGTCATCAGGAAACCAGGCACACTTTCCTGACTGACACCACCCATATCTCCAACGTGGGGAGGTACTACCAGGAGTACTTCCTTATGCCTAACCTGGTCGCAGACAACTTGGCTTTCACACGAGGAGGCAAAATTTTCACGTCACTGGCTTCTTCATTTAGTGTTTTTCTACCACAATGTCTTGAACTTTCAATGTGTTTCAGGCCCATGGTTGCGACCAAACCCAACTCCAGGGATGGAGTCAAGGGAGGCACTCTTAGCCAGCATGTCAGATGCTGAGAAAAGTGTCAAAAATTTAGTTATAGAGGCTAACCTTAGGTGGGCTGACCTCTGGGACCCTCAACCAACAACGAATGGGCCTTCGGCGGGAAATGCTCACGCCAAAGTGGAACCCGAGCAGCAACCCCAAGCGTCTCCTCCGCGGAGGAGACCAACTAGGGTTACAATCAGGGAACCTGCCGACACTCACCGAGCGGAGAGGCCCTTGGCTCCTAAGGGAAAAGGAAGAAAAAGACCACCAAGCCTACCGAACTCTCTGACAACTCGTCGGATGATAATGGTACAGTAATTTCGCTTTTAAACCATTTGCCAATTCCCTGTCATCTGTTCAACGGGGATGGCAACTTTAAGAATGCTCCCATCTTAAATTCAAATTTCTTCCAAGCAGTAGGTAGTTCGGTAAATAATCTAGCGACCAATAGTTGTAGCGTGGGTACTTTACTTGTAATCTTTTTACTTTCATTTTTTGGCCCTGTGTGACCATCTCGTCTTACTGTTCGCGTTGTTTCCTTTTGTGCAGATATGGACTCCGAGGATGTGTTCGAGCATTACAGGGCTGCTGCCGCCTCTTCTGGCCAAAAGAAGGACAACAAGAAGGCTCGAGGGGAGAGCAGCAAGGTTGTGTCAAAGAAGGTACGAACTGATGATCCTCTGGCTACAGCCCCTTCGAAGGAGAACTCACCACCTCCAACACCCCCCGAGCAGTCGGCCTCAACTTCCGCCGACCAGTAGCCTTCTCCTAAGGCTCCTAGCAGCCATACATTGCGCACTCCGCCCAAAGGCTCCCTGCCTAGCCTCGTGGTCAACTCTGCTAGGGAGAGAATATACAAGCTCTCCAAGCATAGACGCAGCCAGGCAGCTATTACCGACACCGCTTCTATGGAGGTTGATCAAGTTCTCAATAGAGGGCTGAACGAGATAGTTAGCGTAAGTCAACTCCTGCTGCTGTAACATTTATTTTTTATTCCCTTTCTTTACTTTATCTTTTTCTATCTGTCTTCAGGGACTGCTGGCTGGTGCCGTGCTAGGGCATTGGTGTCTCGGGGAAGGAACTTTGATTCCAGGCTCGCCGAGGCTAAGCAAGCACTCGAAGCTAAAAACAACGAGCTTGCTAAACAGAATGGCGAGCTGCTCGGGGAGAACACGGAGCTGTCCAAGCAGAAAGCTGAGCTGCTCGAGGACAAAGCTACTCTGACCAAGGAGCTGCTGGAAACCCGGGATGCCCTGAAGAAAGCCAACGAATCTAGGGAAAAGTTCAGGGAAAGCGCCAAGCTCAACTATCAATAAGTTGTTCAGCTCGAGCTTGATCTGATCGCCAGCAGGCAGGAGGCGAAGGAACTCGGAAAATGAGTGTAGGAGCTTGAGGAGGCTGGGGCCAAGAATTTGGAGAAGTATAAGGAAGCCACTCATCTCTGCTTCTACGAACTCTGGAAGCATAACCGGGAGGCTAACTTCAGCAATCTGTCTGAATGCTTGAGGAGGATTCTAATGACGCAGTGCGCCATTCCTCTGGAAGAAGAAGAGAAGGTTAGAGTGCCTGCTTCCCCAGAGATTTCCCTGGCAGCAGGGATAGACGGTGCAGATGTTGAAGCTGGCCCAGCCGTCGACCAAGGCGCTCCTCAAGACCCTCCAGCTCCTTAATCTTTTTTTTTTCTTCTTCTTTTATCTCAACTACACGACCCACAGGTCGTTTTGTAAAGACAATTTATTTTTTATTGCTGTAAGGGCAGCCATTTTACTTTTATTTGAACAGTTACATCCGAGCAGTACTGCTCGCGGTGTAAAAGGATTCCTTTGACATTATAATATTTTTGCTTCATTATAATATCTGTTCGCATGACCGAACCTAGCATAGTACTTTGGCTTGATTTTTCAAAATATAAATTTTGAAAAATACTCTAAGTACTGTAGTATGCTTTCACTTATTTTGTTCATGTGTTTACATACCTTTTGGTATGCTTTGCTATCGATGTACCTTATATGCCCCCCAAGTGATCGAGGAGCTTTAGGTCCTTGGTCACTTGCCTTGACCATGTCCTGTACAAACATTACTGCTCGGTATAAAATGTAAAACTTATAATACAGCAAAACAACACATGTAATGAACAAATACTTGTAAAAATTTACAAAGTTTGGCAAGAATGACTGGCTACGCACAGTCCCTTATTATTCTCATATTAAATGGACTAAACATGTCTTTACGAGTGATCTTTAAAAAGATCTTACACTTATAAGCGATTATCCATATAACATGGCTAACCCTTTTTCAGAACTTGTAAAAAGTAAAAATTAATACAAGTCAGTCCTTTAATAAGGATTATTTATTGATAGTACTTGCGCAGGTGTTCTCCATTCCAATAACACGGAATGAGATCTCTGTTTAATCGTGCAAGTTTATAGGTGCCTGGATGAAGGACTTCTTTAATCTGGTAAGGTCCTTCCTAGTTTGGTCCGAGTACTCCAGCAGCTGGGTCACGAGTGTTTAAGAAAACTCTTCGAAGCACTAAGTCTCTGACGTTGAACTTTCTTTCTTTTACTTTGGAGTTAAAATATCGAGCGACCTTTTGCTGGTACGCAGCTACTCGGAGTTGGGCTTTTTCTCGCTTTTCCTCGATCGGGTCTAGGGACTCCGTCAACAGTTGGTTATTCTGAACTTGGTCGTATGTGAGTCTACGATGCGAGGGCGAATCTAACTCGACAGGCAACATAGCTTCATACCCATATGCTAAGGAAAATGGGGTATGACCTATTACTGTTCGGTGAGACGTTCTATACGACCAGAGTACTTCAGGCAGCTGTTCTGGCCATGCTCCTTTAGCTTCCTCGAGTCTTTTCTTCAGGGTATCCTTCAATGTCTTATTTACTACTTTGACTTGCCCATTTGCTTATGGATGAGCAACTGAAGAAAAGCTCTTGGTGATTCCATGCCTTTCGCAGAAGTCTGTGAATAGGTCACTATCAAACTGGGTGCCATTGTCCGAGACAATCTTTATGGGCAATCCATATCGACAAACAATGTTCTTGATGTCAAAGTCAAGCACTTTCTTTGTCATTATGGTAGCGAGTGGCTCAGCTTCAGCCCATTTGGTGAAGTAGTCGACCGCCACAACTGCGAATTTCACTCCACCTTTTCCTGTTGGCAAGGACCCGATTAAATCTATACCCCACACTACGAAGGGCCATGGACTTTGCATCTGCTTTAACTCATTAGGAGCTGCCCGTGGGATCTTGGAAAACCTCTGACACTTGTCGCATTTGCGCACAAACTCCATCGAGTCTTCGTTCATGGTCGGCCAGAAATAACCCTGCCTTAGAATCTTCTTTGATAAGCTCTGCCCCTCAGCGTGATCTCCACAGAAGCCTTCATGTACCTCCTTCATCAGTTCTTTAGCCTTTTCTGGTGTAACAGACCTGAGTAGTGGCATTGAGTATCCTCTACGGTATAGAACCCCATCGACCAGGATATACCTAACAGCTTGTCTCTGAAGGGTCCTGGCTTTGTTTCTATCTGCTGGTAGTATAGCGCTTGTGAGATACTCCAAGTATGGTGCCATCCATGTGTCTGCTAATCGGACCTCCATATTGGTTTCTTCGGCTCGTATGCTTGGCTCGCGTAGTCGTTCAACTGGCACTATATTCAAAGTGTCAGCATCCTTCACACTCGCGAGTTTGGCTAAGGCATCTGCGTTTGAATTCTGATCTCAAGGTATTTGCTGGAGGATATATTTCTCAAATTGTGCCAACAGATCTTTGGTTTTGTTCAGATAGGCCACCATTTTCAGACCTCGTGCTTGATACTCCCCTAAGACCTGATTCACTACCAGCTGTGAATCACTGTAAATATCCAGCACTTTTATGCTCATGTCTTTGGCCAACCTTAACCCAGCAAGTAGAGATTCATACTCGGCTTCGTTGTTTGAAGCGATGAAATCAAACCTAATAGCGCAGTGAAATCGATGCCCTTCCGGCGTTATCAATATCACTCCTGCTCATGCGTGAGATTCGTTGGATGATCCGTCTGTGAATAGCTTCCACGAAGGAGCTTCGACTTGAGGCTCAGGCGCACTAGGCTTTTCACCCTACCCGACGTCTGGTAGTTCAGTGAACTCAGCAATGAAATCAGCCAAGACCTGTCCTTTTATTGCTGCTCGCGGTGAGTATGTGATATCGAACTGCCCGAGTTCGACTGCCCATTTCAACAAACGACCAGCAGCCTCTGGCTTTTGCAAACTTGCCGAAGGCGCTGATCAGTCAAGACTATGATTGGATGGGCTTGGAAGTAAGGACATAACTTCCTTGAGGCCAATATTAGGCAATGGGCTAATCTTTCGATGGGAGGATACCTCAATTCGGCCCCGATTAACCTCTTGCTTACATAATACACTGCCTTTTGTACGCCTTCTTCTTCTCTTACTAACACCGCACTTGCAGCGTATTCGGTGATCGCCAGGTAAATGAACAAAGTTTCCCCATCTATAGGTTTTGATAAGACATGAGGCTGCGCCATGTGGGCTTTTAAGGCTTGGAAAGCCTGTTCGCAGTTTTCAGTCCACTCGAACTTCTTGTTGCCCCTTAGTAGATTAAAGAAAGGGACGCATTTATCCGTCGATTTTGAAATAAATCTACTGAGTGCGGCAATCCTTCCAGTCAAACTTTGCACATCTTTGATCTTCACTGGCGATTTCATATCGATCAGGGCTTTGATCTTCTTGGGATTAGCTTCGATTCCCCTTGAATTGACAATGAACCCCATGAATTTCCCTAGTCCTACTCCGAAGGAACACTTGAGAGGATTTAGCTTCATTTGATATTTATTCAAAACATTGAAACACTCTTGTAAATCCTTCACATGTCCTTCTGCCTTTTTTGACTTTACCAGCATGTCATCAATGTATACCTCCATGCTTACTCCGATCAACTCCTTAAACATGTGGTTAACTAGTCGGTGGTAAGTCACACAAGCGTTTTTCAATCCGAAGGGCATTACTTTGTAACAGTATAGCCCTGTATCGGTCTGAAAGCTAGTGTGATCCTCGTCAGGGGGATGCATACTAATCTGATTGTATACTGAGTATGCATCCATGAAATAGAGGATCTCATGGCCTGCAGTTGCGTCGACCAGCTGGTCGATCCTTGGGAGTGGGAAGCAGTTCTTAGGGTAGGCTTTATTAAGGTCTGTGAAGTCCACATAGGTTCGCCATTTTCCATTAGGCTTGGGAACCGGTACTTGATTAGAGACCCATGATGGATAAAACGCCACCCTAATGAACCCATTCTCCTTTAGTTTTTCAACTTCTTCTTTTAAGGCTTTTGATCTGTCTTTATCGAGCAGCCTTCTTTTATGTTGCATGGGTGGAAAGCTTTTGTCGACGTTCAGGACATGGCTGATGATTGTAGGATCTATCCTAGCCATGTCTTTATGTGACCAGGCAAAAACTTCTTGGTTCTTCCTCAAAAATTCCACCAGTGCATGCTTGGTTGTTGCTTCCAAATTTTTGCCGACCTTTACAACTCTGGTCAGAAACTCTTCATCAAGCTGGACCTCCTCAAGGTCCTCGACAGGTCCAACATCTTCCTCAAAATCCCCAAAGCGAGGATCTAAATCTCTATCCTCACTTTGGGCAACACCCTATTTGGTGACTTCATCACCTGATTGGGCTTGTATATCAATGGCCATATGCAACCTTTCTGGGGGAGCGCTCCCCGACATTCCCTTCTTGGCCTTAGTAATTGAGGTATTATAGCACTCCCTTGCTTCCCTCTGGTTTCCCAACACACGTCCTACCCTTGCGTCTATTGGGAATTTCATGGCCTGGTGCCATATTGAGGTGACGGCCCGAAGGTCAACCAGTATGGGTCTTCCAATTATAGCATTGTAAGTCGAAGGACAATCGACCACTATGAAAGTAGTGAGTAATGTCCTAGTAGCGGGTGTTGTACCTGCTGTTACCGAAAGCCTGATTGACCCTGTTAGAGCGAGTCCCTCACCAAAGAAACCGTAAATTGTTTGGTTGCAGGGCTCCAAGTCCTTGACGGACAACTTCATTCCTTCTAGCAAAGATTTATACAGGATGTTAACTGAACTTCCTGTCTCGGCCAGCACTCTCTTCACCATCATGTTGGCAATTTGAACATCCACGACCAGCGGATCAGAATGTGGGAACCAGACATGCTGGGCGTCGCAATCAGAGAAGGTTATTTTGCCGTCCTCTGACCGAGCCTTCTTTGATGCCTGGTCCTCCACAGTCATCATCTCGATGTCCTGGTCGTGGCATAGGGTTCGAGCATATTGTTCCCTTGCCTTTCCGCTTTTTCCCGCAAGGTGCGGGCCTCCGCAGATGGTGAGTAAATTTCCAGCCACGGGGTCAGGCTGCAAAGGTGGCGAGCGTTGGCATGCAGGCGCCTGCTCGTTGCCACCTGGAGCCTCTCGTTGGGAAGCCCTCGAGGGCCGTACGTATCTCCTCAAGTGTCCTTGTCTAATAAGGAACTCGATTTCATCTTTCAGCTGGTTGCACTTGTTCGAATCGTGTCTGTAGTCATTGTGAAAACAACAGAACTTGGTGGTATCCCTTTTCGAAATATCTTTGCGAATGGTAGTGGGTCTTTTATAAGGCACACTAGAACTTATGGCCTGATACACCTCTGCTTGAGACTCGACAAGGGCAGTGTAGTTAGTGAATCGCGGCTCATAACGGTTGCCCTTAGCGCGCTTGCTCTCGGAGGTAGAGGGTTCGCTATGGGGCTTCTTCCCCCCATTCTTTCTGTTGCCATTCCTATTGTTTTTGTCGTTGCCGTTGCCGTTGGGATTTGACCCATTGGCGGCTTTGGCGGGGTCTTCAGTCCCCTTATCTTTGTTTGGGGTCTTTCCCTCGCTGGCAATGGCATCCTCGAGCTTGATGTATCGATCAACTCGATCCAAAAATTCTTGGGTAGTTTTAACCCCATGCTTCTTGAGGCTACTCCAAAGAGGCATACGGCGCCTAACTCCTGTGGTGAGGGCCATCATTTTGCCTTTGTCTCCCACTATTTTGGCTCCAGCAGCTGCTCGCATAAAACGCTGGACATAGTCTTTCAGTGGTTCTCCTTCTTGCTAACATATCTTTACCAGCTGGTTTGCCTCAATTGGGTGCACACGACCCGCATAGAATTGTCCGTAAAACTCCTTTACGAACATCTCCCAAGATATAATACTTGCAGGAGGGAATTTAAAGAACCACTCCTATGCAGCATCAGAAAGTGTTGCAGGGAAGATCCTGCACCGAGCGTCTTCGGACACCTTCTAAATGTCCATCTGTATCTTAAACTTGTTGACATGAGATACCGGGTCACCATACCCCTCAAAGTTTGGAAGTGTGGGCATTTTAAACTTGCTGGGAGTTTTTGCCACAGCAATCCTTTGGACGAAAGGAGTGCCCCTTCTCCTGTCGTACTCGATGTGAGACGTTCTTCCCCCGACCAGCTGTTGCACTACTTGGTTCAAGGCACCTATCTGGGCCCGAACGGCTTCAGGAATTGCCAGGGCCTCTGGTGCCAGGGGAATGTACTCGTCGTGCCATTCTCGGCGGTCATTGAGTACATCCCTTAAGTCATCGTCTCTTCGCCATTGCTCGCTTGCTCTAAGCCGGTTAAAGACGTTGTTTTGTCTAGGCTGCCCCCCAGCATTACGTCTCGCTTGTTGGTCTTCTCTACGTGGTAGGCTTCTGCCTCCACCTCTCTCCTCATTCCTCCGACCAGCATTCCCTCTGCCTGAGTCGGCCTCATTGTAGCCATAGCCATCTCTGAACCTCGATTGGCTATGGTGAGACCAACTGTCTCCTCGGTTGCCTCCTCGGGCTGGGACTTCCCAAGTGTTAGGGGGAGGCATGCGCTGGTCAGTGGGTCCCCGTGCATTATCATGTCGTGGGGGGCCCCTAACTGCAGAGCCTGTCTCTGAGTTCCTTCTGTTGCCAGAAGGACGATGTCCCCTGCTCGGTGAGTGCGGCTCTTCACCCCCCTGGCGTCTAGGGCTGCGGGGCTGCTGCCCAGCCCTATTCTGCCTTGGCAATGGGGGGTTGCCTCGACCAGCCTGGGATGGAGGTTGCACCTCAAGGTCCCTAGGTGGGACATCATCCTGAGGCATTGGTGGCTGCTCCGGCCTTTGAGGGCTAGTATTGGGACCCCTTTGAGGTGGCCCATTCGAGGGTTGATCAGGTTGCGAGGCAAGTGCAGCCTGATTCCTAGCCAATTGTAGGGCTGCTTCGAGGGCTGCCATGGCCTCCCTCTGATGACGATCCATCTCTGCCTGTCTTTCACTCAGCTCTTGGCGCTAACGCTCTATTTCTTGCTGCTGTCGCGCCATAGTCTCCGCAGCACTTTCTTGACTGGCCCTCAGATTGGCCAATTCGTCTTGCAATACTCCCAAGGTATTTCTCAGCGTTTCGAAGTCCAGTTCCTCCTCATCAAATTCCAAGTGTGGCTCATTTTCAGCCATGTTCGGAGGAGGAGGTTGAGATGGTGCAGCACCAGCCGTCTGCCCAGTCTTCTTTGTTGTTTTTGCCATTAGTGCTTCAACAACCTCCTCTCAAGCTCTCAATGAAAGCACTAGAATGTTGACCCTCATTTTGGTCAACTGACACGGAGTCAAATGCTTGATATGATGGAAGGTGTTGAAATAGATCTAATGGAAAGAACAGTAAACGACACAACAAATTATAGTGGTTCGGCCCCATGAAATGGTAATCACCTACGTCCACTTAAGCTATTATTGATATTAATTCTCAAAGGAGTGATCAAAGAACTAGGGTTCTTTGAGTTTCACAAACCTTAGAAGGATGAATAATACAATCGTAAGATAATAGATCTAATTCTCTTGTAAAGCCTAAACTTAAATCAGCCAAAAGTCCCCTCCTTGAGCTATTTCTTCTCTATTTATAGGCTCAAGGAGGATTACATAAATTTGTTACAGATATTCTTTCCTAAATAATCGGATACTCAGGAATTGTGGGAGATAATCTCGGATATCGTTATAATTGCATAAGATCTTCTCAAAATATACGAAGTATACAACCAAGCTGGTCGTATATAAAGTCCAAATGTTACGCTAGGGGAACCTCCCTGGTCGATAGTCGAACAGAACCTTTGCCAGGTGTCAGCCACGTGTTAAAAATGTCTGCCACGTCATCCACGCCTATTCTTTGGATAACAGCTTGGTGCCTTGATTAGCATCACTAATCCATAAGTAACTTCCTATTATCACCAAAATTAATTTACATACTTAATACTATAGTGTAAGCCTCAATAATATACCATAACTCGATTACAACATAAATTATAGTCCAACAATATTTTAATGATTAATGTGTATCTCCAATGCATAAAATCATTGTCTAAGGTCCCCAAAAATATTCTATGTTAGCCCGATAATTTTCAAAAATTATTTTAAGGCTCTAATGATGAGTTACAATCCAAAACTATACTCTATAACAATAAATATATCCACTTATATTTATTTTTACATTAAAGACCTCAAAGACTCTATCTAAGTGATTCACTCAACATTTCTATAATTAAAATAATATTGTCTTTATTATTTTAATTATCATATCATTCATCATAAATATTTAATTAAAAAAATTAATTTAAATAAAAAAAGTCAAACCAGATGTTACATTGTCAACCTTCATAGGCATAAAACTGTTTCCTCGACTATTTGTTATTTATTTAACAATGCTTGGGAATCTATGGAGCACTCCCTCTTTTGTTGTACCAAGACTAGAAAAGTGTGGAAACTATTGATTCAAAAATATAGATTTTGAGCATGCAGCTACAGTTCCATGTAGAGATTTTGTGCAATCTTTCTCTCACACAGTATCAAAATCTGAGTTGAAAAAAGTCTTTACAATTATGCGGTGTTTATGGATAGCCTCTTATGCCCAATTTCATGAAGGAAAACATAGCCATCTACAAGAGTTTCTTGACTATGTGCTAGCTTGTCTTCTTAGGTTTCAGCAACATCTCAAACTATCTGCAACTTTTAGTATTTTTTGTTTCGGCTTCTACCTACACAACATCATGGCAACCTCTTCTAATGAATTGCTATAAGCTGAATATTGATACAACTTGTTGCTCTCACACTCACACTTTTGGAATTAGTGTTATCATCTATAACTCTTTCAGTGAACCTATGAACAGTCTTTCAATGCCCATGACTGGTAGTTTTACCTCAAAAGAAATGGAGGCTCTGACTCTTTTTCATAGTGTATGGTATCCATGGCATTGAATATGATGCTTTTCTAGTAGTTTATGGTTTCCTTTAATATAGTTTTAATAGTTCTATTTTTTCTGATATATTATTAGATGTAGCTTATCTTTTTTCATTTTTCCCCAATGTTAAAGTCTCATATAAAGAGAACTGCTTCATTTTTCCCCAATGCTAAAGTCTCATATAAAGAGAATTGCTCTAAGATCGTGAAGTATTATGTTGGATAATGTTCCATCTCCAATTTTCTCTGTTATTGTCATGGATTCTTAACATTAATGACAACAGCCTTTTTTAGTGTTTCATTATTATTTACATTAAATTATATAAATATCTTGAGTAGAACTCCTTTTTCCAAAAACCAAAATACGAGTTATCCGATAAGAGAGTTCTCTAGTTAAAGAATATTAAGATGCACGTCACGAAGAGCGTGTTACAGTGAGGCCGATTTTCTCATGTTATTGTAAAGACTGAAATGGAATCCAGCCTTATACATTGTAAGGTGTATAAGAGGCTATAATATAGAGTCTCTAAGAGAACTTTATTGCATGCAGCTATCATAGAATATTAGCTATAAGAGTATGTCATAGTTTAATTTGAGTACACTGTATTAATTACAGTAACCGCAAAAGGGAAAACGAATAGCGGTGTTAAAGATCCAACTGGAAACTAAGGACTCCAAGTAAGTTAGTCTTTCTCTTTCTTGGATATAACATGAATATACTAGTGTGTGCTTGTAGTAGTAGATTACACTAGTTTTGTTTGGGTCGTTAAGACTAGCATATGCTTAATTCCTACCTTTGCAATGCTTATGCATTATGCGGCTTAATGGTAAGTCAGTTCAGGTGGGAACCAGAACCTTATTATAATATTGTTTGGGTTGGAGCCAGGACAATGGTTAGATTATAGTCCGGGTTGGAGCCAGGACAATGGAAAGTATATAGTCCGGGTTGGATCCAGGACATGGTAAGTATATAGTCCAGGTTGGAGTCAGGACAATGGTAATACAGTCTGGGTTGGATCCAAGACATGGTAAGTATATAGTCCGATTTGGAGCCAGGACAATGGTAATATGGTTTGGGTTGGAGCCAGGACATGGGAAAAATATAGTCCGGGTTGGAGCCAGGATAATGGTAATATTGTCCAGGTTAAAGCCAGGACATAAATGTTGGAACCAGGTTTAGGCTCGGATCCCTTGCTGTTAATCTATTGATTAGTTATGATATGTGTTATATATCTTGAATGTTCTGAGATTTTCTGAGTTTAGGTTATCATGATATGTGTAACGTTGTTTGTTAGGTACAATCAAGTATTTGATTCTGATTTGGCTACTGCTTGATAATTGTATGATAGGGTTGGAATTTATCCAATACCCTAATGATCGGCAGTGATACCTACATTAGGAAAACTCGTTACTGGGTTTAGTATATATGTGTGTAATGCTATTCTTACTAAGCATTTTTACTTACCTAGTTTTTTCATGTTGTAGGTAAGTGCAAAAGCAAAGTAGAGCAATGAGCGCCAGAGTCTGCTTGTGGATATGTACATGTGGCCCAATCTGATGAGGTTTTTGATGGATCACCATTTTGAAAAGAAAAAGTTGGAAGTTTGTTATTTCTTTTGCGATATATGTTTTGCTATAACTCTATGGAAGAGTAGTTGCATTTCTGTTTACTAAACTAAAAGTGTGCACACACGATCTTTTAAAAGTTTTTTTTTATATGGATTTTTGGTACAATGAGTTAAAAGTAAAAAGTTTAGATTTCCGCATGATTTTGGTTTTGTATGTTTTGAGGGTTGTTACAATGGCCGAATATTATTACATTTTTTCTGGGTCTTTTCCTAGTATACATGATTACTGTTATCCAAAAAATAGGCACGGGTGACGTGGTAGGCGTTTTTAAACACGTGGCTGGCACCTGACAAAGTTCTGTTCGAACATCGACCAGTAAGACCTTCCTGGCGTGGCGGTTGAGTTTTCCTTACGACCAGCATGGTCGTAAGCTCCGCATATTTCAAAATGATTTATGGAGATCATGATCAATTCTGAGATTTTCTCCAATGATTCTTGATTATCCGATTAATTAGGAGAGAATATCTATAACAAATTCATGTAATCCTCCTTGAGCCTATAAATAGAGAAAGATAGCTCAAGGGAGGGACTTTTTGGCTTTTGCTTAATTAAAATTACGTATTTACAAGACGATTGTACTATTTTATCTCTCTCAGGTTTGTGAAACTCAGAGAACCCTAGTTCTTTGATCACTCCTTTGAGATCTCATATCAATAACAGCTTAAGTGGACGTAGGTCATTACCAGTTCTTGGGGCCGAACCACTATAATTTCTTGTGTCCTTTACTATTTTTGTCATTATATTCATTCCAACACATCTATCCACATCAAGCATTTTGACTCCATGTCAGTTGACCAAAACAAGGGTCAACATTATGGTACTTTCATTGAGAGCTTGATACGAAATTGTTGAAGTAGTAATGGCGAAAACAACAAAGAAAACTAGGCAGACGGCTGGCACTGCACCATCTCAACCACCTCCTCCTCCTCCAAACATGGCTGAGAATGAGCCACATTTTGAATTTGATAAGGAAGAGCTGGATTCCGAGACGCTGAGAAATACCCTAGGGGTATTGCAGGATGAACTAGCCAATCTGAGGGCCAGCCAAGAAAGTGCTGCGGAGATTTTGGCGCGGCAGCAACAAGAGACAGAGCGACAACGTCAGGAACTGAGTGAAAGACAGGCGGAAATGGACCATCGTCAGAGGGAGGCCATGGCAGCCCTTGAAGCAGCCCTGCAGTTGGCTAGGAATCAGGCTGCACCTGCCTCACAGCCCGATCAACCCGCAAATGGTCCACCCCAAAGGGGTCCCAATCCTAGCCCGCCGATCAAACCGTCGAGCCCCCAAAGGCCCAAGCAGCCGCCAATGCCTCAAGATGATGTCCCACCAAGGGATCCTGAAGTGCAGCCTCCATCCCAGGCTAGTAGAGGCAATCCCCCGCAGCCAAGGCAAAATAGGGCCGGGCAGCAGCCCCGTAGTCCTAGACGCCATAGAGGTGAAGAGCCGAACCCACAGAGCAGGGGGCAGCGTCCTTCTGGCAACAGAAGGAACTCAGAGATAAGCTCTGTGGTTCGGGGCCGCCCACGGCATGATAATGCACGGGGACCTACCGACCAATGCAGGCCACCCTCCAACGCTCGGGAAGTTCTGGTTCGAGGAGGCAATCGAGGGGACAGTCGATCCCACCATATCCAATCAAGGTTCAGAGATGGCCATGGGTACAATGAGGCCAACTCAGGCAGAGGAAATGCCGGTTGGAGAAATGAAGAGAGAGGTGGGGGCAGAAGCCCACCACCTAGGGAAGACTAACCCAAGAGACGTAATGCTGGGGGGCAGCCCAGACAAAATAACATCTTTAACCGGCTCGGAGCAAGCGAGCAACAGCGAAGAGACGAAGACTTAAGAGATGTACTCAACGACCACTGGGAACGGCATGATGAGTACATTCCCCCAGCAGTAGAGGCCCCGGCGATTCCTGACGCCGTGCAAGCCCAAATAGATGCCCTGAACCAGGCAGTACAACAGCTGGTCGGGGGAAGGACGTCTCATATCGAGTACGACAGGAGAAGGGGCACTCCTTTTGTTCAAAGGATAGCTGTGGCAGAAACTCCCAGCAAGTATAAGATGCCCACGCTTCTGAACTTTGACGGGTATGGTGACCCGGTATCTCATGTCAACAGGTTTGAGATACAGATGGACATTCAGAAAGTGTCCAAAGACGCTCGGTGCAGGATCTTTCCTACAACACTTTCTGATGTTGCACAGGAGTGGTTTTTCAAATTCCCTCCTTCAAGTATTTTTTCTTGGGAGATGTTCGTAAAGGAATTTTACGGCCAATTCTATGCGGGTCGTGTGCACCCAACTGAGGCGAATCAGCTGGTGGAGATACGCCAGCAAGAAGGAGAGCCACTGAAAGATTACGTCCAGTGCTTTATGCGAGCAGCGACTGGAGCTAAAACAGTGGGAGATGAGGGCAAGATGATGGCCCTAAGTGCAGGAGTTAGTCGTTGTACGCCTTTGTGGAGTAGCCTCAAGAAGCATGGAGTTAGGACTACCCAAGAATTCTTGGATCGAGCTGATCGATACATCAAGCTCGAAGATGCCATCGCCAGTGAGGGAAAGCCCCCAGTCAAAGATAAGGGGACTGCCGACCCCGCCAAAGCCGCCAATGGGTCAAAACCCAACGGCAACGGCAAAGGCAACGGGAATGGCAATGGCAATGGCAAGAATGGGGGGAAGAGGTCCCATAATGAATCTTCCACCTCCGAAAACAAACGCGCTAAGGGCAATCGTTATGAACCGGGGTTCACTAACTACACTGCCCTTGTCGAATCTCGAGGAGAGGTGTATCAGGCCATGAGTTCCAGTGTGCCTTACAAAAAACCCGCTGTCATTCGAAAGGATATTTTGAAGAGAGATACTACCAAGTTCTGTCGTTATCATAACGACTACGGACACGATACAAACAAGTGCAACCAGCTAAAGGATGAAATTGAGTTCCTTATCAAACAAGGACACTTGAGGAGATACGTACGGGCCTCGGGAACTTCCCAACAAGAGGCTCTAGGTGGCAACGAGCAGGTGCCCGCACGCCAACGCTCGCCACCTTTGCAGCCTAACCCCGTAGCTGGTACTTTACTCACCATCTATGGAGGCCCGCACCTCACAGGAAACAGCGGAAAGGCAAAGGAACGATATGCTCAGACCCTACGCCACGACCAAGACATCGAGATGATGACTGTGGAGGACCGAGCATCAAAGAAGGCTCGGTCAGAGGATGGTGAGATAACCTTCTCTGATAGGGATGCCCAACATGTTCGATTCCCACATTCCGATCCGCTGGTCGTGGATGTTCAAATTGCCAACATGGTGGTGAAGAGAGTGCTAGTAGATACAGGAAGTTCAGTAAACATCCTGTACAAGTCTTCGCTGGAACGCATGAAGTTGTCTGTCAAGGATTTGGAGCCCTGCAACCAAACAATTTACGGCATCTCTGGTGAGGGACTCGCCCCAACGGGGTCAATCAGACTTTCAGTAACAGCAGGTACAGCGCCTACTACCAGGACATTACTCGCTACTTTCATAGTAGTTGATTGTCCTTTGGCGTACAATGCTGTAATCGAAAGGCCCATATTGGTTGACCTTCGGGCCGTCACCTCAGTATGGCACTTGGCCATGAAATTCCCGACAGACGCAGGGGTAGGACGCGTGTTGGGAAATCAGAGGGAAGCAAGGGAGTGCTATAATGCCTCGATCACGAAGGCAAAGAAGGGAATGTCAAAGAGCACTCCCTCAGAGAAGTTGCAGATGGCCATTGATACACAAGCCCAATCTGGTGATGGAGTCACCAAATAGGGTGTTGCCCAAAGTGAGGATAGGGATTTAGATCCTTGCTTTGGGGATTTTGAGGAAGATGTTGGACCCATCGAGGACCTTGAAGAGGTCCTACTTGACGAAAAAGATCCGACCAGAGTTGTAAAGGTCGGTAAAAATTTAGAAGCGACAACGAAGCACGCACTGATGGAATTTTTTAGAAACAACCAGGAAGTTTTTGCCTGGTCACATAAAGACATGGCTGTGATAGATCCTGCAGTTATCAGCCATGTCCTGAACATAGACAAGAGTTATCCACCCGTGCAACAGAAAAGAAGGCTCCTCGATAAAGATAGATCGAAAGCCTTAAAAGAGGAAGTTCAAAGACTGAAGGAGAATGGGTTCATCAGGATGGTGTTTTATCCATTGTGGGCCTCTAATCCAGTACTGGTTCCCAAGCCTAACGGCAAATGGCGAACCTGTGTGGATTTCACAGACCTTAATAAAGCCTACCCGAAAGATTGCTTCCCACTCCTAAGGATCGACCAGCTGGTCGATGCAATTGCAGGACATGAGATCTTCTCTTTCATGGATGCATACTCGGGATACAATCAGATCAGTATGCATCCCTCGGATGAGGATCACACTAGCTTTCAGACCGATACAGGGTTATACTGTTATAAAGTAATGCCTTTCGGACTGAAAAACGCTGGTGCGACTTACCAGCGATTGGTTAACCACATGTTTAAGGAGTTGATCGAAGTGAACATGGAGGTGTACGTGGACAACATGCTGGTAAAGTCAAAAAAGGCAGAAGGACATGTGAAAGATTTACAGGAGTGTTTCAATGTTTTGAACAAATATCAAATGAAGCTAAATCCTCTCAAATGCTCCTTCGGAGTAGCATCAGGAAGATTTTTGGGGTTCATTGTTAATTCAAGAGGAATCGAGGTCAACCCCGAAAAGATCAAAGCCCTGATCGACATGAAATTACCGGTGAAGATCAAGGATGTGCAAAGTTTAACTGGAAGGATTGCCGCACTCAGTAGATTTATTTCAAAGTCGACGGATAAATGCGTCCCTTTTTTTTAATCTACTTAGAGGCAATAAGAAGTTCGAGTGGACCGGAGACTGCGAACAGGCTTTCCAAGCCTTAAAAGCCCACATGGCACAGCCTCCTATTTTATCAAAGTCTATAGATGGAGAAACTTTGTTCATTTACCTGGCGATCACCGAATATGCTGCTAGTGTGGTGCTTGTACGAGAAGAAGAAGGCGTACAAAAGGCAGTTTATTATGTTAACAAGAGGTTAATTGGTGCCGAGTTGAGGTATCCTCCCATCAAAAAATTAGCCTATTGCTTAATTTTGGCCTCAAGGAAGTTAGGTCCTTACTTCCAAGCCCATCCCATCATAGTCTTAACTGACCAGCCCCTTCGGCAAGTTCTACAAAAGCCAGAGGCTGCTGGACATTTGTTAAAATGGGCAGTCGAACTCGGGCAGTTCGATATAACGTATTCACCACGAGCCGTAGTAAAGGGACAAGTCTTGGCTGATCTTATCGTCGAATTCACTGAGCTTCCAAACGACGAGCAATGCGAAAAACCTAATGCGCCTGAGCCCCAAGTTGAAGCTCCTTCATGGAAGTTATTCACGAGGGAATCGTCCAACGAATCTCACGCGGGAGCAGGAGTGATATTAATAATGCCAGAAGGGCATCAATTTCACTGTGTCGTTAGATTCAATTTCACGGCTTCAAATAATGAAGCCGAGTATGAAGCACTCCTCGCTGGGCTAAGATTGGCCAAAGACATGAGTATAAAAGTGCTGGATATTTACAGCGATTCACAGCTGGTGGTGAATCAAGTCTTAGGGAAGTATCAAGCACAAGGTCTGAAAATGATGGCCTACCTAAATAAAACCAAAGACATGTTGGCGCAATTCGAGAAGTATACCCTCCAGCAAATACCTCGAGATCAGAATTCAAATGCAGATGCCTTAGCCAAACTCGCGAGTGCAAAAGATGCTGACACTTTAAATATAGTGCCAGTGGAATGACTGCGCGAGCCGAGCATACGAGCAGATGAAACCAGTATGGAAATTCAGATAGAAGATACGTGGATGGCACCGTACTTGGAGTATCTCACGAATGGTGTACTACCAGCAGATAGAAACAAAGCTAGGACTCTGCAAAGACAGGCTGCTAGGTACATATTGGTCGATGGTATTCTATACCGAAGAGGATACTCCATGCCACTGCTCAGATGTATTACACCAGAAAAGGCTAAAGAACTGATGAGGGAAGTACATGAAGGCTTCTGTGGGGATCACGCTGGGGGGCAGAGCTTCTCGAAAAAGATTCTGAGGCAGGGTTATTTCTAGCCGACTATGAACAAAGACTCAATGGAGTTTGTGCAAAAATGTGATAAGTGTCAGAGGTTTTCCAAGATCCCAAGCGCAGCTCCCAATGAGTTAAAGCAGATGCAAAGTCTGTGGCCCTTCGCAGTATGGGGTATCGATTTAATTGGATCCTTGCCAACGGGAAAAGGTGGAGTAAAATACGCAATTGTAGCAGTCGACTACTTCACCAAATAGGCCGAAGCTGAGCCACTCGCTACCATAACGACAAAGAAAGTTCTTGACTATGTCATCAAGAACATTGTTTGCTGATATGGATTGCCTCGGAAGATTGTCTCAGACAATGGCACCCAGTTTGACAGTGACCTATTCATGGACTTCTGCGAAAGGCATGGAATCGTCAAAAGCTTTTCTTCAGTCGCGCATCCACAAGCAAATGGGCAAGTCGAAGCAGTGAATAAAACACTTAAGGATACCCTGAAAAAAAGGCTCAAAGAAGCTAAAGGAGCATGGCCAGAACAGCTGCCCGAAGTGCTCTGGTCATATAGAACTTCTCATCGAACAGCAACAGGTCATACCTCGTTTTCCTTGGCATACGGGTATGAAGCCATGTTGCCAATCGAATTAGATCCGCCCTCACATCGAAGAATCACATACGACCAAGACCAGAATAGCCAACTGTTGATGGAGTCCCTAGACTCGGTTGAGGAAAAACGAGAAAAAGCCCAACTCCGAGTAGCTGCATACCAGCAAAAAGTCGCCCGGTATTTTAACTCAAAAGTAAAAGAAAGAAAATTCAACGTCGGAGACCTAGTACTTCGACGAGTTTTCCTAAACACCCGCGACCCAGCTGCTGGAGTACTTGGACCAAACTGGGAAAGACCTTACCAGATTGAAGAAGTCCTTCACCCAGGCACATACAAACTTGCACGCTTAAATGGAGATCTCGTTCCGCGCTATTGGAACGGAGAACACCTGCGCAAGTATTATCAATAAACAGTCCTTCTTAAAGGACTGGCTTGTATTAATTTTTACTTTTTACAAGTTTTGAAATAGGATTAGTCATGTTGTATGACTGATCGCTTATAAGTGTAAAATCTTTTTAAAAGATCACTCGTAAAGACATGTTTAGTCCATTTTAATACGAGAATTATAAGGGACTGTGCACAGCCAGTCATTCTTGCCAACCTTTGTAAAAAAAAAATTTACAAGTATTTGTTCATTACGTGTGTTGTTTTGTTGTATTATAAGTGTTGCATTTTATACCGAGCAGTAATGTTCGAACAGGTCGTGGTCAAGGCAAGTGACCAAGGGCCTAAAGCTCCTCAGTCACTTGGGGGGCATATAAGGTACATCGATAGCAAAGCATACCAAGAGGTATGAAAACACATGAACAAAATAAGTGAAAGCATGCTACGGTACTTAGAGTATTTTTCAAAATTTATATTTTGTTAAATCAAGCCAAAGTACTATGCTAAGTTCGGTCATGCGAACAGATGTTATAATAAGCAGAAATATTATAATATCAAGGGGAATTCTTTTACACCGCAAGCAGTACTGCTTGGATGTAATTGTTCAAAAGTAAAAGGAAAATATGTTGCCCATGCAGCACAATTAAAAAGAAATCTCTCTTTACATCACAACCCGTAGGTCGTGTAATTAAAGAAAAGCAAAAGAACAAAAAACTCTAAGGAGCTTGAGGAGCAGGAGGATGCGTTGGAGCATTCTGATCAACCATGCCCCCTCTAGCTTCTCCTCCCTCCACTTCGGTCGCTGGCTGAATGCTTGGGGAAGCAGGGACCCTAGCTCTCTCTTCGGCAGCTAACCGAGCAGTGCAGCGGGCAAGCTCGGCCTTCCTAGCGTCTTCTGGGAGGTAACTGAAATTGGCACTTTGGTTGTGTTTCCAAAAATCATAGAAACACCGAAGTGTTGCATTCTTATACCTCTCCAGGTCCTTGGCATTGGTGAGCTTGAGTTGCTCCACCTGGCTTTTAAAAACAGCAATGGTCGCGTCCTTAGCGAGATGCTCCTCCCTAAGTTTTTTAACTTCACGCCATTGGATTCGAGTGGACTCCTGGTAGTCATCCCTCTGCTTCTTGAGAGCTTCCAGAGAAGCTTGCTTCTCTGCCAGCTTCGCCACCAAGGCATCCTTCTACTGGGTGACCACCTCCAACTCCCCAGCATGCCTAGCCTCTACGGCTTGAAGCTCCTCGATGACCTTCACCCGAGACTGCTCGATGCTGGCACCAGCGCGAGTACGAGCAGCGATCATTGTCAGCATGGCTTGCAGTCAAAGAATAAGAGTTAGGCTATATTACAAGAAGGAAAAATAAAAATCAAGATCACAAAAAGAGAAAGAGTGCTTACACTAGCCACTTCATTAAGAGCCCTGTTTAGGATCTGATCGACCCCCATGTTCTTAGCCTCAGCCATTGCCTCCCTGCAACGGTCATGCTTCAAGATATGAGTAAGGTGATCTTTAGTTGATTGCAGGGAACGGCTCGAAAGTCTGGCCCCAGGAAGTTCGGCTTGTTGGGCCTGTTCTTTTTGAGCCGCAGGCGAAGGATTTGTGGTGGCAGGTGGGACCTCCTTCTCAGCAGGAGCAGGTGGTTGAGCAGAAGGTTGGCCAGAGGGCCCATCCTTTGAAGGATCAGCTGCTCGACCCTTCTTGGCCAAGGGTGCTTGGCTAGACTCGCCATCGTGTCTCCTGGCCGATTTCCTCCGTCGGACCAGGGGAACTTCCTCCTCCTTCTGAGTCTGGTATAAGTGGAAAACATTGGGGGAGGCCATTTCTGCAGGAGAAGATAAGCATGCAGACAGTAAGACAAAGATAGATGACAAATTATGGTACATCAAAAAAGAAGTAAGAAAAATCACAAAGTCCAATACCCGAGCTACTACTACTTGTCGCTACACTACTGACTCTACTAGTCATACACTCACTCTCTGGCATGAAGAAGTCTGGCCCTAGATTTGGAGTATACATAAAATTACCCTCCCCGTCAAATAAGTGACAGGGAATTGGCAAGCTATTTAAAAGTGAAATAACAGTACCATTTTCGTCTGAAGACTCATCCAAGTCTACGACAGTCTCTGCTGCCTTTTGTTTCCCCTTCCCCTGGGGGGCAGAAGATCTTTCTGCTGGGGGGTGCCAGTCGGTTCCCTGATTGTAACCCCAGTCGGTCTCCTTCAAGGAGGGGACGCTGGGGGTTGCTGCTTGGGATGCCCCTCGACAGTGGCATCTGCCACTGCGGGTTCCCTCATCTCCTGACGAAGGGTCAGGAGGCCAAACAGCCTCAAGTTTTCATCAGTGACCAGAGACTTAACGCTTTTTTCAGCATCAGCCATCCTGGGCAATGTGTTGGACCTCAACACCATGTCTGGTGTTGGGTTCGGGCGTAACCATGGTCTTGAAAGGCACAAGATACTTTAGAGAAGTACAAAGAAATTTGCTAAGAAAAGTAGCGACCAGTAGAAAAGAACATTTACCTCCTCGAACGAAGGCCAGGTTGTTCGTAGTCATGTCTGGCATGAGGAAATACTCCTGATTGTATTTCCCCACGTTGGAGATATGGGTAGTGTCACTCAGGAACGTGCGGTTTGTTTCCTGGTGACAAAGATGAAAAAAGCCCGTCCCGTACTGTTGAGGATTGGACTTAAGGTCAAAAAGGAAGTTGACCTTGTGGGGAGTGGGCTCTGGCCATTTTTTGAGTTTGTAAATGATATAGAGTGCAGCAAGCATTCTATATCCATTTGAATTAATTTGAAAGGGGGCAACACCGAAGTAGTTTTCCACCCCCTGATAGAACGGATGTAGAGGAAGTGTAGCCCCCGCCTCTATGTGGTACCTCGACCAGGCGCTGTAGACGCCCCCAGGCAAATTAGCCCTCTAGTCAGCAGCAGGGATCTTGAGATTGACTCCAGTGAGAGGATACTTCCTAAGGTAATTGGCAAGCATCCTGGGGGTCACCTGGCTGAGGGGAGAAAGGTACCACTCGACATCAGGGAGGTTTGAATGCCGAGGGCGAGCCCTGACCTGAATGCAAGGGTCCAGGGCAATGTTTTCTTGACCACTAGTTGAGGAAACCCTAGCCTGCGAATCAGGCTGAGCAGGAGAATTTGGATTATTTTCAGGGTTTGGTTTCTTTTTTCCTGGAGATTTAGAGCGGGCCATTTTTGGTGGTGATGGTTGAGGTCTAGAAGAAGAAAGTCTTGAGAATGGAATCTCGTGAACACGTTGAGCCGGTTGTTCTTCGCCTTCAAGCAGTTGCGCAAGAAGATCGTCCTCGATTGGCCGCTCACCTCCCCACAAATCTGGCATTAAAATCTGCGAACAAAAGAAGGGGGAGGTGAGGATGGAGAATCTAGAAAGTCGGTTAGAATAACGTTGGTCGTGTATAAAAGTCAAATTTTTATACAACAGCATTCTAACAAAAAACTAATTTTTTCACACGAACATTTTGAAAAGCAGATCAAAAAGTGAAAGTAAAAAGTTTTTGAAAAAGCTTTTTCAACTCCTTTAAGGGCGGGAAAAACTCAGTTTTTCAACTAGCATAAAAATCAAATTTTTACTTCGATTTTACGTCCTAAATTTATGATCTTGGCTATCAAACTAACTCGTAACTTCCAAATGGAAAAGAAACATCATCCTATCTACTATCACCCGATAAATCCCCTACTTTCATGCATCTCAACACCAGAACTTCACAGTTAACTCACAGAGGCATGCACCGCAAAAATAAAGAGCAGAAAGGTTCTGAAACTTACCAAAGCAAAGATCGTGGAGGTTTGAGGAAGATTCGAGCTAGACGAACGGACGGCTGGTTCTTGAAACGCTGAAAGATGATCTTCAAAGAGAATGAAGGTTCGGATTTTAGGGTTTCTTGAAGGAGAAATGACTTGCGTAAAAAGGAAAAGAAGACTTTAAGAAGGCTATATATATTTTTTGTCTGTGGCATGAAAGAGGAAGTAATCATCAATTTCCTCTTTTCGAAGCATGGGGAAGGGTGATAGCCGTCAATAGGTTACTTGGGAACCGAAAGGCCGTGATTAGACAGGGGTAGGTTACTTTTCCCAAGGATGCACGAACTACTCTGATGGATCTGGTGGGGTAATCGAAGAGTCGTTTTACTTAAAGTTTATTTATTGTTGGTCATAATAAATAAACTTGGGGGGGCAAATGTTATCCAAAAAAACAGGCATGGGTGATGTGGCAGGCATTTTTAAACATGTGGCTGGCACCTGGCAGAGTTCTGTTCGAACATCGACCAATAAGACCTTCCGGCGTGGCGGTTGAGTTTTCCTTACGACCAGCATGGTCGTAAGCTCCGCATATTTCAAAATGATTTATGGAGATCATGATCAATTCCGAGATTATCTCCAATGATTTCTGATTATCCGATTAATTAGGAGAGAATATCTGTAACAAATTCATGTAATCCTCCTTGAGCCTATAAATAGAGAAAGATAGCTCAAGGGAGGGACTTTTTGGCTTTTGCTTAATTAAAATTACGTATTTACAAGACGATTGTACTATTTTATCTCTCTCAGGTTTGCGAAACTCAGAGAACCCTAGTTCTTTGATCACTCCTTTGAGATCTCATATCAATAACAGCTTAAGTGGACGTAGGTCATTACCAGTTCTTGGGGCCGAACCACTATAATTTCTTGTGTCCTTTACTATTTTTGTCATTATATTCATTCCAACACATCTATCCACATCAAGCGTTTTGACTCCGTGTCAGTTGACCAAAACAAGGGTCAACAATTACAACCAAAAAATTATTTTTATATGACTATACACATATTTTTATATTTCTACGGCAGCAAACTTTCTTTTCAAAAATACGACTTAGTCATAAACACTCTCTCGCAGGGGAAGAGCTTTTCCTTCATGCATCACCCATAACAAGGAGCTTCGAGCAATGGAAAAACTCCATGGATGTCGGCGACCAGTTCGAAAAGAAACACCACATCAATAACTCGATCCAATCACCTTTGCAATCGCTGGCGATAACAACGAAAAATTTCCATCTTCGGCCACCATCAAGTTATCAACGAAAATTCAACCAAAAAAATAATAATAACACTTTTTAGTAAGATTTGGAAGCAAAGGTGGAAAAAAAATCAGAAAACAACTTCAAATAAACGAGGTAAGATTGAAAATATAGTGAAAACAAGAAGATTATTTTGAAATTTATATTTATCAAAATGTTTATGTGGTGTTGTTTTTAGGTTGTTTTTGTGTTTATATTACTAAACCTAGGATATAAAATGTATAATTTCCACTAAAAAAAATTAATATTTAGTTTTAAAAAATTTAGATTATTTACCTTTCAGATAATGGAATCCAATACCGATTCCGGTAGAAAGCAATGGATACTAGATGATAAAAAATAATTATGTTGATTTCAAAGCAAGTGAAGAATTTATACCAAAGGATTGCAAATATGAAGACCTTGTTGAGAAACTGTATCAGCAACGACACTGCAACCCAGAAACAACGACAATTCAACTATATTGTCAAGTGAAATAATACTATTCGCCACTGAAAATAAGGTAACACAATTAATCATTCTATTTTTCAGCTTTAGAGAGCCAACAGTGGCACAATAACATGGCACACAAAATGAATTAATTCATGAATATGAAAAACAACACAAGAACTATCTCGGATAAACATCGTAACAACTATGGCCTAATCCAAAAAATGTATAGTCAACGAAAGAGCAACAATTCAATGTTGTCGTAAATATTTGAAGAAGAAAAAGGAATATAAAAAGAGATGGAGAGAGAGGTGTTGGGCTCGAGAAACAAAAAAAGAGAGATAATGGGCAGTGTATCATATTGATCTCTGAAAAAAAAAAATAAAGAGGAAAAATGGAGAAGATGAATATAAAGTGAAATGGGTATGAGGTATTGGGAAACGTGCAAGAAAAGAAAATGAAAAAGTGATTAAAAGGTGTCAAAAGAAGAAATAGGTAGCTTGTCATATCACTTGCTAGCTGTTAATCATTTCTACACATCATATAATAATAAAATAAATAAATAAAAAGTGTATGGTGCTCCAACCTTCAAGTGTCTCAAACATGCACTTTATAATAATAATATATTATTATTATTATTATTATTATTATGTGAATGGATAAAAGAAACAAATGAAGACAGAGTGTGGTGCAAAAATAAGTGGAGAGAGAGTGTAAGAAATAAGAAATAAATAAAAATATGCTATTGTGTTGATTTTCGTTTTATGTTGTTGTAAAGTTGATGTTAATAGTTTTCTTCCTTTATCAGTTTATGTTATGTTGCTTTGGTGTTGACATAACGTTAGCAAAACTAAAATTGGTACAAAAACTTTGAAGTTGCAACTGTTGATATAATTAATAAATTATAGACAACATTTTGGCAAAACAAAAGCTCAAGGGAATCCTTAATTTTGAATGAAATGTGATGTCCAACAGTGATAAAAAAAATTGACGATAATCCAAAATTGTGACATACCAACGAATTAAACTAAATATAAAAATAAATATTTCTATAATTCAAAATCAATGAACATGTAAAAGCATTAAAATAGTAGCTCTTGTATTGCTTTGTTGTTATTGCAGCCTTGATTACTTTGGTATGCATGATCAGTTTGCCTACTCCGAAAGCCCTTCATTTACCTTTGGGCTTGATTGGAGCTTCTGTAGGATCTTGGAATTAAAATCTAGATGCATGCTCCCTATTATTTTTCCAAAAATATAATAGAAACATTGAATTGCCTGACATACAATTAAACATCATATTCGTAAATTAAAGCAAACACAAAGATGTAGAAACTTCTGAATATGCAGCGAAACAATGTTTTCTTCCTTTAGACTCTCTATCCTTTTGTCCTTTCTAAATGCTAGGAATTGTCAAGAATCCAAACTGCTTAGACTATGTCAAAGTCTTCTAAGCCTATCTCCAAATCAAGTCTAACAAAGAGTGGGCAAGTTCTCAACACATGAGATATAACTAGAGAGAGAAGAACAAGAGAGTGAGCGGCCAAGAATGGATTAGATTGTCTAGGTTTTCACTTACTCAAATGAATCAACTAAAACTATCTTGTGAAAACACTATACATCACATTCATTATGTATGCAACTTAATGAGCTTTATTTTAATTAAATTTATTAAAATAATAAACAAAAAATCCAAAACATTGGGCTCCCACACAAGGACTTGTGCCCAATCTTTTTGTCTTGAATTAAAATCCCAAGGCCTAAATTCAAAGTTTTTTTATTTATTTATCTTTCAATTAAATAAATAAATACTTATTCAAATTAACTAATTATAATTTGAAACTAGATTTAATATTATTTATTTATATTGACACAAATTTATCACTATTAATAAATTTGCTCAAAACTCTCTTTTATTCCTAAATTCTTATTACATGTAAATATCACTAAATTGACTAACTTGATTTGATAAGAGACAACATGGGGACCATGGATCCATGGATACAAGTTTCAATAAATTCATGTGAGTTTATTTAATAAATAAATTATCTCGCAATTTATTACTTCATCTTGACTCCACGGTAGATTCGGAATTGAACTCTTGTATTTATAAAACGTATTTTCCAAACCTCAAATATGTTATTCATTGTTATAACCATTACAATCAGTCAATCATCTATCGATGACTTACTACGAGCTAGGTGCAAATTACTGTTTTACCCCTCATCAGTATTTTATCATTAACTCTCACAAAACTCCTTATAAATGATATTTACGTGAACTTAATCACAGAAATAAGTTCTCAATCATTTAACCATTTGAACAAAGCAATTAAGAAAGTCCTCTTTTCACTTCTCATCCAGAAGTTATAGATTTCATATCTATGAATGATACTCTCACTCAATTACACTACTAAATCTCCAAGATGTAAGTATGGTCTAGATCATAGGGTAAGCTGGTAACGAACAAGTCAAGAGATTTAAATAATATAATTAGCATAATATTATCACTTAGAATTAAGATTGACTTGACCTATGGTCAACGTTGTGACATTGATTAGATTCGATAACAACAATACTTATTTATTAATCAATAATCAATATCGGTCCTAGTCCGATGTAACCAAGTACATCCGATCTTATCTACTTGGTCAATTCATTGGACAAGACATCACACCCCGAATGGGTAAGTAGATCATATTGTAGATTAAAAAATCAGTGAAAATCCAATGCACTAATTTAATTTTAAGACTCGTTCTTTTGAACATATAATTACAACTATAATCCATTGTGACCTAGTCACTATAATTGTAACTATCCATATGTTCGGGATTTTATGAATGTTTGTATTAATTGAATAAACATGTAATAAAACAAGTGAACAATGCAATTGAATAAACAAAATGATTTCTACTTCTTTTATTGATAATAAAAACTTGTTACATGATAGATATGGTTTTATTAAGGGTATAAAACCCAATGGCTTCACTATCACTGTCCAAGTTTACCACTTGCTTCTTCGACAAAAGTATTCAGCAAATGACGCTACAAAAACACCACAATCACTATAAAACAACAACAAAAACAACATATAACTAATCAAAAAAGGAGAAACCAACAAAACACAATAAAACTTGAAACATAAACAAAATTCAATAGATACTTGCTTATCTTCTTGCTCATGCAAACCCTAAAACAACAACCCAACACAACCTAACACCGAAAGAGCCCAACACAAACCCTAACATAACACTTAATAAAATGAAAAAAAAATAAACATACCAAAAAGAATTATAAAAACTAACACTAAACAACATATCTCAATCATTCAAGCATTACATCAAACACATTGTATGATTATGAAAAACATTACTAATATATACGAAAGTAGAACAAACAAAGCAAAAAACAAAAATAGGTAACATAAATATAAAAAGCATCAAGACAATAAAATACACTAACAACTAAGGGAGTAAAAAAAAATTAACAAAAAATCAATAAAAAGAAAATATGATTGCATAGTGGGTCACGCCGAAGACGAAGAAAAGTAATGGAGGAAGAAGAAGAAGAGAGACAAAGTAATGGAAAGAAGAAGAAATAGAAAAAGTGATGTGTGGTGGATAATGTGTATACGTCGATAACCAAATAGTATTTTTATAAATTAAAATTTATAAAAATAGTAAAAAATATAACCAAACAATAAAAAGGAAAAAAAATCCACCTAGTAGTAAAAATTTTAAAAAGTGGCTCATTTAGGCAAATTGTGTAAAAAAAAAAATCAAACATAGTTATTTTTCCTTATTTCTTTTCTCTATTCCTTAATTTTCCAATTTATTTATCCTTTTGGTTTATTTAATAATTAACTAGTATAGAAATGAATGAAGTTCTTCTTTTTTATTTTTAGGGTAAATACGCATTTGGTACCCTATGTTTTATCGAAATACACATTTAGTATCATATGTTTATAATAATGATCATTTGGTACCCTCTATTTGCAATTCGTACCAATTTGGTACCCTTTGCGGAAATCTAATCAACCCAAATTTTAAATATGATCATATTGTCTTCCTTTTAATGATTTATTTAATTTTCTTTTGATTTTGTTATTTTAAAATGATTTTAAAATATTTTTTGAATTAATAAAACAAAAACAAACAAAATGTTTTTATTAATTAATCAATTAAAGTTAAACAAAAATAAATAAAAAATTAAATCTAACCCCTAAACTTGAACCCAAAAATTAAAATTAATACCCTAAACTTAAAAGCCAAAATTTAAACTGAATTCAAACAAATAAGTGTAATTCCAACTTTAAGAAATTATTAGGATTTTAGTTTACTAAATATTTTTATTTTACAATTATTTTTAATTACTTTTTCATTGGTTAATTCATAAAACATTTTTTTTGTTTTATTAATTCAAAAAATATTTTTAAATCATTTTAAAATAACAAAAACAAAAGAAGACAAAATAAATCATTAAAAGGATGGGCAAAATGGTCATGTTTAAAATTAGAGTTGACTAGATTCCAGCAGAGTGTAGCGTCCCAAATTTGCTAATAGGTCTTAGGGCCTTGATTAGTGTGCCGGGAGGGCAATAATTGATTTAATTATGATTATATATGAATTTGGTGATTATGTGATTAGACATGCATGATTGTGTGTATTAAATATGCATGTGGGCCCCGTCTTGTTATTAGGGGCATGTTTGTAATTTTAGCCTGTTGATGGCATAAATGTAATATTTGTGATTATTGTGATATTTACCACGTGTGAGTGGTGATACATTTGTGATGCACGATCCGAGACATTCCTGGGGAGCAGTCTAGCTAGAAAGTCACAGCAGGGTCAAATACCCGGCTCGGGAGGAGCCTAGGGGTATTTTGGGAACGTAAAATGTGTTCGGGATTTGTGGAGTAACGGGTAGTATTTTGGTAATGATTTGGAAATGTCGGGATTAATGGGGACTTGTAAGAATACTCGGGGACTTAACGGGATATGACAAATGACTAAATTGCCCTTGGGTTAACTAAGGGATTAGGATAAGCTTTAGGGGCAATTGTGTCTTTTGGTAAGGGATATATTGGGATTTATTTGACTGAAAAGGCACTAGAAGAGGTTAGAAGGGGAAAACATTCAGAAGAAAGCTCTCTCTCTGTTTCTAAGCTAAGGAGGATTTTCTTGCTGAAAATCAAGGGAGGAGCTTGATGATTGAAGGAAGTGAGGTCTAGAAGTAGTTAGCAGCAGCTGAGGAATTGAATTCGTCATCAAGGTAAGAGTCTGTATTGAATTATGTTAAGTTTTGGTTGTAGATAGAAGTTATTTTTAAAAGTTAAGCTTTAGTTTGATTTTTGAGCTTTGATGGGTTTTGGGATAAGTTTTGTGGTTGTTAAACTAATTATGTTGGTTGGATATGAATCCTAGGAAAAATTCTAGGATTAGGGCTCTGAATTGATTATTTCCAGGGAAGTTAGCTCGTAAAGTTTGCATGGAATTTCTGGGTTTCGGGGTTGAGTCGCGGCCCTGCTCATCAGCGCCGCAGCCCGCTTGAGTTTTTAAGCCAGAAGGGACTTCGGGAAAATTGCCCAGGCGCCACGGCGCAAGTTTGGGCACCGCGGCCCTAGGCTGTCAGATGTGAGGCAATTTCACCTCTACTTTGGGGCGTGTCGTGGCGCTTAAGGGAGGCTGGGCTACAGACCAAAAGTGGATTTTTGGCGAAATGAGGGTTTTTAGCTCGGGAACTTGAACGTTAAGGCTCGGGAAGGTTTCTACTACCCAGTTTGGTAGAAACCAAGATCCTAGAGGTTAGAGTTAAGTCTCGAAACTATTTAATGAGTTAGAACTTGATAGTTGGTTTTATTCATGTGTTGTGACTAGGATTTCTCTTCAAGTCTCGCGTTGGAGGATTGTGCTCGTGATCGTGGTGCTCGGGTAGCTTGGGACACATGTAAGAGAATCGTTTGTACCCGTAGAGCTATGTGGTGTGGTGTACTGTGTGTATTGCTTGTGGTTTTCCATGTCATATATGTGAATGTGACTGATCGGCAAGAGCCGGGAGCGGCAGAAGCCAGGAGAGGCAAAAGTCGAGATCGGCAAGAGTCGGAGGCGGCAAGAGTCGGGAGTGGCAGAAGCTGGGAGAGGCAAGAACCGAGAACGGCAAGGGGCCGAGAGCAGCGTTAGCACGTGGAGTGCGAGTTGCCACAGTGAGACCCTAAAGGATACCTGGGATATCCTCACGGTGTGGACCGCAAACCCAGGGCTTGGTAAAGCGCCTGGGACGGCATGGCCGCTTTATGCTTAGCTTGTTGGCTGCTTCGTTATATGCTGTTGTATTTCTGAACTGCTAAGATGTTGTGCTACGATGCTTATATGTTAATATGCTACTATGATGCTATGTTTGAGGCTCCTATGTGCTGTTGTTCTGCTATGGTATGATGTTGTTGTGCTACTGTGCCTTTCATATTCTAATCTCGGTTTAAATAAATGTTTATTTGCTGGGATAAATTATAGTATGTTGTGCTTTAAGGTTCTCTTGCTGGGCCTCGGCTCACGGGTGCTCTGTGGTGCAGGTAAAGGCAAGGAAAAGATTAATCAACCATGAGTTAGAGGGCATGGAGCGATGCGTACATGTTTGGCCTATCCGGCCGCCACGACTGGGGTATTTTGAGGAACTGGTCATGAATGTTGTTTTTGTCGCTTAGGCCGACTGTTAAATAACCTTTTGAGTTGTAAATACATTTTCAGATAATATATATGGGATCCCAATGTAACCATTTTCATGTTCTAAGGGAACGACCAACTTTTTATACCAAAATCTTATTTAAGCAAATTGCACTTTAATTAGCTACACATTTTAACCTAAAACCTCGAGTAATGAGTGATTAGCACGTTCAAACTCACTTAGTAACGACTCTAAGGAAGTAGGGAGTTACAGCTTGGTATCAGAGCGAGCCAAGGTTTATGAACAACTTGGTATCAGTTCCTGGATAAATTGACTGAACATGTATGCGCTTGTTTCCAGAGACAAGCTCGACTCAGGGTCGGTTGGTATTGAGTGAAATATTTGTCTAATTGCTTAATAAAATGACTTTATCTGCTTGCTAATATAGGGAGCATGAGCAATATATATATTTGTGTTTGGTATTCCTCTTGTTTGTTTGGCCATGTTCGGAAGTGGTTCCGGAAGGGAAAATCATATCTGATGGATTGCGTCATTGACTACAGACAGATCTAGAAGTTATGCATCAGAGACAGTCAAGGGATGCGGGTATTGTTAATACCAGGATTGCAGATAGTATTCAGGACCAGAATCCTCCATCTGTTCCTGGGGGTTGGCAACAGATGTTTGTTGATATGCAGGTTAGGTTACAAAAGCAGAAGGAAGAGATTAGGTGGTTGAGACAGTGGGTTCCACCCAGAAATGTTGCTCCGTGTGTTTCTACGACATTGGCATCAGTTTTGGTTCAGCCTGGGGGTGGAGGCAGATGGAAAATGATGTATGAAAGGTTCCAAAGGCTCAATCCTCTAGTTTTTGAAGGAGGTTTAGATCCGTTCAGAGCTGAGCAGTGGATGGGCATGGTTAGCTCCATCCCTGAATATATAGGAATTAAAGGCAATGATAGGGTGGTTTGTGCCACGTACATGCTACGGGAGGATGCCCGAACATGGTGGGATGTGGTGTCATAGACTCGAAATGTTGTTATGATGGGTTGGGAGGAGTTCCGACAATTGTTCAACGAGAGGTACTATGGTGACGCAGTCCGAATTGCGAAGACCAATGATTTTATGAACTTGATTCAAGGAAGTAAGACGTTGACAGAATATGTTGATAAATTTGATGAGTTAGCCAAGTTCGCATTTGACTTGGTACCAACAGACGTGGCCCGAAAGGAATGATTCGTTCGAGGGCTAAACCCTGGGGTGGCCCATAGAGTTAGGGTCGCTCTAGTTCATAAGGTTTCTACTTATGCTCTGATGGTAGGGAAGGCCCTTGCCATGGAGGACGCAAGAGGTGTTATATGGAGCGAGGGTGCCGTGGGGCAGGAAGCTCAGGCAAGAGTTTCCCCATTTGTAAGAGCGGGTAGGGGTGGAGGACCTAGTAGTCAGAAGAGAAAGACATCTGATAATTCTACCACTATCATACATGATGTTCAGGACGGTCGCCAGGGCAGCAATGAGGTCTGGAGAAGTTATCTAGTGTGTGTCAGGTGCAGGAGACGCCATTTGGGTAAGTGTCGAGCAAAGGCATGTTTTCTGTGTGGAGTAGTTGGGCACATCATGAAACATTGTCCGGAACCGAAGACAGAAGAAACTAGAAGTACAGATAGCTCAACCTCGGTCCGCGAATCTACCTGGGGGAGGCCAGAGCCCGAAGTTGGTTCCTCAAACATGACAGGTTGGTTTTCTAGTTCTTGTAATTTTTATTATATTAAGTAGGTTTGGTGATGCGCACCTTTTAATGGAGATATAGACATGGGATACTTGCCGAATGAACAGAATATTGTGGGGCTTGAGATTTTGTGTTTGATAAAAGTTGGCAGTTACCAAGGAATGAAATAGAGTGGTACAAACAGGAAATTTATGGTAAGAACTTATTGAGATAGTTATGCGATGGCACTAGTATAGTCCTAAGTTTGAATCAGTTGGGTTATAAGGGGACTCGACTGTGACTTTGGAGTGTCTAGCCGTAGTGGACGGTACCACTAAGGTTATGCTAGGGAGATCAAAGGGAATTGGGCGGGACGAGTGAGTTGGGCAACCAGGAAAGAAAGATCTCTGATGGTTCAATTACTCCTAGTCCTGACAGGAGAGTTCGTAGTGTTTAGGACGGTCATTAGGACGACGGTGAGGTCCGGAGGGGTTACATGGTATGTATTGGGTGTTGGAGACATCATGTAAATGAGTGTTTAATGAATTCATGTTATTAGTGAGAAATCGTAGGGATTATCAAGGAGAGTTGCCTGAAGACATAGACAGAAGAACTAAAGAGTACAGATAACTCTACCCTAGCTCGAGTGAACGTTTTGATATGGTTAGAGCTCGAGGTTGGCCCTCGGAGGAAATCGATTGGCTTTATAGTTCTTGTTTCTACCTATAAATTGAATTGATTAAGGTGGTTTGTGAGGAATATTTGGTGATTCTGAATGTGAATTTGCTGGTTAAATAAGGGACAACCATGGATTGAAGAAGAAGATGGTGACTTCGGAGATTAAAGGGAAAGGACTTGGTTGCAGTTGTTGGGTGCCTAGCTGTTGAGGAAGGTACCACTGAGGATGTCGACCAGATGAATACCAGATCGGCAAATAAGGTTTCAGATGGGTTTATAAGGATTTGGTGAGATAATTGCCACATTTGGGAAAAGTGCATGTAATGGAATTAAGGCAGAGATAGAAGCAGTATCCGAGACATTATGAAGTATAGATTTAGCTCAACGGGAAGAATTAAGGTTCAGTTGAAGAAGTGTTTAACTTGAGGATTGATCAGACGGAACATTTTATCGTGAGACATGTCATTACGGTTTGACAAGAAAAGGGGCCAAGTCTACGAGGATAGGATAATGTTTTCAAGAATTACCCTGATAAGGATCAAGGCAAGAGGTGTTACATGAATTTCCACTTGCACTAAGTAGGATATGGTGGAGTTTTGTTAAAGGTTTCTAAACTGACCAATGCATCAATGGCTCAGGTAAGTTCGTTAAGTAGAGAGTATGAGGATAATGTTGGTGAGTCATATTCAGATTGATCAAGGATGTTTCAGACTACTCCCAGCTAAAAGCAGAAGACAAATAACACCCTTATTGATAGTACCAAGGTTAAGGAAACAAGGTTACAAATAAGGTTTCAAGAGAGACAAGTTCTGATTTCTCCGGAAGAGGTTCAAGGTCATGTTATGGGAAGTAATGGGATCATGTATGAGGTATCTTTGAGGACATCTATACTTTGACTGGGGCAACATTGGAACATAAAGAGGATCTGAGTGAATGGTTGCGTACCAGATTTTCAGAAGTTGGTATAAAGATCGATTCATATGCCATAGTATTAGAATTTGTATGTATGGTTTGGTACAGAGATTTTCAGAAGTTGCGAGAGACATCATCCTTGCTTAGAATATGGAGTTTCAGTGCATTGTGTTATGAGTTAAGGTGCGTTATGTGTACTTGAAAGAGTGATCGTTTGCACCTCATAGTGGGTGGTAAGCTGATAGTTATACTGATTAATCATGGTTTGAATGAAGTAAGGACTGAGTTTGGTTTGGAACTTGCAGTTGATAGTGGGCGAGTATATTCCTATGAATGAACAGTGAGACGCAGGAGGAGGATCTTGTAGGAAAGGTTAAGTATCATACTACTTTGTAATAGATGAATTAAACTATGCAGATCAGATGAGTGATCCGAAGGATACTGGCATTGAGGGGAAGATGCGGGATGAACCTTAAGTCACCTCTTACGGTTATTACATCCAAGAAGTTGAATGGATGCTGAAACCACATCTTGTATATCGAAAGGCGCATGACCTAGCTGTTTAGTAAATAAGAGGTAATAATCAAAGGCCGGAAGGGCTATTATGACTCTAGTGTATCCTGGAATTGATATGAAAAGGGTATGATTATGAACCTAAGGGGTGAACCACCTTGGGTCACAAATGAGGTAAGGAAATACAAAAGTGGTGATTTGACCTACTGGATTAGCACACCATGGTTGGTGTGGGTGAGGTATCAAAAGAGAGAATGGGCATGAGATGAGACTGTACGTCTCCATTAGACACCAAGGGTGATAGTGTCAAATGGGAACCTATGGACTTCCAGGTTCTGGAAAGAGGAGGTCGTAGAGTGACTCCGAGTAGAATATTGTGAGACAGGGAAAAGAGAAGTACTTACTTCGGAAAGTGAACTTAGGGACCAGAAGTACCCTACATAAGGAATGGCTCAAAAGCCAGTGAAATTCTGGATATAAGAAGAAGAAGAAAAAAAGGGGGTCTCAAAGATTAAGACTATTGTTCTTGTGAGAATGTTGCAAGTAATGACCAAGTAAAAGACCTGAATTTGGGATTATAATCAGGTTTGCGGGATTAGTGTTCCGATGTATGTGAATAAATTTCGAGGACGAAATTCTGATAAGGAGGGGATAGTTTTAGCGTCCCAAATTTGCTAATAGGGCTTAGGGCCTTGATTAGTGTGCCGGGAGGGCAATAATTGATTTAATTATGATTATATATGAATTTGGTGATTATGTGATTAGACATGCATGATTGTGTGTATTAAATATGCATGTGGGCCTCGTTTGGTTATTAGGGGCATGTTTGTAATTTTAGTCCGTTGAGGGCATAAATGTAATATTTGTGATTATTGTGATATTTACCACGTGTGAGTGGTGATACATTTGTGATGCACGATCTGAGACAATCCTAGGGAGCTGTCTAGCTAGAAAGTCACAACGGGGTCAAATACCCGGCTCAGGAGGAGCCTAGGGGTATTTTGGGAACGTAAAATGTGTTCGGGATTTATGGAGTAACGGGTAGTAGTTTGGTAATGATTTAGACATGTCGGGATTAATGGGGACTTGTAAGAATACTAGGGGACTTAACGGGATATGACAAATGACTAAATTGCCCTTGGGTTAACTAAGGGGTTAGGATAAGCTTTAGGGGCAATTGTGTCTTTTGGTAAGGGATATATTGGGATTTATTTGACTAATAAGGCACTAGAAGAGGTTAGAAGGGTAAAACATTAAGAGGGAAGCTCTCTCTCTCTCTAAAGTCGGTTCTCTCTCTCTTTCTAAGCTAAGGAGGATTTTCTTGCTGAAAATCAAGGGAGGAGCTTGATGATTGAAGGAAGTGAGGTCTAGAAGTAGTTAGCAGCAGTTGAGGAATTGAATTCGTTATCAAGGTAAGAGTCTATATTGAATTATGTTAAGTTTTGGCTATAGATAAAAGTTATTTTTAAAAGTTAAGCTTTAGTTTGATTTTTGAGCTTTGATGGGTTTTGGGATAAGTTTTGTGGTTGTTAAACTGGTTATGTTGGTTGGATATGAATCCTAGGAAGAATTCTAGGATTAGGGCTCTGAATTGATGATTTCCAGGGAAGTTAGCTCGTAAAGTTTGCATGGAATTTCTGGGTTTCGGGGTTAAGCCACGGCCCTGTTCATCAACATCGCGGCCCGCTTGAGTTTTTAAGCCAGAAGGGACTTCGGGAAAATTGCCCAGTCACCGCGGCACAAGTTTAGGCGTTGCGGCCCTAGGCTGTCAGATGTGAGGCAATTTCACCTCTGCTTTGGAGTGTACCGCGGTGCTTAAGGGAGGCTGGGCCGCGGCCCAAAAGTGGATTTTTGGCAAAATGAGGGCTTTTAGCTCGGGAACTTGAACGTTAAGGCTCCGAAAGGTTTCTACTACCCAGTTTGGTAGAAACCAAGATCCCGGAGGTTAGAGTTAAGTCTCGAAACTATTTAATGAGTTAGAACTTGATAGTTGGTTTTATTCATGTGTTGTGACTAGGATTTCTCTTCAAGGCTCGGGTTGGAGGACTATGCTTGTGATCGTGGTGCTCGGGTAGCTTGGGACACAGGTAAGAGAACTGTTTGTACCCGTAGAGCTATGTGGTGTGTTGTACTGTGTGTATTGCTTGTGGTTTGCCACGTCATATATGTGAATGTGACTGATCGGCAAGAGCCGGGAGCGACAGCAGCCGGGAGAGGCAAGAGTCGGGATCGGCAAGAGCCAGAGGCGGCAAGAGCCGGGAGCGGTAGAAGCCGGGAGAGGCAAGAACCGAGAACAGCAAGGGGCCGAGAGCAGCGTTAGCACGCGGAGTACGAGTTGCCAAGGCGAGACCCTAAAGGATACCTAGGATATCCTCACGGTGTGGACCGCGAACCTAGGGCTTGGTAAAGCACCTGGGACGGCATGGCCGCTTTGTACTTAGCTTGTTGGTTGCTTCGTTATATGCTGTTGTATTTCTGAACTGCTAAGATGTTGTGCTACGATGCTTATATGTTAATATGCTACTATGATACTATGTTTGATGTTCCTATGTGCTGTTGTTCTGCTATGGTATGATGTTGTTGTGCTACTGTGCCTTTCGTATTCTAATCTCGGTTTAAATAAGTGTTTATTTGCTGGGATAAATTATAGTATGTTGTGCTTTAAGGTTCTCTTGTTGGGCCACGGCTCACGGGTGCTCTGTGGTGCAGGTAAAGGCAATGAAAAGATTAATCAACCATGAGTTAGAGGGCATGGAGCGGTGCGTACATGTTTGGCCTATCTGGCCACCACGGCAGGGTTATTTTGAGGAACTAGTCATGAACGTTGATTTTGTCGCTTAGGCCAACTGTTAAATAACCTTTTAAGTTGTAAATACATTTTCAGATAATATATATGGGATCCCAATGTAACCTTTTTCATGTTCTAAGGGAACGATCGACTTTTTATACCAAAATCTTATTTAAGCAAGTTGCACTTTAATTAGCTACACATTTTAACCTAAAACCTCGATCGTTCTAAGGGAACGATCGACTTTTTATACCAAAATCTTTTTTAAGCAAGTTGCACTTTAATTAGCTACACATTTTAACCTAAAACCTCGAGTAACGAGTGATTAGCACGTTTCAAACTCACTTAATAACGACTCTGAGGAAGTAGGGGGTTACACGGAGGGTACCAAACTAGTAGGAATTGCAAATAGAGGGTATCAAGTGATTATTATTATAATCATAGGGTATCAAGTGTGTATTTCGATCAAACACAAGGTACCGAATGAGTATTTACCTTTGGGAAATTTCACGCTATATGCATCATAGTGTATACTAATTCAAATACATGCCAATATCACCTTGCATCCCCAAATTATGCCACTTTATAAGCAAATGGACTTTATTGCCCCTAAGAGTTCCAAACTCTCTCCCTCTCTCTCTCTCTAAGGTGATACCATCCCCACCCACCACCACGACCTCCCCACAACGAAAAAACACGACATCACAATGTCGTCGTCACCATTAACGCCGCCACCTCCACCATCGTTGAAGCACCTTTCTCTTAATTATTTTTAAGTTTTAATGATGAAAATTCTACTCTGAAACTTAAACCCAAGAAAATATTGATTTAAGACACTAATTTATAGATTTCAAACACTTATGTACAAGATTTTTTGGGGTTTATTTGCGTTTTTTTCTTTTTCAGATCTAGAACGGTGAAAAATTGCTGAGAAATGATGTCTAACGATGCCTAACAATGCATTTGCGATGACATTGCGATGGTGCCTTGAAAACTTAGTATTTGGCAAAAATGATGCCTAACAATGTTGATGCTACAATGCCTTGAACACACGGATTTTAGGCCAAAAAAATCAATGTCTAACGATGATGTTGTGATCCCGGTGCGATGTCATTGCGATAGTGCATTGAAAACATGGTTTTTGATCAAAAACGATGCCTAACGATGCTTAACGATGTTGATGCGATGATATTGCGATGTCAGTGCGATGGTGCATTAAAAACATGATTTTCGGCCAAAAATCGATGCCTATCAATGCCTATCGATGTTGATGTGATGGTGCCTTAAAAACAAGATTTTTAGGCCAAAAAATTTGATGCCTAACGATGTTATTGCAATGATGCATTGAAAACATAGTTTTTGGCCAAAAATAATGCCTATGCGATGCCTCTGCGATGGTGCATTGAAAACATGGTTTTTGACCCAAAAAAATGATGTTTTCAATACACCATCACAACAGCATTGCATCGACGTTATTTTTGGTCAAAAATCATGCTTTCAATGCACCATCACACCGACATCGCATCAACATCGTTAGACATAGTTTTTTGGTCAAAAAACATGTTTTCAATGCTCCATTGCACTGGCTTCGCAACAACATCGTTAGGAATCAATTTTTTTGGCCTAAAAACCATCGCAATTTCATTGTTAGGCATCATTTTTTGTCAAAAATCATGTTTTTAATGCACCATCCCACTAACATCATAAAAGCATCGCATCAACATCGTTATGCATCGTTTTTGGTCAAAAACCATGTTATCAATGCACCATCATATCAACATTGTTGACTGTCTTTTTCGCTATCAACCTTAAAATGAGAGGTTAAAGAAAATAAACAACGAGAACACAATAATGTTTACGTGGTTCAGGTTATAAAAGAGCTCTAATCCACGAGTCTCTGGTATTAAGAGAATTGGAAGCTTGTTGAGGCAAGCTCCAATGGAGTTTTCTCAAGCAGCGTTTAGATTGCTCTGAGTACAAGGTCTTTTTCTCTCTAAAAAATCAAACCATTTACAATGAGGCTCCCAGCCCTATTTATAGAGATTGTGGTCATTAATACTAATCATCTATAATTAATACACATTCTTCCCGTTATTTAGGGATTAATACCACTTTAAAGCATTGGGCTGCATTGAATAGAGACCACGGCCCAGGCGAGATACGTGGGGCCCACTGCAAAAAGCTACCTGCCTTATGGGGAACACGCCCCAGGTACTGTCAGGGCATGCGTGCACTTCTCCATGTCAGACAGTGTAGTGGGGAAACGAATTGTCGAATCGTACAATTGACAGCACTGTGGACGATCGCCAAAAAGGTTGTCAGACGATCCTCTGGCGCTGCAAATCTGCATTGGCTGACACCTGGTGTCTATCTTAGGTCCGAGAACCAGAACCTAGGGGACAGCTCAGGGAGGAGATCTATTTCCAACATTGTTTCACCTGGAGAACCCCCAACTCTGAGGGCAGACCTCGGAGGGTAATCTACCTTGAAGGCACTCACGGCCTACCAGCTGGCACAGACAGGTGGCCTCACTTGGAAAAAACCTCACCCTGAAGAGAGACCTCGAGGGGTAACATACCCCCAAGAAGTTTGCGAATGTCTGAGCCAGTCACTATGAGTTTCCACGTGTTGGGAGGTGAAAATACGGACAACATTTGCCCCCCAAGTCTCTACTCGCCCTCGGGCAATGGAGACTTAGATTAGGAGGAGTGATTTGAAAAAGTGGAGGGAAAAACGTTTAGGCTTTCCTTTTACATCACTCTGAAAAGTAAACCCACATGTTAATGCCCCATTGCTGGGCCCGTCAATCCGTGCCTTTAATGAGGGGTCAACTCCACGATCACAAACGTCCACTCCGTACCCAAGGCATCTTTTCCAAAAGAACAATGATCACGATCGGCGCCGCTTCGACCCTGACCGTTGGATTGCCCGCATGGTACTATCAGGGTAAACAATCTGACTGTCATGGGGAGGTTGCTTCCCCCCTAAACTCTATTGGGTATAAAACCTAAAGAACCATTCTTCAGCCTCCCACTATAGCCATAAGATGAATCAAAACCCTCACACAGAAACCTCTCTTCTCTTTTTCCCTTCCCTTACCGTCAACCATTTTCCCCAGCAGCTCTAGACGATTAGCGTGAATCATCCTACTTTTGGGCAAACGACAGGCGATACTTCAGAGTTAGGACTCGCCTCAGCACCTATTTTTACTTCATCTTGAGTAAGTGCCTTTGACCTGTCTTTCTATTTTTATGTATGTTTGAGGATTTAGGATGCATGTTTAGGAACATCAATAGTATGGCATTTGAGAGGTTGTTTTTGGCTTTCACGAATCATTTTAGGCACATTTCAATATTAGGAATTTTCAAAATGGCCTTAAAACATTTTATGTCACTTTCGCGTTTCTGGCCTTCGACCGGAATCTGGGAATAGGTTCATCACCTCCAGCCTGTCCTTAGGCGCCGAGGACACCCTGCATTTCCAAAAACTTTCCTCTTCTCCCCAAGCAGTATCCTTAGAGTCATCCGTGTTTTGGCCATCTTTCCTTCGGTCAAAATACTAACTTTTTGGTTTTTGTCTCAGATGTCCGAGGAACTTCGAAAATTGCATGAGCATGGTTTCTACCTCTTTGACCAGGAAATCTTTGACATGGCTTGTGAACAAGGTGCCCCCAGGGATGGTGCGAGGGCGAAAATCCGGGAACCAGCCAAGGAGTTGGTCGTTCTTGCTGACAACCCAGTGGCGGAGAGGCCCGAAACGCCCGGATGCAGGGGGTTGACCGTGGAAGAAGTCAACAGAGCCTCGATTCCACACCCTACTCAAACACACGAGGGTGATGGGTTTGAAGTGGAGGACTATCAACCCTGCTCCGACACCCCGACGCCTTGGAGGCCATCATGAGGCACTACTCGGTCAGGCACAAGTGTCTCGTGCGTCATTGTCAGGAGTCCAAGAGGGCGCACTGTAGCGTCAATGGCCTTGGCACCTGGAGCCAGGCCCACCTGATGGCTAGGGCCACCCTGCCCCTAAAATAGTACTTCGTAAACTTTTTGAAGTTCATGGGGATAACTCATTTCCAGCTCTCCCCCAATTCCTACAAGGTGCTCGCGGGGATGTATGTATTATATTGGAAGCAGAAATGGCCTGAGCCTTCACCGGCGGAGATCATGTATTTCTACAGCTTTCGCACCACCCCAAGGAAGAAGAAACCCAACCGATATGGGTACTATGCTCTGGCGAAGATGTTGCCTCGTCTCTCGACTACAAGGCCCCTCACCACAACAAGAACAATTCTCGGGACTTCAAAGAAGCCTTTTTCTTCACAAACAGTTTTCTGACTCGTAACAATCCGACCCTGATCCTCGACTTCTCCAGGGTTGGTGAGTATCTTCCCAATCGTTTTATTTTTCATGTTTTATGGGTTCTTTTGTGTTTTTCACTTAGCCATTTTTCTAAATAGGCCCCTTCCGCCGGACTCATTACGTCCAACTTTTCGATAATCATCTTCAGGCGATGAAATCCCTCCCCGACCAGGATCTAGACCTTAGCCTCCAGGTGAAGGAAGCCAATCTCATTGGGTTAGGGCTCCACAGCACGAGACAAAAAATTAGCAACCTTGAGCTGACTAAGTACCACCAGTCCAAGAAGTCTTGGGAGTTGGCATCCCGTCACATTAACTTCATTGATGGGCAAGCTCGGGCAATTTTGAACTAGCAGCTTGTGAAGGAACAACTGGAGAACATGCACGCTGCAGAAGAATCCTGAGAAGCCCAGGATGATCGAGAGCTCAAGGAAAAGCTTCAGGCAGGGATGGAGGTCTTTCACCTTGCTCCAGGTAAACTACCTCTCACTCTAACTATGCTCCCCATGTAGGGGATAGAATAAGTCCTGAGCACGTTTGGGCTTCCCTTGCTCTCCTTTACTGTGGCCAGATTTCACATCGGTGTTAGACAGGGAAAAGCTTCAGGACTATTTAGATCTGATAGACGTGTACCTCCACCACCCAAGGAGACAGCTGCCTCCTCGAGGCTTTGTACCATTAGACCGAGTGACGTCTTTCAACTCTAACTGGTTCTGCCAATATGGCACCAACATGACTTGTGAGATCAGAGATAGGATAAGACACCCTCAATGCCTACACTGAGGCTCAACTCACGGTGGGCCTTCGAGGAGCCTATGTTACTGCATTACACTATTGTGGAATATACACTAACTATTTACTTCTTCTTGCAGATCATGTGGGATTAGCTTATATTGCCTGGTCTGCCTTGAGACTAGGAGCTCCCCCACGCTCTTTGGCATCTGGGGGGTCATCATGTCCTCGGGAGCATCCAAAACCCTCTCCACCATCTAAGAGGAAGAGAGTTCCTACACCCCCCTGCAGAAATTCCTGTAGTGGACTTGCCCCCAGTCGTGGAAATCCACTCCTCACCTGCGCCAAACGAGGTGGTCCAAGGCTCGGACCAAGAGGTGGCGTGTAACATCCCAAAAATGCTAATTAGGGTTAGTGCCTTGATTAGTGTGCTTGGAGGGCCTAATTGGATATATGTGTGAAATTAATTGATTAAATGTGTGACTACGTGGCATACATGATTTATATGATAATACAAATATATATTCATGGTTATGTGTATTAAATATGCATGTGGGCATGTTCTTGTTAAATAGGACATATTTGTGATTTTGGCCCGTTGAGGGCATAAATGTGATTATATGTGTATTAAATGATTGATACCACATTATTACATGGATATATTTGTAGTATTCAGCTCGAGGCGATCCTAGTGAGCGGAATAGTCACAACGGGGTCTAATACCGGCTCGGGGTGAGCCTAGGGGTATTTTGGAGACTTAGTGCTTATTTGGGATCATGGGGTAACGAGTAATTATTCGGTGATTAGTTGGATATGTCAGGATTAATTGGGAATTTGTAGGACTACTCAAGGAGTTAGCGGGAAACGGGGCAAATGACTGTTTTTCTCCACTTTAAGAACTTACCTGTGCTGTTGTAGCTTAAACCAATCTAGAATCTTTGTTACCAACTCCTCACACCCTACCCGGTGCAAAATAAAATTTCATGAAATGTCTCTATCCTTGGTTTCTAGCTGGTAATAACCAAGTCATAGATAAACTCCTGGAGACATCGTCCCATCTTGTATCCAACATTGTACTTTTCGTTCTATCCCGACGGTGCTAACAATCCCCGCAGTATAACGTTCTGGCTACTCCAGGGTCAAATTCCTTCGATTGCTTCAATAGATTTTTCTATCAGCCAATACCATCTTTTACAACATTCCTTATACCAATCCTATCTGTAGTCCGACCTTGAAGTACCCCCAATCTTTCTTTACATACCCATATAATTTTCCCACTGGTCAGCTCAGTTTCCACTCAGTCTCATTAACATACTCCAGATGATATCCTCTACAATCCATGGTTATTTCTTAACTGATTAACTCTCTCACTGTGACTCATGCTGAGGCTCCCATAAGACAAACTCTGTTGTTATTACTATGCACTTCTTGATCACTTGCATCCCAATCCATCTGCCAGAAGTTTCTAATTTCTTCTCAATAAGTATTACTACCTTCAGCCTCACATATAGCACCCATGAGGCAAACTCTCTATGTCTAACTCCCTCTCGGAACATTCTCGACACCGAGTTCTTCCAGTCCGTTACGTGACCAAAGCATAAGCATTCAGTTGAATACTCATCCTCGAGGAATCAGCCTCGAACTACGAATGTAGCGAGGCATTCTAGTTTTCTGTTCCCTCACCATGGGAAGTCCATCCTAACATATCGAGTCATTCTATGTAGAAGTCATGCCCTCACCTGACCTCTTACCAGGTGGCATCTCCTGCCTCTGATGTATAGCAGATAACTTCATCGATTTCCATCACTATCCTGACGGCTATCTAGTCAATCAGGTTTTCCCCCCTTTCTGGCAAAACTAAGAGCTATTAAGCTTTTCGGGGTTCTTCTGCTTTGATTACTGAAAATCTATCCTTGCTATATTCCATCAAAAGAAGCACTGCTATTTGCAGCTCTAGCACTCATGCTCTTACATCATTCATCAGCTCTTCGAACCACATGGCCCTCTCCACTGTCCCCATACAGATGGTGAGTACACACATCGGAGAGGCACAAATACTTTAGACTATTCCAGAATTTAAATCCTTAAATGGGTCATCATCATTTTCAACTGCATCCTTCTGTATTAATTTCCCGAAATGAATTACTCAATTCAAAAAGCCCAAAAATTTACACTATTGCTACTTTATCATTCCAAACCAATCTTATAAGGCCTCCATTCTGCACAGTTCAGATCATGTCTTTATAACCTCTTCTAACAGTTCATCATCTAGGTTCTTTCCAACCCATCACGCCAATGCCTCAGCCCAAGTGCCGTTTCCAGGCATCCCTTTAGCACAATACTTAACACAACCCTTTAGTCATGGGCTCTCATCCCCTTATAACCAAGGGTGGCATTAACTTTGCCCATCCACTGATAAATTCTTTGTCAACCCGAACTTTCCTCAAAATCCAGAGGATAACACCCTTTAAGCCTTTCATATAATACCCTTATCTGTCCATACTCTCACAATACCAACACCGGTAACCTTACTGTTAAAACATATAAATCAGCTATTTTCCCAGAGGAGTCCGCTATCCTTCTGTTCCATCTCAACTATTAAATTCCACAGCTTACTCACACACTAGTGACAATCTGTTGCGGCTTTCGGGGATAAATGGAGATCTCTAACTCCAACTTTTATCTAGAATCCCCCTTCAACACAATATCAGGTCCACTTAACCCTTCTAGGAACAAACAATTCGAGTTCATCTGCCGATACTGACCAAACTCCTGAGCTCTGTGGTTCATACTCTGAACCAAACCACAACTAGATCCAAATAACCATAGTTATCATGCATACACAAAGCATATTTAGGCCAAAACCATAATGATATACATTTAGCTACCACATTTTAACACCACTAAGCATACCCAAGTCTCAACATGCTTCATACAAGCCAATAAACGGATATTACATACGAATTCAATTTAAACAATTAACCACATAAACTCAATATGCGAACCATTATCCCAATATTCATTCACATGCATAATAATATTATTCAGCACACTTTAATCTCAACATGCAATAGTCAAGGGCCCAGCCCCAACAGTATCTCATGCATATGTTAACTCATTCCTCATGCTCCATATAAATAAGCAGGCAAACAGGGCATTCAAACATATGTTCAAACATGTCAATCAATCATACCAACCAACCCTGAGTCGAGCTTGTCACTGACAACGAGCGTACATGTTCGGTCAATCTCCAGAACCAATAAACCTTGGCTCGCTCTGATACCAAGTTGTTACGCCCTACTTCCTTAGAGCCGTTACTAAGTGAGTTTTAAAAAAAATGTGCAATGAACTCGCTAACCGAGGTTTTTAAAACAAAAGTATGACTAAGCAAAAGTTAAGGCTGTAATCTTTAAAAATGCGTTGTTTCATTGAAAACTTCTAGTATTTAACATTTGGGATCCCAAAATAAGGTTTGAAAACTATTTACAACTTAAAATAAGTTTACAGTCGATTAATTATTAAAATCACAGATTATTACAGCCATTTCTCAAATAAACCCCCAACCAAAGCAGTCGGGCAGGCCAAACATGTATGCGTCGCTTCACGCTCTCCGTACTCATGGCTGGTTGACTCAATCTTTGCCCTTACCTGCAACACAGAGCACCTGTGAGCCGAAGCCCAGCAAGAAAACTCATACAGTATATAACATATGCGGATTATATAGTTAACATATCAGATTATCCACAGATAAATGAGTATTCCATAAAACTAAACAAACACGGCCATGCCGTCCCAGAGGCATTACCTAAGCCTGGGGTCTCGGTCCTCACCGTAAGGATATCCCCTGTATCCATTGGGGTCCCACCCTGTCTACAAGCACTTCACGTGCTAAGCGTTACTTCCGGCCCCACTGTCGTTCTCGGCTCCCTTGCCGTTCTCGGCTCCTTGCCGTTTCGGCTCTTTTGCCGTTCCCGGCTCCTTTGCCATTCATTCTTACTATAATCACAAATAGCATAACTCAAATAACATTCAAACATATATCAATTCAATTAAGTCTGCACCCTAACATGTAATGCAATATAGGGCCGTGCCCTGATATCAATTCAATTAAGTCTGCACCCTAACATGTAATGCAATATAGGGTCGTGCCCTGCAATCACACTATGGGCCCATGCCCTGTCCTACGGGTGCTATAGTTTTCTTACCTGTCAATTTGATAGCTTTCATCACTTGACTCCTTGAGCACGATCCCACTCGAGCCCTAGCGCACACCTAAACATAGCCATAGGTCAAAGTCATCACCGAACCTCAAGTCCGAAAACCTAGCCCCGGGACCAATCCCGAGCCCCCCGGGAAGTCCTAGATCCACAAAACAAGATGGTGGAATCGAACCCCGAACCCTATGTCAAAATCGCTCAAAAATAACCCAAAAACCCCTTTCTGGGAACAGTGTAGCGCTACAGCGCTCAAAAGAGGGCGCTGTAGCGCTACAAGCAGAACCGAACATCCCCAGAAATAGGGCCTAGCGCTACAGCGCCCAAAGACTAGCGATGTAGCGCTAGTTGCAGACAGGCAACACCCAATTTCGTTTTCTGCGATTTCTTTCAACCAATTCAACCCCAAACTTGTCCAAATCTTCCCCAAACCCAAAAACAAACTTATCAACACCTCCCATACATCCCAAGCATCCCAAGAACTCATAACCCAAGCTCATGCAACCTAAAACTCAAAGTCTACCATAGTTAACCCTAAACCCAGAAATTCAGTCAAACATCAAAGTTAAAGACTTAGAATTCATACCGTGGATGGAAATTCGACCTTGAGTTCAACCCTAGACCTCCTTAGCTTGCTCCTCCTCAACCTTGGCCTGAATTCCCCTAAAATCCCCATCAATTTAGCTTAAATACACAGCTCAAACCAGTCAAACCCTAAAACTGAAATTTCTAAAAACTTACCTCAACTTTTGATGTGTTCTTGCTAATCCCTTGCCAATCTTCAAGTCTAGCTTAGGATCCTTGATGCTCAGCCTACCCTAGCTCTCCACTGAGCTTAACTCCAAGAAAAATGAAGGGAAATGGTGGGAGAACCACAAACCGTTCCTTTTGAGACAAAACCCCTCTGTTTTTCTCTCTTTTCTTTTTCTTCCTTTATCTTTCTTTTCTACAGCCTTATAACTCTTTTCTACCAATCCCACTAAGTATATAAAGCCCCAATAAACTTATCTCTAAGAAGCCAATTGACCAAAATGCCCTCCCTACTAATTCTAAACCTTTTTGTCCACGTAGGGCCATTTTAGTCATTTTACCCAATTCCCGCTAATTCCTCAAGTGTCTCTAATATTTTCCCGTTGCTTCCCAATACCTGATAAATCACCAAATATGTATTCCTCATCATCAAAATTAATCTCAATATATTCTCTAAATTCCTGTTTATACCCCCAGGCCCGCCCCGAGCCGGGTATAAATTCCCGCCTGGACTTTTCCGCTAATCTGCTCTCTGGGATCGTCTCGAGTCACAAATCACAGATGCATCCACATCACTATGTGGTTTCAACAATCATCACATATCAATACAGTTATGCCCAAAATGGCCAAAATTACAATTATGCCCTTCTAACACAATCAGGGCCTACATGCATACTAATACACATAGACATGCATCTCAAATAGTCAAATAGTCATATAACATGCTTTAAATCATAACCATGCATTTTACTCATTAGAGTCACACATAAATCCCAATATGCCCTCCAGGCACACTAATCAAGGCCCTTAAGCCTTATTAGCGAATTTGGGTCGTTACATTAAGCGTGTGGAACGCAGCCCGGCCTAAGCGAGCTGGGGTTAGCTAAATAACTAGAGGGCTCGGCCTAAGGGTGCCAATACTTAACTAATTGTATTGATTACTGAGATTGAATTAGATGTTTGATGAAACTGTTTATTATTGCCTAGCTTGTTACTTATATTCTCTTATTATTGGCTTGATTGGTCTAAATTTACTATATATATAATGTTGTTCATTTGAGCATGAGAATTAAGTTTTCATGTTGAGCCTTGGCTCACGGGTGCTATATGGTGCAGGTAAAGGAAAGGGAAAACTGGACCAGCTGTGAGTTTGAGAGCTTTGGGGGCAGTGTGTACATCAGCAGCTGCTCGACTGCCACGGCTGAGGGATTGACAATGACTAGAGCCAAAACTATATTTTTGCCACTTAGGTTGGCTTCAGTTGTATTTGTTTTTAAGAGTTGTAATTGCCTTGTAAACACCATTTTTTGGATCCCGTTTACAAACTCTTACTTTTAATGGAAAAACAACTATTTATGATCAAAACTTTTTAACCCTAATCTGTTAATTGACCTTAGTAACACATTTATGTACAAACGACTTGATTAGCAAGTCTTGCACTATTTTAAATACACAGTGAAATGGTCTTGGCTATCCAGGGCGTTACATGGCGCCACCTCGTGCCCGTCTTCTAGTGTACCCCGAGAGGTACGAGGGGCCCTACTGGAGCAATATGAGAGAATGCTTCAGCATTTTGAAGCGAGGATGGATGAAGGCAATAAGGCTCTCCATGAGACCACGGAGGCCCTTCGCCAACTGAAGTCGCCTAGAGAGAGACCAATTGTTCCTCTGATAGGTCGGGTCGAGCTGGAGACCTTGTTCTCCGCCAAGCTAAGGGAGGTTTTTATTAATGCATGTTTTTATTTTGTATAGACGATACAATGCATTTCCTTAAAATGGGATTTTATCCCCTGATGCAATTGACTTCTCTCAGTACTTAGGCAAATTTTACACATTTAGTGTTGCTCTATAGGCTCGTGATCCTTGAGAGTAACTTTAACACTTTGTCAAATGGTCACTTGATGTGGCCCTACGTCCCCGAGTTCCAATGACTCAAGACGGGGCCTGTCCATAGTACTTAGAGCATGAGGATTTTCCTACGCATGCTTAGACGCCCATGCACTCGAGTTCCAATGACTTGGGATTTAGGAGGTCTAGCACTATAGGGTTATGCATCAGTGCTTCAGCGCTTAAGACATTTAGTGTTGTTTCCTAGGCTCAATGTCCTTGAATTGTCTTCCGAAGGCAGATGACAGTTGGTGCCATGATTGAATGGAACCTGGTCGGTGTTTCTTGAACCACTCATCTGTCTGTCCCGTTAAAATGATTGGGAACACATGACATTTGGCATCATCAAAGACACGGTGTACCGACATCAATTTGTTGAGCTTAGAAAGGTGGTATGTGGGGTCTCAACCGCCATCATAGGGTGGCATGGTCGGCATCTTGAAGCCATGCGGCAGAGTGGCCTCCACAATGTGAGGAGCACAGGGCTCCCCTACTTCGTCCTCTGAGTCTGAGTCGTGGAACTGTTGTTGGAAAACTAATCAGAGCACGCAGCGAAAAACTTTGCGTGGTGGGCCTATTGTTGTTTTATTTATGAAACAACACAATGGTCATATAAATTGTTTATATGATTATTGAAAAAATGTGTAAGTTGTTTTATTTTTATGAAACAACACAACAACAACTTACAAAAAATTTCAATAATCATATAAACAATTTATATGACCAAGAAAACAATCCAGAAACATTATCATACAATACTATTAATCATGCAACAAATATATATATAAATATACAATATATTTATATATACAACAGATAAACATAAAATATCAAGAACGTGAACTTTTACCTCTTGAAGCCTATCAAGTGTCCTAGAGTCTTTTCGTATTTTTATCGATCTTCCTATCCAAAGCTTTGAGTACTCAAACCACGATCTTCCAGAGTGTTCTCTACGCCTCAAGATGTGTGTGGGCACATAGAGAACATGGATTAATCTTTTAGGAATAACAAGTATTTCTCAATACATGAGAATTTGGATTATGGTCTAAGAATGGCTACAATAAAGAAGAAGAAATAGACAGAGTTTTTGTCTGACAAAAGCTCTGAGAACTATTCTGAATTTTCTCTATATTGTTGTGTGTTTCTATTGTGTGTCTCTTGTATGTGTTTCTTGTGTATTTCTTCTTCTATATCATATATATGATATAGAAGAAGAAGAAGAAATACACAAGAAACACAGACAAGATTTATGCTAATATAGAGATTTATGCTACATTATTATTCCTAATAATAATAGTAATATAAAATATTATAATAATGATGATATGATTAGATTTTAGGTAAAAGTCTAACTTACTATATTTGAAAAATCATTTTTAAATTATTAAATAATTAAATAAATAAAATAAAAAACTACACAGTTATAATATTTGTATAGTGGTATACGCATGGCACAATCCTTGGACTGTGTCAGGCGTGTACTGTTATTCCCTTTTCAATGATTTTATATTTTTCTTTTATTTAATTATTTAACTAAATCAATCTCCCACGAAATAAGGTGTTAATATTTTTAAGGAAAATATGACAAGCATATTTTAAAATTTAACTTCAAAATTCAAATTGATGATCATCATTATAATCATCTTTTAAAATTTAATAAATCAAAAACTATTTTTGACTTACCAATTTTATTTTCTCCCACTCAAATAAAATAATTAATTTAAAAAATTAATTAATTAATTTATATATATATGAAATTAGAAATTTTATATATTTAAATTAACAAATATATTTTTGAAATTAATAATTAATTCTAAATTAATTATTCAACCTCAATTATCGTATAATTACATACTTGACCCAAAGAACAAAATTCTTCTCCAATTCCCAAATTACAATTTTACCCGTGTATCAACTCTTTCATTGATATGGTGTTGATAGAGCCACCCAGGGGACCTATTGTAACGACCCAAAATCGCTAATAAGGCTTAAGGGCCTTGATTAGTATGTCAGGAGGGCATTAATGGAATAATCGTGATTTAATTGAGTAATTATATGTTTAGTAATGTTTATATGTTAATTGATGATATTATGTGGTAATGTGATATGTATATATATATGTGATAAATGTGAGAACCACATTATTATGTGGTAGGCTTGTAGGGCACGACTCCAGACGATCCTAGGGTCAGATAGCGGGGGAAAAGTCACAACGGGGCTTAAGATGTGAATTTGGACAAGTCAGGGGTATTTTAGGTATCGGGTGGTGAATTGGACTATCGGGTCATGAAAATAAATATATGGTGATATATTTGAGGTTAGGATGTCTAGGTGGGAATATTGGGGGATTTTTCCATTTTGGCCTCGGGGACGGTTCCAGCACCCCGAGCCTCGGGATTAACTTAACAAGTAAGAGAGACATAAGGAAGCCTCTAGAAAATATAAACCGACCTTATTTTCTCAGCCTTACCTCTCTATTTTCTCTCAAGGAAAACAAGGGGAAGAAACACAGAAACTTAAAGAGAATTTACTAGAATTCAGCTGGAGTTTGGAGGATTGAAGGGGGGTGATTTGGAGGCTTAGCTCAGGAGTAAATCAAGAACTAAAACAGGGTTAAGGTTAGCTTTTAATCTTCTTCTCTGTGTTTAGAATTCTGGGTTTTGGTTAAGTGTTGAAGCAAACATGGTTTTGATGTTTTAAGGCAGAATTGGGGAGGAAACTTGGAGACTTAGCTTGGCTTTGGCTTGGTGAAGTGGTTCATCAGAGGAGGTAAGTTTCAATTCATGGTTTAGAAGTTTTAAATTGGATTTGAATGGCTGGTTTGAGTGTTTATAGCTCTTGAGTTTCAGAAATTGAAAAGAGAAGATTAGTGTGTGTTAGGCTGTGTTTTCTGTGGAATTATGTTGTTTAAGTCATCCTAAAGGAGTTGGGATTAATTGGTTATGAGTTGGGGAGCTTTGGGATGGTTTATGTAACGCCCCAACTCTAGGGACCGCTACAGTGCACATTGCAAACAGTGCTAAACTCGCTAATCGAGTCGTTTGGCCATAAACGTGTAACTAAGTGTGATTAGCGGTTTAGGGATTAAACATTTCGGTTAAGATGTAACGTTTCACTAAAACGTTTAATATATACATTGGGGCCCCAAAAATATAATTTCAGAGTCTATTACAAAAAAATATTTACAACAGGCCGTTCTAAGCGGCAAAACATGGTTTAACCCTAGTTCCACTTTCAAACCTCGCCCAAGTATTGGTCGAGCAGCTGCATATGTACACATCATCACCTAAGCTCTCCAACTCATGGATGGTCCAGCTTTCTTTTGCCTTTACCTGCACCACAAAGCACCCGTGAGCCGAAGCCCAGCAAGAAAACTCATATGCTCATAAACAGTCATATCATGATATCAAATCATATCTGGCATGCCTAGCAAACATAGCTCTATTCAGCATGCAAATGAGTTCAAACGATGCTGGGGTATCCAGAATAAGAAATCCTGTTCTTCTGATTGGAGGACTATTAAGTCAATCCTAATCAGATGAGTGACTGCCAAACAAGTCACTAATCAAATGAGTGTCGCAACACTTGAGGTTCCGATAAACCATGCTGAGTGACCAACAAGCAAGTCACTAGGGGCCTCAGTGCCCAAGCCATGCATATGATGATCAAAATGATCATACAGAGCTCATAGCTCTGATCAGATGAGTGAATATCACTTTGAGGTCCTGTTAAACCATACTGAGTGACCGACAAACAAGTCACTAGGGGCCCAGTGCCCATAGCCGTGTAACGACACCGTTACCTGGGCTTTCCTGCCATGGCTATTATCAAATGAGTGACTGACAAGCATGTCACTAAGGGCCAGTGCCCATAGCCATGTGACCTAACAGTCACGGGGTTCGCTGGCCCTGGCTCTAAATGACTAGCCTTTGGCTAGTTAAGCGCTTGTTTATATTCATCGAACTTGGGGTCGGTCCTGCATTAATGCTCTTTGAGTCATTCAATGCAGAAGGTCGATTTGATCTAATCGACATGGCTTGCGTGGAACATGCTAAGGCTGTCCTGACTAATGAGTCAGCGCTATGTGACCAGTGTCCAGTACCACTGCCGAACCTGACTAATGAGTCACAGCTTCATAGTTGATACTAACACCTTTGCCAATTCTGACTGATGAGTCAGTGCCTTGCACAAGTAAGCATTGCTACCAAGCATATATCATATGTCACACTTCCAAAGATGAGGCATTCAACCTGCTTACTTAACAACCTCGAGCATAATAATGATCATGCACAAACACAGAGACTCAAGCTCTGACCAATCTCATATTCATCATTCATGGCATGCCCTAATCTCATGTTTCTCGTGCTTCACATGCATCACATTTAGCCAACCAACATGCCTCAATAATATTCATATGCAAATGGGCAAAATTTCCAAGCATTCATTATGCTATCAATGTTTACATCCAACATGCATCAATCATAGCCATGCATGTTACACATGGGGTGCAGTTTTCTTACCTCGGGTTCGAGCAAGAATTAGTAAAAGAACGACCCTTGAGAACGATCAATCATTTGGTCCTTTAGCGGTCACCTAGTCATAACCAAATGTGGAATCCCATCAATAAAATAAATCATAAAAAGGTTTATAATCTAAAACCACACTCCCGGGATCCATCCCGCACTCTCGGGAATCTTAATATACTCAAACGGGGCAAAGGAACCAAACCCCAATCCTTAAAAGTCATTCCGAGCCCTAAAATAGGCTTGCTGAAAAATGGACCAGCGCTGCAGCCCTATTTCCCAAGTCAAAGAGCCCAGCTCTCTGCCCTGCCTAGCGCTGCTGCGCCAATTACAGACCAGAAACTTTCTGGTTTTTCTTCCTTACGATTTCTCTTAAAACCAACCCTCCAAATCAATCCCAAACATCACCCAAACATCCAATTCAACCCCAAATCATCATCTATATCACACCCTCATCAAAACCCACTCAAACTTACACAAAAACTTCCATGAATTCCCACCACTAACACCTCAAATTCTCAACTGAAAAACCATAAGGAAAAACAGAGTATGGCTTGTTTTCATGGATGAATTCCTTACCTCAAGCTTGATTTAGATCCCCTTCAATGATTGAACCAAAGTCCTAAGCCCTCAAGCCTTGCTCTCCTAGCTTGCTACCTCAAATTGGCTCTAAAAAATCAAAAGGAAGAAGGAGGAGGAATAAGTACGGGGGAGAAAGAAAGATGAGGATGATGATGCTCTGTTTTCTTTTCATACATTTTCTACAGCCTTTAAATGATACATATCCTTTGCCAAATGACCATATTGCCCCTAGGTCAAATAAAGGCTTCTAAAGTCATCCCAAGGGTAAAACCGTCCTTTCGCGCCTATCTCGTTAATTATAATTAACACCCTCTAATTCCCGCTACTCTGAATATTCTCCAATATCAATAATTCATATCCCGTTACCCTTTGATTCCCGGCAACGTTCTAATCACCAAATTATCCCGAGACTCACTCCGAGCCCCGAACTTAAACCCGTTATGACTAGACCAAAAACTTGCATTCCATGATCGTCTCGTGCCGAATGGCTCGAACCAATCCACATATAATGTGGTAATATTTATAATTCACCCCCATGCATAAAAATACACAATCACGCCCTCAACGGGCCAAATTACCAAAATGTCCTTTGCAATTAAAATATGAACCCATATGCATGCATACACCATCATATAATAATATAATTCACATAAACATGCATATAATCATTAAATATCATAATAAATCAATTATGGCCCTCCCAGCCTCCTAATCAAGGTCCTAAACCTTATTAGGAAATTTGGGGCATTACAGTTTAAGGTGAGGTTTCAAGCTTAGAAATGATGGGTTTTCTGGGCACGAAGGGGAGGGCAGCGGCTCTGTTCTAGAGCGCTGCGGCCCTAGGATGAAAAAGGGCCAAGGAGGCTCGGCCATGGGAGGGCGCCACGGCGCCCAAGGCAAGGGCCGCGACGCGTGTCTTGCTCAAGATGGACTTGGTTCTGTTTTGAGGCTAGGGCTGCGGCTAAGCTTCAAGGGCCGCAACCCTTGGTTGCACACATGAGTTTTTGAGGGTTTTAGGCACGGGAAAGTGGTCTAGTATGCTTGGGATTGGTTTCACCACCGTGCTTGGTGGAATTCGGATTCCCGGGAGTTAGTTTTGTAACCGGAAACCTATATTTGAGTATTAATGAAACCCTATACTTTGGTTGTGACTAGGTGATAAAGGCTTAGGCTCAGGAATGGATCGTGCTTGAGGGGCGTTGCTCGTAATTCAATAACTGTATAGACTAAAGGTAAGAAAGCTGCACCTGGTTGAATATATGTGATGGGACTAAGGGCTCCCTATTGTAAATGCTTGAAAAGATGGTATTATGCCATGCAAGCCATTTAGTGAACCAACGACCTAAGGGTGCCAAGGGTTTCACTAGCGCACAGGGCGCGGCTCGGCCACTGGTAGCCGAGGATAGCTTATTATGCACTTAGCTCGGTTTAAGCGGGCCGAAGTCAGTGGGTTAAACAGAGGGTGCGACCTAAGTCGTCGGCCCTGAATATTATGTGATATGAGTGTTATATGTGATAGATTGTATCCTGAATCTAAATGTATGTGCTGAATATCTGTTGTGGATTATCTGATGGGAATACATGCATAATGAGTTAATTGTTTGTTATCATTGATTGAGTTGTATTAGATGTTTTCTTGCTGAGCCTTGGCTCACGGGTGCTACGTGGTGCAGGTAAAGGCAAGGGCAAATTAGACCAGCCTTGACTGAAGAGCTCAGCGAGCTGAATGTACATAGCCAGGTGCTCGGCCGCCACAGTTGAGGTTTAAGCAAGGATGTGAGACCTGAAGACTGTCTGTTTTGCCTTAGTATGGCTAGTGAATACTCATGTACTTTTGGGAGTCTGTAAACTTATTTTAACTCTGTTTTCTTATGGGACCCCGTGTTTATAATAGTTAAAATATATGAAATGAGTCTTTTGAGACCAAAACCTTTTTAACCCTAGCTCTTACATGTTTAGTGACACGTTTTTTAAAATAATGACTTGATTAGCAAGTCTTGCACCTTTATAAGTACACAGTGTAGCGGTCCTGGCTATCCAGGGCGTTACACCTATGGACCTATATTATCAAGCTCTAATAAATATTATATTATTAATCAAAGCTCTTTGATTAAATAATCATATTTATTAATCTAATGATTACTCCACAAAAATTATGAGATTTAACTCTTGCTAATTATAGACATATAATTACTGAGTACTTTATTAAGAATAAAGTCTACATTGATACAATCACTACATACAACGTTAATCCTCTATTAATTATGCATAATTAAAAGGAATAAAATTACCGTTTTACCCTTTTAGCTATATCTTGTTCCTAGAGTACCATTGACTTTGCTAGTGAAGGTTGTGTCACAACAAGTTTGCGACGTGGGCGCTCATAACCTTTTCAGTTCCAAAAGTCAACCCAATAAGGAACCATTATTCAATCTATAAGAAAGTATAGATTCCATATAGGTTAAACTACGTCCCAAGCTATATACATCATTGAGTCCCCAAAACAATTGGTCTTAGTCTAAATCATTCTGACAAACCTTAACGCATGAATCAAAGGATCAGATGACATATGCAGGAGTTGATAGTAACCTCAGGATTAAGATCATCGTGTATATGACCATCGTTTGATGTGTTTTATTAATACTATGAAATAGTGTTTAAACAAGTATTAACAAATCACATCTGGTCCAGTTCCACACTCTCAGCATGCAAAGTACCTCCGCTAAAGTGTCTGTAACACCCTGGTTACTCCAAGATAGTTACTGTGAACTTTGAACCGTGCTTAACTCGCTAATCGAGTTCTTTGGTTATAAATGTGCATCTAGGTGTTATTAATAGGTTAAGGTGAAAAGCCAATAAAAAAGAAATGATATATTTTATTTAAACATAAAAAATGTTCATGGGCCCATAAAAACATTTACATATTATTTACAATCCAAAATAGTCATTACACTGTAAAATTTACAACCCGCCGACCTAAGCGGCAAAAATAGGGTAAACCCCCTAGTTCCTCCGAGAAACTCCTTGGTCGTGGTTGTAACAACCCAAACTCACTAATAAGGCTTAAGGGCCTTGATTAGTGTGTCGGGAGGGCATAACTGGATTATATGTGATTAAATGATTAAAATCATGTTATATGATTATTTTAGTATCTGTGATGCATGACTAAGTGTATTAGTATGTGTACGCCCTGGTTTTCCCACGGGCTGTTAGCAAGCTGAGATACGGCCTAATCATGTCTAACACGTGGACATCCCCAAGACCGGAGCTGCCACTCGAAAGATCCTACCTCCTCAGCTCGAGGTAACCTAAGGGTTCGCCAAGATGAGACTGAGTTTGGACTCTGAAGGCCACAGGTCGAGGGAAGCATCCAGCTCGTGGTACGAGCTAGAGTTGGAGGCTGTGACCTTTTATAAAGTCAACCACACAAGGTAAACGTGCATATATCAGACATCACGTGTCTGATATATCCCTGGCTTCTCGGACACGCAGCATGAACGTGCACATTCTGGCACCCACGACTGGATTGGGCCGTGCGGCCCATTATCCCCCTTACCTATTGATTAGACCACACTTCATGTGTCAAGTTTTAGGAATTAATCATGAATGTCACAGAGTTGACATGATAGGTAAGAAGGTCACGGGATGACCTTCTTACCAACTCCCAGGTGCCCTCTCCTATAAATATGGAGACCCTGGGAGTTGCAAATGGTTGGATTCTATTGTGTAAAAATACCCTGTAAAAGAATACCAAGCATATAGCAATAATATTGACTGGTGGAGTAGAAGGATTTTAACCTTTGAACCACCTAAAAATGCAATTGTGTCACCAGCCCATTTCTAAAAAGATCATTCATCTATTTCGGTTCAACATAAGCATTAATCCCTTCCTCTTATTTTCTTAATTACCTGTTGGCGAAGAATCGCGTCAACAGTATGCATGTAGGCCCTGATTAGGTTAGAAGGGCATAATTGTAATTTTGGCCCATTGAGAGCATAACTATATATATATGTGATAAATTGTTGAGACCACATTATTATGTGGATATATTTGTAATCTATGACTCAAGGCGATCCTAGTGAGCAGTTCAGCGAAAAAGTCACGGCGAGGATTTATACCCGGCTCGAGGCGAGCCTGGGGGTATTTCTGGAAATTTAGGAAATATATTGGAGTCTATTTTGATATTGAGGAATATAATTGGTGATTAGTTAGGTGTCAGGAAGTAAGCGGTAAATATTAGAGACATTCAAGGAATTAGCGGGAATTAGGTGTAATGACTAAAATGCCCTTAGGAGGTTTAGAAGCTTAGTTTTAAGTGGGAGGGCAAATTGGTCATTTGAGTTAAAAGCAGAGACAAGTGTTATTAAGCTTTATGCCTTAGTGGATTGTGTAGAAAGTGTTGGAAGTCTGGAGCAAAGAAAAGAAAAGAAGGAAAAGGGAAAAAAAAGGGAAAGCAGGAGTCTATCTTTCTCTCTCTCGGTTGGAGGTCTCTTGTCCATTTCTTGAAGGAATTTGAAGCTAAAACTCAGAGATATTTTGAGCAGGAGCTTGAGGCTAGGATCTCTGGTTTGGTTTAGTTAGCAAGGGTTGCTCATCATTTGAGGTAAGGTCTTGAGGTTGATATTTAGTTCTTGGTTTGGTATTGAATTGGTTTTCTAAACAGAGTTTCTGTGGGAATTCTAGGGAATTAAACCTAAGGGTTTGAGGAGGTGAAGGCTAAGCAAGTGTGGAAGATAACCTAGGTTGAGCTCATCCATCAAAGGTAAGAAATTCTGGTTTAAGTTCTATGATTTCTGTTGAGTTTTGAGCTCTAGGTTCAGCCATGGTGAATTTTGTGTTTTGGGGTGCATGTGATTGAATTATTGGTGGTTAGGTTGTTTGGGATGAGTTGAGGATGTTGGGAGGCTTGTTTTGAAGTTTGGTTGAGGGTTGATTGAGTTTTGGAAAGGTTTGGCTCGAGGAAATTCGAAGAGGAGAAAACTGGGCAGTGTTTGGCTGTGATTAGCGCTGTAGCGCTAGCCTTAGGGCGCTACAGCGCTAGGCTTGGGCGTCTGAGAGCCTGATGGCTCTGCTTGTAGCGCTGTAGCGCCCACTTTAGGGCACTGTAGCGCTACCCTGTTCCCAGAAAGGGTTTTTTTGGGTTATGTCTTAGGGTTTTTGCCCGGGGGCTCGGGGTTTGGTTCCACCACCTCGTTTGGTGGAATTAGGGCTTCCCGAGGGCTCGAGATTGGTCCCGAGGCTAGGTTTTGGAATTAAGGTTTGGAGTTGGTTCTAACTTGTGATCGTGACTAGGTGTACGCTAGGGCTCAGATAGGATCAGGCTTGAGGATCGAATTGAACAAAGGTATTGAAATCTAAAGGTAAGAAAACTACACTCGGTTATGTGTTTGTGATGGGACTAAGGGCTCCCTATATCTGTATGATGTCATAGATGGTAATACGCCATGGGACATGTGATAAACGACCTAAGGGTGCCATAAATAATACTTGCGCACAGGGCGCGGCTCGGCCACTGGTAGCTGAGGACAGCTTAATATTCACTAAGCTCAGCTTAAGCGGGCTGGAGTCAGTGGGATAAATAGAGGGTGCGGCCTAAGGGCGTTAACCCTGGTTATCATATGTGAATTAATTATTGATATGAAATGATGTACTTGGTATGCTGAATACTTGAATAACGTGAATGTTTGGACTGTTGAGTACATGTTTATACTGTATGAGTTATCTGGTTGTTTGCTTGATGATTATGCTCTGTTATTGTATTTTCCTGCTAGGCCTTAGCTCACGAGTGCTACGTGGTGCAGGTAAAGGCAAGGGCAAGTTGGACCAGTCCTGAGATGGAGAGCTTCGGGGCTGAATGTACATAGTCAGCTGATCGGCCACCACGGCCGAGGAGTGGAACAGGACGAGAAAAGCCTAATTGTTTGTTTTGCCTTAGAGTGGCTAGTAACTGTATCTTAATCCCAAAATTTTGTAAACTGTCTTATAACTTTACTACTTCTGGGATCCCATGTAAAAGAAAATGTTTGATTATAAGGAATGTAACTTTTGAGACCAAAATCTTTTAACCCTAGTTCAACTGTAGTTTCAGAACACGTTTCTAATTAAATGACTTGATTAGAAAGTCTTGCACCTTTACAAACACACATTGTAACAGTCTTGGCAATCTAGGGCGTTACAATGGTGTTCAAGCGGCCGCATATGAATACATTACCACCTAAGCTCTCCACTCAAGGCTGGGTGAGCTTTTCTTTCCCTTTACCTGCACCACATGGCACCCATGAGCCAAAGCCTAGCAAGAAAACTCAATACTGCATATATATAATATCAAATGATGATCATGATAATCATCCAGAGCTTATAGCCCCAAACAAATGAGTGACTGATGTTGTAAGTCACTAATGTGGGTTCCGCAACCTTGGTAATTGAGTGACCGAGTCACTAGCTTAAACCAGATGAGTGACCGATAAGCGAGTCACTAATGTGAACCAAATGAGTGACTGTAACGACCCAAATTCGCTAATAAGGCTTAAAGGCCTTAATTAGTGTGCCTGGAGGGCATAATGGGAATTATGTGTGATTTAAATGAGTAAAATGCATGATTATGTGAAAAACATGTTTATATGGTTATTTGTATATTTATGATGCATGACTAGGTGTATTAGTATGCATGTAGGCCCTAATTAGGATAGAAAGGGCATTTTCGTAATTTTGGCCCGTCGAAGGCATAAATGTTAATAACTGTTATAAATTGATAAGACCACATTATTATGTGGATATATTTATAACCGGCGATTCAAGACGATCCTTGTGAGCGAGTTAGCGAAAAAGTCACGGTGGAGATTTATACCCGGCTCGGGGCGAGCCAGGGGGTATTTCTGGGAATGTAGGTAATATATTGGCAATTATTTAGTATTGGGGAATATAATTGGAGATTAGTTACGTATTGGAAATTCAGCGGTAAATATTAGAGACACTCGAGGAAATTAGCGGGAATTGGGTAAAATGACCAAAAAGCCCCTAAGTGGATTAAGAGACTTGGGATTAAAGGGGAGGGCATTATGGTCATTTGGCTTTTAAGAGATAGGTATTGCTGAGGCTTTATGTTAGTGGAAGTGGTAGAATAATATAGAAGTCTGGGGAAAGAAAGAAAAGAAGGAAAAGAAAGAGAAAGAAAGAAAAGAAAACAAAGCTGTTTTTCTAAGGGTCGGTTGGTGATCTCCTTCACCATTTTCTTGAGGTATTTTGGAGCAGAAACCCAGGGGAAATTAGGGTAAGCTTGGGGCAAGAGTTCTTGGTCTAACTTGAAGATTTGGCAAGGGTTTAGCAAGGATAAGCCATTTGGTTGAGGTAAGACTTTGAAGTTTCTTCAGTTCTGGTTTTGATTTTTAACTAAGGTATCTAAGCTGAATTAATGGGAATTCTAGGGAAGTTGGAGCCAAGGATTGAGGAAGAACAAGCTAAGGAGGTCTAGAGGCAACTTAAGGTCGAATTTCCATCAAAGGTATAAAATTCTAAGCTTTAAACTTTGAAGGTTTGATTGTCTTTGCTGAGTTTCTGAAGTCTATGAGCAACTACGGTGAATTTTGAGATTAGGGATGCATGTGATTGGTTTTTGAGTATTTGGGATGCTTGGGATGAGTGGAGTGTGTTAATAAGCTTGTTTTTAGGTTTGGTGAAGGTTTGGAGAATTTTTGGTTAAGTTTGGCTCGGGGAAATCGCAGGAAGGGAAAATGTGGTGTTGGCTGTCTATGACTAGCGCTACAGCACTAGCCTTTGGGCGCTGTAGCGCTAGACCATGCTTTCTGGGGGATTTTGGTTCTGCTTGTAGCGTTGTAGCGCCCTCCTTAGAGCGCTGTAGCACTGCCTTGTTTCCAGAAAGGGATTTTAGGGTTATTTACAAGGGTTTTTGACCAAGGGTTCGGGGTTCGATTCCACCACCCTGTTTGGTGGAATTAGGACTTCCCGAGGGCTCGGGATTGGTCCCGAGGCTAGGTTTTGGACTTGAGGTTTGGTGATGACTTTGATCTATGGTTGTGATTAGGTGAGCACTAGGGCTCGAGAGGGATCGTGCTCAAGGAATCAAGTGAACAAAGCTAGCGAATCTAAAGGTAAGAAAACTGCACCCGGTTATATGCTTGTGAAGGGACTAAGAGCTCCCGATATCTGTATAATGTCAGTGATGGTATTATGCCATGGGACATGTGATAGCGGCCTAAGGGTGCCGTACACAATATTTGCGCACAGGGCGCGGCTTGGCCACTGGTAGCCGAGGACAACTTAATATTCACTGAGCTCGGTTTAAGCGGGCCGGAGTCAGTGGGATAACGGAGGGTGCGGCCTGAGGGCGCTAACCCTAGTTATCATTTGTGAATTGATGCATGATATGAGTTGATATGCTTGGTATGCTGAATACTTGGTTATTCTGAATGCTTAAATGGTTGAGAACATGTTTATGGAATATGTGATATTGGATTGTCTGTTGATTGCTTATGCTCTGTTATTGTGTTTTCTTGCTGGGCCTTGGCTCACGGGTGCTACGTGGTGCAAGTAAAGGCAAAGGCAGGTTAGACCAGTCCTGAGATGGAGAACTGCGGGGCTGAATGTGCATAGCCAGCTGTTCGGTCGCCATGGCCGAGGAGTGGATCAGGACAGGGATCGCTGAACTGTCTATTTTGCCTTAGTATGGCTAACATTGTATTTAGATCGTGAATCTTTTGTAAACGGTTTTAATTCCATTGTTTTTGGGATCCCGTGTAAACAGGAAGTGTCAATTAAAAGAAATGCGACTTTTAAGACCAAAATCTGTTAACCCTAGTACCATTATAGTTTCAGTAAAACATTTTTATTTAAATGACTTGATTAGCAAGTCTAGCACTCTTATAAACACACAGTGTAACGATCTTGGCTACCAGGGCGTTACAGTGACCATGGAATCACTAGCGTGGGTTCCGTACCCTTAGCCATGTGACGATGGAGTCACCTGGGCCTTATGGCTCTGGCTCCGAGTGACTAGTCATGGAACTAGGCAAACGCTTTTAGTTTTCATCGAACTTGACGTCGATCCGGCATTAATGCTCATGATGAGTCATTCAATGAAGATGTCGATTAGATCTGATCTTTTCGGCTCTGTATTCATGACGCTTATGCCGCTCCTGACTCATAGGTCAATAACATACGACCAGTGCTCAATACTACTGTCGAACTTGACTAGTAAGTCACAGCTTCATAGTCAATTCTGACGCCATTGCCGATCCTGACTAATAAGTCAGTGCCATTCACAAGTAAGCAAGATTTGCTAAGCATTTGATATGCAATTAATGTCCACATTTAAACACTCAACATGCCTCAATAATAACCATGCATGTCACATATGGGGTGCAGTTTTCTTACCTCTGATTCGAGCGAGAAATAGTAAAAGAACGACCCTTGAGAACGATCAAACTTTTGATTCCTTAGCGGTTACCTAGTCATAACCAATTATAACCTCCATTAACGAAAATCAACAATAAAAGGGTCTTGACCTAAACTCACTCCTGGGACCCCGAATTGTACACAAACGGTGAGTAGATTCGATCCCGAGCCTTAGGAATTGAAACCCCTAGCCAAAAACCCTTAAAAATGCCCAAAACATGAATCTAAATAAGCAAGGTAGCGTTGTAGCACTACCCCCTAGTGCCCCAGCGCCCAAGACAGACAAGAATCCACCCTGAGTAGCATTGCAGCGCCCACTTATGGGCGCTATGGCGCTACAACCAGCCAGACTTGCCCTGAAATTTTCCCCCTTCGACTCTACCATTTCCAACCTGAACCAAAAGCTTCCAAACCTCATTTTAAGTCCCAAATGAACCCAAAAACCATCTACATAAGTCCTAGGCATCACAACCCAAGTAACCCTGGCCAAAAACTCCCATCAATTCCCTTTAACTAACCTAGAAATCCTAGTTGAATTCCAAATAAAAAACAAAGCAAAGCTAGCATTTTAATGGCTAGAACCTTACCTCAAGCTCAGTTTAGGATCCACTTCAATGGTGGAACACAATCCTAAGCCCTCAAGATCCACTTCCCTAGCTTGAATCCTCAAATGAAGCTCAAAAATCCAAAAGAAAAAGGAGAAGAAAAGCATGTACGGGAGGAAACTTTGATACTCTGTTTTGGCTAACCTTCCACAGCCTTCAATGGCTTAAACATATCCTAGGGGTGAAAATACTAAATTTTCCCTAGGTCATTTAAAGTTTTCTAAAGGCTCCCAAGGGTAAAACCGTCCTTTTCTGCCTATTTCGTTAATCATAATTAACACCCTCCAATTCTCGTTATTCTCAAAATTCTCAAATACCAATAGTTCATATCCCGTTACCCTTTAATTCCCGACAACGCTCTAATCACCAAATTACCCCGAGACTCACCTCGAGCCTCGAACTTAATCCTGTTATGACCAAACCACTAATTTGCACTCAAAGATCGTCTCATGCCAAATGGCTCAAACAAATCCACATTATAATGTGGCCTCAACAATAATTCACCAACATGCATACAAATATACAATTACGCCCTCAACGGGCCAAATTACCAAAATGCCCCTATGATGAAATGTGGACCCACATGCATGCATTTAACATCATATTATAATATAATGCACATAAACATGCACATAATAATTTAATGGCATAATAAATCAATTATGGCCCTCCCGGTCTACTAATCCAACCATTAAACCGCATTAGGGATTTTGGGGCATTACAACTATCCCCTCCTTACAGAAATTTCGTCCTCGAAATTTACCTAAACAACTCGGGATACTGATTCTGCATATCTGACTCCAGCTCCCAGGTCGCTTCCTCGACCTTGCTGCTCCTCCACAATACCTTAACCAAAGGTATCGTCTTATTTCTAAGGACCTTGTCCTGTCTGTCAAGTATCTGGACTAGTTGTTCCTCATAAGAGAGATTTGCCTCAAGCTCCAGATCTTCATAGCTCAAAACATGAGTCACATTAGATACATACCTCCGAAGAGCTGAAACGTGAAACACGTTATGCATGGCTGACAATGCCGGAGGTAAAGCTAACCTGTAAGCCACCTAGCCAATCTTCTCCAGGATCTCAAATGGACCTACATATCTAGGGCTCAACTTGCCCTTCTTCCCAAATATTTTCACCCCTTTCCATGGCAAAACTCTAAGGAAAACATAGTCTCCCACCTGGAACTCCACAAACCTGCACTTGGGATCTGCATAACTTTTCTGTCTACTTTGAGAAGTGAGCATCCAAGCTCTAATCTTCTCAATGAGGTCCTCTGAACTGCTTCATGACCCAAGTATCTCCTTTCACATGTCTCATCCTAATGGATGGGAGATCTACACTTCCTACCATACAACATCTCATAAGGTGCAACCCTAATGGCAGACTGATAACTGTTGTTGTAGGAAAACTCTATCAAAGGTAGATATTTACTCCAGGATCCACCAAAGTCCAGTACACATGCTCGCAGCATGTCTTCCAATATCTGGGTCGTCCTCTCAAATTGTCCATCTGTCTGAGGATGATAAGTAGTACTGAACTTCAATTGTGTTCCCATGGCCTTCTGTAAACTCCCCCAGAACTTGAAAGTAAAAGTGGGGTCACGATTTGACATGATCGACCCCGGCGCTCCATGAAGGCGCACGATCTCTCTCACATAGAGACCTGCATACTAGTCAACTATATAAGTAGTCCTCACTACCAAGAAGTGAGCTGACTTGGTGTAGCGATCCATAATAACCCAAATAGAATCATGTTGACCAACAGTCCTGGGAAACCCCACCACGAAACCCATCGTGATGTCCTCCCATTTCCACTCTGGGATATCCAGAGGCTGCAATAACCCTGCCGGCTTCTGATGCTCAGCCTTAACCTATTGACATGTCAAGCATTTCGCCACATATTCCACTACATCCCTCTTCATCCCCGGCCACCAATACAACGATCTCACATCCTGATACATCTTTGTGGTGCCTGGATGCAAAGAATAAGGTGTAGTATGAGATTCATCCAGAATCTCTTGCCTCAAAGTAGTGTCTAACAGAACACATATCCGACCCTTGTATCTCAACAAGCCCAAATCAGACACTGTATAATTTCTGGATACTCCAGCCAAAACATCCTCTCTAATCTTGATCAGTTGTGCATCACCCAACTGACCCTCCTTGATTCTTTCCAACAGCGTAGACTGTAGCATAATATTGGCCAATTAGCCCACCAGCAACTCTATACCAGCTCTGGTCATATCATCTGTTAATTCTTTGGCTATCAGCCTCGCACTATAAATATGTCCTGGACCCTTCCGGCTTAAAGCATCAGCTACCACATTGGCTTTTCCTGGATGATACAAAATCTCACAATCATAATCTTTTACTAACTCCAGCCAATGCCTTTGTCTCATATTCAAATCTTTCTGTGTGACGAAGTATTTCAGGCTCTTGTGGTCTGTATAGATCTCACACTTCTCCCCATAAAGATAATGCCTCTATACCTTTAAAGCAAAGACCACAGCCGCCAACTCTAAATCATGAGTAGGATATCTCTGTTCATACTCTTTTAACTGATGTGAGGCATAAGCAATTACCTTCCCTGACTGCATCAGAACACAACCCAAACCTTGATGTGAAGCATCACAGTAAATCACAAACTTCTCCTAATCTGTTGGAAGACTCAGAACTGGAGTTGTTCTCACACTTGTTTGACCACACAAACTTCTGATTCTTGCGTGTCAGTTCAGTCAATGAAGTAGAAATCTTTGAGAACCTTTCCACGAAAGGCCTATAATAACCTGCCAATCCAAGGATCTTCTAACCTCAGAAGCATTCTTTGGCCTTGGCCAATCTCTGACTGCCTCAATCTTTGCTGGATCTACCTTAATCCCCTCCTTACTGACAATATGCCCAAGAAAAGATACCTTGATAACCAGAACTCACATTTCTTGAACTTTGCAAACAATATGTGTTCCCTCAGTCTCTATAGAACTAATCTCAAATGTTGTTCATGCTCTGACTCTGACTGAGAATAAACCAGGATATCATCGATGAAGACAATCACAAACTAGTCCAGATAATCCTTGAACACTCTGTTCATCAAATCCATAAAAGCATATAGGGCATTAGTCAATCCAAAAGACATGACTAAGAACTCATAATGCCCATACCTAGTGCGAAAAGTAGTCTTCGGTATGTCTCCCTCCTTGACCCTCAATTGATGATAACCAGAACGAAGGTCTATCTTTGAGAATACATTTTTACCTTGCAACTGATCAAACAAATCATCTATCCTTGGCAGAGGATACTTGTTCTTGATTGTTAACTTATTCAGTTCTATGTAATCAATGCACATCCTCAGAGAACCATCCTTCTTCTTCACAAACAGAACTGGCGCACCCCAAGGTGAGAAACTAGGTCTGATAAAGCCCAAATCCAATTGTTATTGCAACTATACTTTCAATTCTTTTAACTCAGCTGGGGCCATTTTGTAACGTGCTCTAGACACTGGCTTTGTCCCTGGTGCCAGTTCTATCACGAACTCAATTTCTCTGTGTGGTGGCAACCCTGGTAAATCTTCTAGAAACACATCCAGAAATTCGCAGACTAATCTGGTTTCTTCTGGTCTTACTGGCATGACCTGAGTGGCGTCAACCAAACTGGCTAAGAATCCAATGCAACCTCCTTGCAATAGATCTCTAGCCCTCAAAATAGAAATCATAGGTATGCGAGGTCCTTGCACAATTCCAACAAACACAAAAGGATCCTCACCTTTAGGCTCAAAGGTGACCATCTTCCTTCTGTAGTCAATGGTTGCCCCATACTTCACTAACCAGTCCATACCCAGAATCATATCAAAGTCAGTCATAACTAACTCTATCAAATCCACTGACAACTCTCTGCCCTCCACTGTCACTGGCAAAGATCTGACCCATCTCTTGGATACTACCAACTCCCCTGTGGGTAATAAAGTTCCAAACCCCACAGCATAAAAATCATAGGGTCTACATAGTCTATCAATAATCCTACTAGCAACAAAATAATGTGTAGCACAAGAATCAATCAAAAAATTATAAGGGGTTCTAGCACTAAGAAGCTGACCTGTAACTAGTGAGGGAGAAGCCCTAGCTTCTGCTTCTGTCAATGCGAACACTCGAGCTGGGGCCGAGTTGTTCGCTTTTCTGGGTTCTTCCTTTCTTGCCTTAGGGCAATCTTTCTTGAGATAACCCATTGCTCCACATAAAAAGTAGGCCCTTGCCCTACACTCTCCCAAATGACGCCTCTTGCGCCTAGGGCATTCGAGATAAGTCTTCCAGGCCTCACTACCACTCTGGCGGCCCATTAAAATACCACGGGGTCGCCTATCAGGACCTGGAGCTGGGAAGGTATCAAGAACCTTCCTTTTCTGATCATTGGGGCCTCCACCCCTACCAGAACCCATAAATGGAGAACCTGTTCTCCTAAATTCTTTTCTGGTTGCATTGTCTCGCTAGATCTTGTTCTCTACACTCTAAGTTGTGAGTGCCTTCTCAACCACTTGTGCATAGGTAGTAACCCCAGCCACAGTGGTAATGCGAACATCTCGGTCTAGTCTAGGTTGTAGCCCCTGGAGAAACCTCTCATTTCTGGTCCCATCAGTGGGCACCAGTTCCATGGCAAACTTTGCCAATTGATCAAACATCAGGGCATACTCAGTCACTGATAAACTCCCCTGAAGTAATCTGATAAATTCTTTAGCTTTTGCCGCCCTGATGGCATCATTATAGTACTTCTCGTTGAATAGAGTCTGAAACTCTTCCTAACTCAGGGCATTGATGTTTCTGGTCTAGGATATAACTTCCCACCAAATTCGGGCATTCTCCCGAAACATATACGTGGCACAGGCCACCCTTTCATTACCAGTCACCCTCATTAAGTCAAGGATGGTGGTAATCATGCTCATCCATTGCTCAGCTTTAGCAAGATCTGCACTACCCTCGAAAACTGGAGGTTGCTGCTTCCAGAACCTTTCATAAAGAGGCTCCCATTTATTTTCCATCTCAGGCAGCTGCTCAACTGCTGGCACCGATACAGGGGGTGCCTCAGGTACACTGGCTACTGCAGGAACCTGCTGTTGTCTAAGGAGGCAGAGTTCTTCTCCCTGCCTCAATACTGTAGCCTGCAAATCATTAAATAACTGCTACCAGTTCTCAGGAGCTGGCTGTGGAATCTGATTCTATCCATCGTGGGTCTCCAATCCAGTGCTGGTTCCCAAGCCTAACGGCAAATGGCGAACCTGCGTGGATTTTACAGACCTCAATAAGGCCTGCCCAAAGGATTGCTTCCCACTTCCAAGAATCGACCAGCTAGTCGATGCTACCGCAGGACACGCGATCCTCTCGTTCATGGATGCATATTCGGGCTACAATCAGATTAGCATGCATCCCCCTGACGAGGACCACACCAGCTTTCGGACCGATACGGGCTTATACTGTTATAAAGTAATGCCCTTCGGGCTGAAAAACGCAGGTGCAACTTACCAGTGGCTAGTCAACCACATGTTTAAAGAGCTGATCGGAGTAAACATGGAGGTGTACGTGGACGACATGCTGGTAAAGTCTAAAAAGGCAGAAGGACATGTAAAGGATTTACAAGAATGTTTTGATGTATTGAACAAGTACCAGATGAAACTAAATCCTCTCAAATGTTCCTTCAGAGTCGGATCAGGGAAGATTTTGGGGTTCATTGTAAATTCGAGAGGAATCGAGGCCAACCCCGACAAAATAAAAGCCCTGATTGACATGAAATCGCCAGAGAGAATCAAAGATGTGCAAAGTCTAACCGGGAGAATCGCAGCCCTGAGTAGATTTATTTCGAAGTCGACGGACAAATGTGTCCCTTTTTTCAATCTACTTAGGGGAAATAAGAAGTTTGAATGGACAGGAGACTGCGAGCAAGCTTTTCAGGCCTTGAAGACTCACATGGCACAGCCTCCCATTTTATCCAAGCCGATCGAGGGGGAAACTTTGTTCATTTACCTGGCGATCACGGAAGTTGCTGCCAGTGCGGTACTAGTACGCGAGGAAGGAGGCGTACAAAAAGCGGTCTACTATGTTAGCAAGAGGCTGATTGGGGCAGAGCTGAGGTATCCGCCCATTGAAAGGTTAGCATATTGCTTAATCCTGGCCTCAAGGAAGCTACGTCCTTACTTTCAAGCCCATCCCATCACAGTTTTAACCGACCAGCCCCTTCGGCAAGTCCTCCAAAAACCAGAGGCGGCTGGGCGATTATTAAAATGGGTAGTCGAACTAGTGCAGTTCGATATAACATATTCACCGCGAGTAGCAGTAAAAGGACAAGTCTTGGCTGATCTTATTGCAGAGTTCACCGAACTCCCAAGCAGCGAACAGTGCGAACAGCCTAGTGCGCCTGAGCCTCAAGAGAAAGCTCCTTCGTGGAAATTATTCACGGATGGATCGTCCAATGAATCCCACGTAGGAGTGGGAGTGATATTGATAACGCTGGAAAGGCATCGATTTCACTGCGCCATTAGGTTCGACTTCACCGCGTCAAATAACGAAGCCGAATACGAAGCCCTCCTCACTGGACTGAGAATGGCCAAAGACATGGGCACAAAGACGCTTGATATTTACAGCGATTCACAGCTGGTGGTGAATCAAGTTCTAGGGGAATATCAAGCGCGGGGCTTAAAAATGGTGGCCTACTTGAATAAAACCAAAGACCTGCTAGCCCAGTTCATGAAGTATACCCTCTAGCAAATACCACGGGATCAGAATTCAAATGCAGATGCCTTAGCTAAACTCGCGAGCGCGAAAGATGCTGACACTTTGAACATTGTGCCAGTAGAAAGATTGAGTGAGCCAAGCATCCGAGCAGTTGAAGCCAGTATGGAAATACGAATGGAGGATACGTGGATGGCGCCTTACTTGGAGTATCTAACAAAAGGTGTATTACCCTCAGATAGAAACAAGGCCAGAACTCTACAAAGGCGGGCCGCTAGGTACATACTGGTCGATGGTGTCATGTACCGAAGAGGATATTCCATGCCACTACTCAGGTGTGTTACACCAGAAAAAGCTAAGGAACTAATGAAAGAGGTGCATGAAGGCTTCTGTGGAGACCACGCTGGGGGGCAGAGTTTGGCAAAGAAAATTCTAAGGCAAGGTTACTTCTGGCCAACTATGAACGAGGATTCGATGGAATTTGTACGAAGATGTGATAAATGTCAAAGGTTCTCCAAAATTCCACGAGCAGCGCTAAACGAATTGAAACAGATGCAGAGTCCGTAGCCTTTTGCGGTATGGGGGATAGATTTGATTGGATCCCTCCCTACGGGAAAAGGCGGAGTAAAGTACGCAGTCGTGGCAGTTGATTACTTCACCAAATGGGCCGAAGCTGAACCACTCGCTACCATAACGACCAAGAAAGTTCTTGACTTTGTCATCAAGAACATTGTTTGCCGGTATGGTTTGCCCCGAAAGATAGTTTCAGACAACCGAACCCAATTTGACAGCGACTTATTCACCGACTTCTGCGAAAGGCACGGAGTTATTAAAAGCTTTTCTTCAGTTGCGCATCCCCAAGCAAACGGGCAGGTCGATGCCGTGAATAAAACTCTTAAGGACACCTTGAAGAAAAGGCTTGAAGACGCTAAAGGAGCATGGCCAGAGCAGCTGCCTGAAGTCCTCTGGTCGTATAGAACGTCTCACCGAACAGCGACAGGTCATACCCCATTTTCCTTAGCCTACGAATATGAGGCTATGTTACCTGTCGAGTTAGATCCCCCCTCACATCGACGCATTACATACGACCAAGACCAAAATAGCCAACTGATGATGGAGTCCCTAGACTCAATTGACGAGATACGAGAGAAAGCCCAACTCCGAGTTGCTGCATACCAGCAAAAGGTCGCTCGGTACTTTAATTCAAAAGTAAAAGAAAGAAAATTCAACGTCGATGACTTGGTACTACAATGAGTTTTCTTGAATACCCGCGACCCCACTGCTGGAGTACTCGGACCTAATTGGGAAGGACCTTACCAGATCGAAGAAGTCCTTCACCCGGGCACCTACAAACTTGCACGCCTAAACAGAGATCTCGTTCCACGTTATTGGAATGGAGAACACCTGCGCAAGTATTATCAGTGAACAGTCCTTTTTAAAGGACTGGCTTGTATTAAATTCTACTTTTTACAAGTTTTGCAAAAGGGTTAGCCACGTTGTATGGCTAATCGCTTATAAATGTAAGATCTTTTAAAGATCACTCGTAAAGACATGTTTAGTCCATTTTAATACGAGATTATAAGGGACTGTGCGCAGCCAGTCATTCTTGCCAACCATTGTAAATTTATTTTTACAAGTATTTGTTCATTACGTGTGTTGTTTTGCTGTATTACAAGTGTTGAAATTTCACTATCGAGCAGTAATGTTCGCACAGGTCGTGGTCAAGGCAAGTGACCAAGGACCTAAAGCTCCTCGATCACTTGGGGGGCATATAAGGTACATTGATAGCAAAGCATACCAAGAGGTATGTAAACACATGAACAAAATAAGTGAAAGCATGCTACGGTACTTAGCGTATTTTTCAAAATTTATGATTTTGTTAAAACGAACCAAAGTACTATGCTAAGTTCGGTCATGCGAACAGGTATTATGATAAAAGATTATAATATCAAAGGCAAATGTTTACACCGTGAGCATTAGTACTCGGATGTAAAAATAGAATTAAAAGGAATAAAAACCTTTACACCACGAGCAGTACTGCTCGGATGTAATTATTCAAGCATAAGCAAAAGAGCTGCCCTCGCAGCAATAAAATAAAAAAGATTGTCTTTACAAAAAGACCCGTGGGCCATAAAGCGAAAAAAAAATATATATTAATTTGGCTGGGGGGCAGGAGGGTCTTCTGGATTAGTAGAGTTTTGATCAGTCGGAGGTTTGGGCATAGCAGCAGCAGCAGGAGTTTGGGCCTTGGCCTTCTCTTCTGCCTCCAGTCGAGCAACACACTGCGTCATCAGCGTCTCTTGCAACTGATCGGAGAGATAGCTAATGTCTACCCCCGGATTATGCTTCCAGAGGTCGTAGAAGCAGAGGAAGGTGGCTTCCTTATACTTCTTCAGAGTTTTAACTCTGTCCTCCTCGAGCCCGCGCACCCGTTCCTCAAGCTTCTTTACCTCATCCTTGCTGGCGGTCAGATCGAGTGTGAGCTGCTTACACTCTTGGGTGTTGAGTTTGCAGTTCTCCTTCCATTTGTGCCGCTCGTTGATGGCTTTGTTCTGGGCCGCCTCACTCTCCTGAAGCTCTCGGGTAAGAGTGGACTGATCCTCGCATAGCTGCTTATTCAGCTTAACCAGCTCCTTGTTCTCCTCGAGCAGCTTAGTCTTCTCATCCTCAAGCGCTTGCGTAGCCTGGGCAAGTCTGGAGTCAAAGTTCCTCTCTCGAGAAACCATCGCCCCAGCTCGGTGCCAACTAGCAGTCAAGGATAAAAACCCCTGAAGAAAAAATGAAGTTAAGAAAAGAAATTTAGCATAAATGACAAAGCAGCAAAAGACGACTTACACTGGCTATCTCGTTCAGCCCTCTGTTGATGATTTCGTTGATGTCCATCGTGGCAGTGTCAGTGATGGCGACCTGGGAACGCCTATGCTTGGAGAGCCGATATAATCTCTCCCTGGCCATGCCAACTATGTGGCTGGGCAGGGAGCCTTCGGACAAGTTGTCCGTGGTCTCTTTGTCTACGGCCTTTGAGGAAGACCGAGGATCGACAGGCGTGGGAGTTTGCTGCTCGGGGGCAGGCGAGTGTGTTGAGTTCTCTTTAGAGGGGGCGTCAGTGGGAGCATCTTCTGTTCGGGCCTTCTTCGAAGGGGTCTTGCTACTTTCCCCACAAGCCCTTTTGTTGTCCTTCTTCGGGACAGAAGCCTCGGCAGCAGCCTGGTAGTGTGCAAAGAAGTCTCCGGGGTCCATGCCTGCACAAAGTGACATTTCAAGCAATGAGATTAAAGGGTCGCAGAGAAACAAAGGTTAGAATATAAGAGATGCAAAAGTAAGGTACCCGAGCTACACCTACTGGTCGGAACATTATCTACTGAACTACCTAGTTCCTGGAAGAAATCTGAATTTAAAGAAGGAGCGTTCCTAAAGTTGCTGTCCCCATCAAATAGGTGGATGGGAATGGGAAAGTTATTTAAAAACGAGAATGGTGTACCGTATACATCCGACGAGTCGTCAGACTGTTCGGCAGGCTCGGCAGCCTTTTGTTTCCCCTTGCCCTTGGGGATCGACGGTTCTGCTGCTCGGTGGGAAGCAGCAGGTTCCCTGATTGTAACCCCAGTTGGCCTCCTCCTAGGAGGAGGTGACTGAGGTTGCTGCTCGGGACCCTGCTCACGTCCCACGTCAACATGGACACCACCCGCCGCAGGTTCGCTGGTCGCAGGAGGGGAGCCCTTAAGGCCAGCCAACCTAAGGTTAGCCTCAGTGACCAAGTTTTTCACACTATTAGCAGCATTGGACATACGGGCTAAGAGCGCTGCCCTCAACTCCATTCCTGGAGTAGGGGTCGGGCGCAACCATGGACCTGAAGTACAGAGGAACAATAGAGTATTATGACGAGAAATTTCAAAGGGCAAGAACTACTGGTTTAAGGCTCGTTATTCCCCTTACCTCCTCGTGCGAATGCCAGGTTGTCCGCAGCAATGTCAGGTGTGAGAAAGTATTCCAGATGATACTTCCCCACATTGGAAATATGAGTGGTCTCGGACAGAAACGTGCGTCCGGTCTCCTGATGGCAGAAATGGAAGAACCCCGTACCATCTTGGTTGGGGTTGGACTTAAGGTCAAACAGATAATTGACCTCATGAGGAGAGGGGGCTGGCCATTTCTTAAGTTTGTAAAGGATATAGAGCGCGGTCAGCATCCTATATCCGTTCGGGGTAATCTGAAAAGGGGCCACCCCGAAGTAATTAGCCACCCCTTGGAAAAATGAATGGAGAGGCAAGGTGGCACCCGCCTCAATATGGTATCTCGACCAGGTGCTATAAGCCCCCCCTGGCAGGTTGGCTCTCTGGTCGGTGGAAGGTCTGAGTAGGGTCACCCCCATCAGATTATACTTAGTTAAATAATTGGAGACCATGCGAAAGGTCACCGTGCTTGGAGACACCACGTGCCACTCAACATCCGGCTGGACGGCATGACGAGGGCGGGCACGTGCTTGAACTTCAGTCTCAGGAAGGAATTCTTCTCGACCACTGGTCGAGGGGGCATCAGCAGGAGGCTGACTAGGAGTAGGGTTGCGTCTTTTTCTGGCCTTGGTCTTTGTTCTGGCCATTTTTTGGGAAGGAGCTGATGGAGGATTTGGGTTAGGACGTGAGAATGGAATTTCTGGAATCAACGAGGATGGATTCTCTTCGCCTTCGAGCAGTTGGGCTAAGAGTTCGTCTTCAATAGGTCTTTCTCCTCCCCAAGGGTCTTGCATATGAACTGCAAACAGACAATGGAGGAGATAAGACAATCCGCGAAGTAATGTAGGGAAGCTGGGATAACGTTGCTCGTGCCTAAATAACCAGCAGCATCCTAATTCTACGCTAACTTCAACGTGGGTAAATAAAAAAAAAAGGGAAGAAGAACGTTTTCTGAAAGGAATTTTTTCGACTCCCAAAGGGCAGGAAAAATTTCGTTTTTTTTTCGTCTAGCTTAAAGGTTGAACCTTTCGACAACCTAACGCCCCAAACCAGAAACTCTATCTATCAAAGTACTGATCTAACCCATACAAAGTATAAAGATGCACTTCTACAGAACTTTAAGCGATCTATACCAAGAACCCTAAAAACCCTATTCAAGAACGCAGACATATCAGAGCACAAAAATAGCATGCATGGCGTAGTACAGAGCTTAAAGGATGGAATCCTTACCTGAGAGAAGGAGGAGATTCGGAAGAAAATGAAAACTTGAGGTGGAAGATCTGTGGCACGACGTCGGATTGGTTTTTTGAAGCTCTGAACACAGGCGTGAGTTCTTGAAGATTTTAGCAAAATGACGGGTAAAGGTTTCTTGAAAAAGAAGAAAGGCTACTTATAGGGATCAAGGGGGTAGCCAAAAGGCGGTAATCATCACTTCCCACTTTCAAAACGTGGGGAAGTGGACAAGCCGTCAGATTGCCTTTTCGGAAATCGAAAAGACTTGATTAGACATAATTATGTTACAGTTTTCGAAAATGCACGGGGATTCTGACAGACGTGGGAAGGCGAATGGTTGTTCCCTTAAGTTTCTTTATTACTGGTCGCACTAAACAAACTTGGGGGGCAAATGTTATCCCAAAAATCAGCAGTGAATGACATGGCAGGAATTAATTGCACGTGGCTGACACCTGGCAAAACCTGCGTTCGACTATCAACCAGGAAGATGTTCGGAGTTATGCGTGCGGACTCTTCATACGACCAGTCTGGTCGATAGGCACGTAACACGCAGAGGAAATCTTAGGCAGTTATGATGGAATCCGAAATTCTCTCCCCTGATTTCCTGAGTATCTGATTATTTAGGAAATAATATCAGTAACAAATCAATGTAAATCTTCCCTGAGCTTATAAATAATAGAAGAGGGCTCAGGGAAGGAGGGGGATCTTTTTGCTCTTTTTCTGACTTCTAAATCGCTGGAGTTTAGAGTAATCATATCAATCATATTGTATTGTTCTTCAGAGGTTGGTGAAACTCATTGAACCCTAGTTCTTTGATCACTCCTTTGACTCTCACATCAATAACAATCTAAGTGGACGTAGGTTATTACCAGATTCTGGGGCCGAATCACTATAAAATATCGTGTTCTTATTATTTTCGCTATTACGTTCTTTTCAACGCATTCATCCACATCAAGCGTATTTTGACTCCGTGTCAGTTGCCCAAAATCAGGGTCAACAAAGTCCACATAGATAAACTTTGGAATTTTCTGATATTCACTTAATATTATCATATAATATCAGACATAGTTTATATATATAATAATTCAATTCAATTATTTATTTCATTTAAAATATTTGTCAACTACAATTGCTTTAAGGGCACTATTCCCAACAATTGTCGCTTGGCCATTCTGAGCATGATCCGCTTAAGACTTTCTAGCTCCACGCGGAGGGGGTCACGATCTTGGTTGACGCTCTACGCCGGGTTATCTTTTCTCCGAGCGTTGAGATTGTCTCGTAGGTTTGATAGACCTCTCCTGGCGGGCTCACGCCCATGGGCCTTATTGCACCTTCGAGCATTAAGGTTGTCTCGTAGGTCAGCCTGACCTCGGGTCGAGCCACCTCGGTCTCACCGTCGGACTCGATATTTTCATCATTTACTGAGACACTAATGCCACGTTCTCGGTTCAGTGAGACATTCCTTGGGCAGGCCCTCAGACCATTGTTCCTATGAGGTTGGTGAGGTCCTGAGGGGACACCACCTTCAGGCCTCGAGCGATCCGTATGGGCGCGTCGAGGTGGAACGCACCGAGCTCCACGGGCAATGATAGCCTGGTGGTGTCCTCGGGCCCCTAGGCCATTGTTCTCGGGATCTTGACGAGCCTTCTTCTGCCTTGGGGCAGGATTCTCGTCAACTTTTACTTTGCCACGATCCTGTGGCGGCACTGGGGTTCCAACTCTTGTTGGGTGCTTTGTGGGCACTCCAGTTGGCGGATCTTATGCCTCTACAGCCGGGTGCTCGGGGGGCACTCCGACTGTATTGACAGGTGGCACTCCAACAGGGTGCGCAGGTGGCATGCCAGTTGGGTGCCCAGCTGGCACATTACCATTGGGGTCCACTCGTAGCCCTTGGGCTACAAGAGTGACCTTCATGGCTAGTACCATCTCCTGTAGGGCTGCGATGTTACCCTCTTGGACATCAATCTTTTGCTGCTGGGTGGCCACCTGCTCACGGAGCACCGCCACCTCCATTGTCTCCTCCGTGTCCATGGGATGAGGGTATTCTTCCTCATAATACTCTTTGTTGCCACTGTCATCTTCGACGTCATACTCGGCGTCTTCGTCATAATCGTCCACCATCTCAGGCATGTCTCGAGGTGGCTCCATACTGGGTTCCCCTCCTTCAACTCTGGGAGGAGGGAGTACGTCATCTGTAACATTTCTTCGAGTGGTTACCATGGTTGTAAGTGTTCCGAATGCTTTCTTTAATCTCTCAACGAAAGCACCAAAATGTTGACTGCTTTTTTCGCAATCAACCTTAAAACGAGAGGTTAAAGAAAATAAAAAACAAGAGGTTAAAGAAAATAAAAAATGAGAGGTTAAAGAAAATAAACAACGAGAACACAATAATTTTTACGTGGTTCAGGCTATAAAAGAGCCCTAGTCCACGAGTCTCTGCTATTAAGAGAATTGGAAGCTTGTTGAGGCAAGCTCCAATGGAGTTTTCTTAGGCAGCATTTAGATTGCTCTGAGTACAAGGTCTTTTTCTCTCTAAAAAACTAAACCCTTTACAATGAGACTCTCAACCCTATTTATAGAGACTGGGGTCATTAATACTAATCATTTGTAATTAATACACATTCTTCCCGTTATTTGGGGATTAATACCACTTTAATGCATTGAGTTGCATTGAATAGAGACCACGACCCAGGCGAGATACGCGAGGTCCACTGCAGAAAGCTACCTGCCTTATAGGGAACATCCCCCAGGTACTGTCAGGGCATGCATGCACTTCTCCATTTAGAAAGCGTAGTGGGGATGCGAATTGTCGAATCGTACAATTGACAACGCTGTGGACGGATCGCCAAAAAAGTTGTCAGACGATCCTCTAGCACTGCAAATCTGCATTGGCTGACACCTGACGTCTATCTTAGGTCTGAGAACCAGAACCTCAGACTTGGGGGACGACTAAGGGAGGAGAGCTATTTCCAACGTTGTTTCACCTGGAGAACCCCCAGCTCTAAGGGCAGACCTCAGAGGGTAATCTACCTTAAAGGCACTCACGGCCTACCCGTTGGCACAGACAGGTGGCCTCACTTGGAAGAAACCTCGCCCCGAAGAGAGACCTCGGGGGGTAACATACCCCGAAGGTGTCTGTGAATGTCCGAGCTAGTCACTGTGAGTTGCCACGTGCGGGGAGGAGAAAATACTGACAACAAACATCGTTAGACATCATTTTTGGTTAAAAACTATGTTTTCAATGCACCATCGCACCAACATCGTTAGGCATCGATTTTTTTGGCCTAAAAACCGTGTGTTCAAGGCACCGTCGCATCAACATCATTATGCATCGTTAGGCATCATTTTTGCCAAAAACCAAGTTTTTAAGGCACCATCACAACTACATCGTTAGACATCATTTCTTTGCAATTTTTCACACTTCTAGATTTGAAAAAGTGCAAATAAATCTCAAAAATCTTATATACAAGTGTTTGAAATCTATAAATTAGTGTCTTAAGTCAATCTTTTCTTGGGTTTAAGTTTCATAGTAGATTTTTCATCATTAAAACTTAAAAAAAAAATCAAGAGAGGTGCTTTAATGGTGGTGGAGGTGGCGCCATTAATGGTGACGACGACATTGTGATGTCGTATTTTTTCGTTGTAGGGAGGTTGTGGTGGTGGGTGGTGGTGGTGGTATCACCTTAGAGAGACAGAGGGAGAGAGTTTGGAACTCTTAGGGGCAATAAAGTCTATTTTTTTATAAAATGACATAATTTGGGGATGCATACTAATATTGACATGTATTTGAATTAGTATACACTATGATGCAAACCTTTTTTATTTTCTGTCTTAAAAAAAATGGTATTTGCAGCATAAATATCCAATAATTTACACTTGTTACAGTTAAATACTTAATATATTATTTTTATGGTAAAAATACGCAATGTTCAATATATGTTAAAGATAAATACCTAATCTTTTTTCTTTGAGGCAAAATACCTAAAGTTGCTAAAATATTACTTTTATCAGTACCTCTTCTATTGTAGCTGTTAAGTTGACTCACCAGATGTGTATCACTTGGTAATTTGAGTATTTTTGTCATCAAAATATGTATTTTTAAAATTTGAATTAATTTAAAATGTATTTTTAATTTATTTGTCTAATTTAAGATGATTTTTTTTTTTTTATAAAAAATAATGAAATAGACTGAGTGTGACAAATATATGCTTAGACAATATGTTTAAGATTAACCAATGATATAGCAACGTATAAGTATTTTTGCCTAGGAGAAAAAAAATAGATATTTATCTATAAAAATAAAAAATTAGGTATTACTGTAAAAAAATAAAGGAAGCAGCACATAATACTTGTATGTGCTTCACCACTGTTACCCTAATTCTTTAGATTCGGGTAAGACCAACCAACCAACCAACCCACTTCTTCGCCAAGGTTTTGAGCTAAATAACCTTAAAAAGTTTTTATCTTAGCTATGTAACCTTCATTTTTCAAAATTTAGCTACACTAACCTCCTCCTTTAATGAAACTTTTATATTCCAATAATGCCCTTTTATTTTATATATTTTTTTAATTAAAATAATAAAAAATCAGATTTGAAAAAAAAATTAAAAAACAAAAAACATATTCAGCCCCCTATCATTCCTCCATCCACTATTTTTTCTTCATAATCTCTTCAAATCCTATCAAATCTCTCCAAATGTATAGAACGATTATTTTGTGACACACTTACATACTGATTTCAGTGACATTGTTGGAGAAAAGTGATTACATTAAGGTAAGTAAATGAGAAACCCTAATTTTTTAATTTTTGATTTGAATGTAAAAACAAAGAAAGTTGTATTTTGTTTGCTTAGATGTTTATTTTTTCATATATATGTGGTAAAAATAACAATAAAAGTACATTGTTAGCCATATAAATTAAATATCATATTTCTCAATATTAAATAACATAAAAACTTAAATATTTTACAAAACAAAACTTACTGGAAGTGTTTTCTGTCGTGGCATAGAGGAGGACTCTGATTGTTCATCAATATGTGATTCTAATTGTTCTTCAGAACATGTCACTGACTCTTCTTCAATATATACCTATTAATTAAATATAAGAAAAATATAACTTTTTAATCAATAGAGTAAAAAACACGTTAGTCGAGCTCTACTCACTCTAATTGAGCTTTACACTAAAATTTCATTTAGATTTTGGAAATCTCGACCATGTTTGGTAGAGCTCTACTAAAGCCTGGAAATCTCGACTATGTATGGTCGAGCTCTACTCACACCAGTCGAGCTCTATATTACAACTTCAACTAGACTTTGGAAATCTCTACTATGCATGATCGAGCTCTACTCACATCAGTCAAGCTCTATGGTACAATTTCAATTAGGCTTTGGAAATCTTGACTATGTATGGTGTTGCTCGACTCACACCAGTTGAGCTCCATACTACAATTTCAATTAGAATTTGGAAATCTCCACTTTGGTCGAGCTCTACTCACACTTGTCGGGTTCTATGCTACAATTTTAATTAGACTCTGGAAATCTCAACTATGTATGGTCGAGCTCTACTCACCAGTCGAGCTCTATGCTATCAATTAGACTTTGGAAATCTCAACTCATGCTAATCGAGCCCTAAACTGAAAGTTCATTGCGTTTTTAAAAATCTCGACCATAACCACTTGAGCTATACTCATTCTAGTTACATTTTAAACCAATATTTTTCAAATCATGCATTTAGTGCTCTAAATTTATAGCCAATTGATTTCAATTAAATATATTATCTATTTTAAAAAAAAGTACAAGAATAGAAAAAATGTATTTAACTTCATTTACCTCATTATCTAATTGAGTCGTTGTTGTGTCTACGGGAGGTGTTGGTGGCACACTAGCATCCAACGATTTTGAGCACGACGACTCCGGACTAGATTCGTGAATAATCAATCGTCGTTGAATCGGTTGTTGTGGATCTCTAATGCTTGGTACTTTCGTTCGTGCCATGGAATCTAGGAAATAAAGTGTATAAGAGTTGAGCTTGGGTGATTGGACAATCGATCCACCTAAAAATGCTAATAGAAAGCAAATTTACATAAAAATATCATTATTCGAATATCATAATAAGATTTATTTAAATATATGGGTCTAAGAAAATTGACTTAAAGTGATTATGTACCGTGATTGAAATCTTCAATAAAAACAAGGTTGTTAATATATCAATTATCAAACTAAGCTAAAATGTACACTCTACATCACATATCCAATATGTTTTTTTTAACAAAAAAAAAGATAATGAAGTAGTACAATTAATCAATGTAATGTAAGTATTCATTTCAAATATCAAACCATAAGCAACAACACATATTGTATATTAGTTGAAAATCTCAATCTAATTTAATAAAGTTAGTTCATTGAGACATTTTCACAAATATATGATTTGCATTATTATTAAGATTGTAAAATAAAAAAATTAATAAACAAAATAAATATTATAGCAAAGTGTAATAGATTACACAAAAGTTTAATACAAAAAAATGGTTACTCATTGTCATTTTAATTCAAGAAATCAACTCATTTATATGTATATATATATACATATAAAATCTGAAAGAAAACAGGACAAAGAAAAACAAAAAACAAAAAAGTGAGAAATGTACCTTGGTTTGATAATGAGAGTGAATATACTTTTGTTATTTTGCTTCTTTTCAATTTTTTTATAATTGTACTGTGATGTCAATATTGTAGTGAAGGAATAGAAGAAAAAAAGTCGGGAAAGTGGAAAAATGGGGCTGCGAAACGAGAGAAGGTAATATTTATATATAGATTCCAGTCGAAAGGTTATTTTAGTAATTGTCTTTTTAAAATTGTAAAAAAAAAATTAAAAACAAAAATAAATATTACTCAAATATAACCAGATTATATTGTTAAAACCGGGTAATCACAAGGTTATATAACTCAATAACCCCTTCTTCGGTTCTGGAATTATTCTCCGCCAAAACCAGAGAGAGAGGGAGAGAGGGATGGATAGCGACATTGAAGAATCGCAGAAGAAGAGACTTAGAAAGAGCTCGTTTCCCGGGGACTATTCTCGCAAGGTTTCTTTCTCAAACTATTTATCCCATCTTATTCAGTTTTACGAAACAATTTTGCGTTTTCAGTATAAAATAGTTTTCTTAGTTTCATAAAGTTCGAATTTTTCAGAGGAAAAAAACTGTTAAATTACCGATAATCTCTATGAAAAACGCAAGCATTTTGTATGACAAGATGATGTGTGAGAAATACTTACTAGCTACGACCCTATAATCAGCTATTTTACGTTTCTACCGTCGGTGCTTTTGCAATATTTCTGAGGGTTTCGTTTTGTGATAGGAATGATTACAAATATATTGGTCATATTATGTTTATTGTTTAATTCAATTTTGCTTCAGTAGTTGCTATTTTCAATATTATAACCTCTAATCTGACTTATTATGTTCACGAGTCTAACGTCTGGGGAACTAATACAGCAACTTGAGCAGTTTCCCCAACGTCCTTTTGGCATAATGGGAGAAGTGGTAATGATTCTTATTCCTTTAATAAAGTGGGTTTTTCTTTTTGGCCAGATTAATGTAATCACAGGTTAATTCGTCCAACTTCTTTAGAATTTCATTGTTTACTAGTTCGTTCACTATTTTGTTAAGTTCTGGTATTTCAAACTGTTTAGATTTGATATACCATTTTGCGAGCTTTTTTAGAGTTGAAGTGTTCAAAAGGGCAATAGCTAATAGTTGTAACTGGACAAAATTTTAAACATGTTGATGTTGTATGTCAGGCCCATGGTTTTCTCCCATGAGGTCTAGGTTTGATTCCTCATGTGATCCTGCCTAATAATTTGCTAGACTAATTGGTAATGTTGCAGTGAAAGGAAACTAAAATCAATATAATCATTTATTAAATTGCATTAATAAAACGAAAGTTGTCAAAGAGTTCTGGCTAGAGGTTTTGACGTTGCTACTAATTATCATTGCCCTGAATCTATTTAGGGAATAGTGTCTGAATTATATAAGCTTCATACTTCATATTTCTTTAAGATAAATGGGTTTGAAATTTTCTTTGTTTTCTATAGGTATCTATCTACTTATTAGAACTGGTGATCTAAGAATAATTAATTGTTTTGATTTAGATAATGGAATTATATATTCTGTGGTTGGCATTAGCAGCAGTACTCAATGATTGGTTAATTATTTTAGGAACATAGCTCTTTTCTTTTGCAGACTTCGCTATTTTCGATATATATATATATTTATATATATAAGGTTTTTTTCTTTACTCAATGATTGACTTAGATCATCTATGTTCTGCTTTTTGACAGAATTTTATACAAGATGATGATATCCGTTTAGAGACTACACGAGCTAGATGTAAGTTTTTATATTGTTCGGCAGAAGAAAAACAAATGAGAAAGCTCCTATATTTTTGCTTTGATTTTCACAATTTACTTGCGGCTAATTTCCACTTCTAAAGTGGCTAAAACTTCTATGCTACTTCACAGTTTTTAATGTTCTCAAACGACATGGTGTGTTAGTAGAGCGTCTTTCCAGGTGCCTTTTTTTTTGGTGCTCTTATTTCTTCAAGTAAAATTGTTAGCTTTATTTCATTATGCAGTTTTTTTGTTGTTAAATATAATCTCATTAGCATTTGAGTATTGGAAAGTATTTGTATTTTGAAAATTTATTCATGAAAAGATTTTCTTAAAATTCTACTCCAACATTTGTATTGAGGTTATAACATAGAAGAGAAAGAGCATTTCTGGAAGAAGAATTGAAGAAGAGAGTAAAATGTTAATGTTAACAGTTTCTCGTCATGGCATGGTGGTTTCATGAATTTGGTTATGATCCTTTTGTCATTTGATCAAATATAAATATTTATATATTAAAACAAAACATCACTACTAGTATTATTAATTTGAAAATAATACAAGGAGAAAAGGAAGTACAAAAACTTTACTCCCCAAAATACAAACACAAAGTACAGCAGAACAGAATAAAACTTTCTAACACATCACCAGAAACTATGCACAAATGCATCTATGCATAAGTTCATGAGTTTAAAAAGAACGTTATCCCTATTTCTCTCTCACACGTTTTTTGTGGAGACAAAGATAACTTGGATAAGGCATTCCCATGTTTATACTTCACACATCAAACCAGATAATTGCTTGATTAGAACTTTTAAGTTTTATTTTGGTGAAAACATACACATTACTTTCCACAAGTTCTTGCTTTTTTGTTTTTGTTTTATTATGTAGTATTTTTTTTATAAATTCTTGTTCTTTGATGTCTGCATCCTGATCATATGTTTAAACTATGTACTGATTGCAATATATTTATGGAATGGTATGGCTTCAAAGCTCAAAAGTTGCAATTATACAAGTTAGTCTCATACTACATTTTGGTGTTCATTGATTTCAATAGGGATTCTGACAAGATGATTTTTGAGCGTCTACAAAATGAATTTGAAGCTGCGCGATCTTCTCAAACTCAAGGTAGCTTTTTAAATGAGCTTCTCAAACCCTATGGTTCTTAGATGAATGGATTAAAGTTATAGAACTTACTAACTTAGAGATAATTTGAAAGCAGATACAAATGTGGAAATTAACTTGAATATAGCAATTCAACTCACGTAAAACCTAAATATTTCCTTTCCGGATTGTCTGTTCATAAATTGGTGGCATGAGTTCTCTTTTTCTTTCTCTCCCTCTTTTTTTCCTTTTCCTTAGTTTGACGAATTAGTCTATTTTTCTTTTTTCTTTTAGAGATTTATTTAGATGGCGAAGAGTGGAATGATGGGCTACTAGCTACCATAAGAGAATGGGTACAGTATTATATAGTGTTTTGCATTGATTGAGTTACTTTGGTTCATTTTGATAATTTGAAGTTTGAATTATATGATTCAGGCTGTTGATGTATTACTGGTCGTTTCATCTTTCAATTTTCTTGATGAATATGGAATTATGCCTTACAGTTGTTTTGGGTTTTGATCAGGTTCACATGGAGGTAGACAGAAAGGCAATATCGGGAGACACAAATGATTTGGCCAGTCCTCTTGTTCAGGAAAAAATTACGTACAAAGTTGGAAGTAAGGTAATGATTCTGGCATGTTGAACCAGGTTGTCGTATCTCACCTTGGATAAGGCTTAGAGAGGTGTCCCGTCTCCAATATTAAGATAATTCAAGCCCAAGGCTACATATTTCTCTCCTCAAGTTATTTAATCATAGGTTCTTTATCATTTTCTCCAAAGGAGCAATTCTTAGGGGTTAGTGATTATCCAGTATCTTACCTCAGAAAAGGTTTCAATCCTGGAAAATGGTAGGTTTGGGAGAAAAACAGCCAACGAGGGTCACAACTATGTTACATAATTATATGTGGGGTTTCTTGGTCTAGGCACAGGTTTTGTGGGAGAAAGCAAATAAGTTGTTAGTCAAAGATGGAAAGAGGAGGTGTATGTTCTCATTTGGATTGCAACTTAGTTTTGGTATTTAGGTTACTTGGTGGAAGGCTTAAATGGTTGAAATTTGAAAATACTTAATAAGAGGTTTTTGGCTTTGATTTACTGCCTATATATAATAGTTATCAGTTATCTATCTCTCTCTATTTATATACATATGGTGTCTGCAGTACAACAAGCTCCCAAAAATGACACGTGGGGGTTTCTTGACCCTAATTTTTTTTCATGACGGTGTTTGTTTTCGAGAAATTCTGAATAGTTTATATTGACAAAATGAGAGTTCAACAAGCTGTTTAAACTGACATTATAAATTATTTGGAATTTTTTCGAAAATTTGCTGAAGGTTTACAATAACTACAATAAACACCGTCATAAAAAAAAAAATTGGGGTCAAGACAACCCTCACAATTATTTTTGAGAGTGTGCTCTACCGGTGCAGCAAAAAAGCATATTGTACCGCAGACGCACCCATATGTATATAACCAGAATGTTTGTGTTAGCCTATATCTTCAATTTATTTGTTTGGTTATATATAAATACTAATGCAATGCTGTAATTTTATAAATTAAGTGAAGGGTAAGTTATGCAATCATCATAATGCTGCTTTATGAAAGTGAAATTGATCATAGAAAAATTGGTTTTGAAGTCGGTTGTTACTTTATGTATTTGGTCCAACGTTAATCGTATTAGCAACTTATTTCCTCATTCAACAGCCGTTGGCAGTAATGTTTTCTGGAGAAGCTTCTGATTGGTTAGCTTATTTTTGGCCAGGTGATTTGCTGCTTGGAAGGGGCAAGAATTGGAATACAATATGAAACATCTTTTGCAGGTAAAATTGAAATGATTTTCATTTATCAACTAATTATGTTAAATGTCCTAACTATATGGTTATGTTTCCTCATTTAAGGACTGTTTTCAGGTTTGCGTCCTCCATTTTATTCCCTTTTCAAACCTCCAGATCATCATTTGTTAATATTAGTAAACTCAACCGTTTAAATGGCAATATATCTTTGAAAAAAACGTCTCATTGGCATTTGGCACTATTATATCCAGTCTTTGTCTGGGGCATCCACATTAGTGGGTCATTTGGTACCATCTTTAACTTTCCAGCATACAAGTCCCCTATAGCTTGGAAGGTCCTTTTTTAGTAATTACCAAGTGACTTACAGAATACTGTATAAGTTGTTTGAATACCGTCAGTTATAACAGTTTCTTATCTCTGATTGAACAAACAAACTGGAATAGTAGAATGCTTACAGAAATATAAAATACAAAATTAAATGACATAAAATTTTTATGTGGTTCGATAAACCTTTCAATGCTTGGTGATGATTCTTCTCCTAAAGATAGTGTTTTCTTCCTCCCGAAGATGAAACATTCTTCCCCTCGAAAAAAAAGTATTGTTCTCTTCGTGTGGAAACTGACTTCCCTCACGATGATAATGTTGCTCTCTTTTATAAAAAAAATTAAAACAAGAACAGCACTCTAAACTAGATTAAGAAAATCCATCTCTTAGTCTCACACAACAAAAATACCTCAAGTATTACAAATGAATAATAAAACAAAGAAATGAACGAGGTCGAAGAGATGCTTGATTCTAGAGGCTTGGGCTCCTATTTGTAGCCAAATGGTTGTCCAAAACGTTGGTCTTTGAATTTGCACACAATCAAGCCAATGAAAAACACCTTGAACAAACACAATTTGTCAGGACAGGCCAAAACCATTGTCTAGACAGATTGATATTCGGACATTGCTGAGAACAAGAGAATCTGAATTCGATTACCTTTTTACTCCAGAAAAGCAAATATCACAAATATTTTTTTTATGGAAAAAAATGCAATATTCAATAATACTAAAAGGAAAGTAAATAATATAATAAAGAATAGATATTCTTATTATAAAATATACTTTTTCTCAACCAGATAACAGAAATTAATAACAAGAATATTTGCTACAAAATATTACATTTGAAATCTTGAAACTCAAGAATCAGGCGAAACATAACTCGTCACGACAAGATGATATTTCAACCTGCTGTGACAACTTTTGAGTAAAACATAATTGCTTCCCCTTTGGCATTTGTTTGAAAAAGTACCCATTTTTTTTACACAACTCAAAATAAAACAATAAAACAAAATAAAAATCATTGCTTGGCCTTCTTGGATCCAGAGTGTAAAGTGGTACGAGCAAGACAAGTGATGTGTGATAGGATCTATTGCTGAGTGGTCTCAATGGAATCCAATCGGCCTTGGATTTGCTCTACAGTAGTCTAAACATGTGTCAATCTTGTCTAGACAGTTGCTAACTTTGCAGGAACATCTTTTGGATAAGTATGAACAGAAGTAGATTCCGTAGAAGCAACGGTGGATTGAGATGAGGTTTAGAAATACAACACCTACTGCTCTAGCTAATTGTCCACCCTTTCCAAGTGTCTAGACAGTTATGTATGACCGGGCATATTGGTTGAAGTAGATTCTTCTTTTTGATCAATCAAAACCCCTTCCCAAACTGTACAAGCTTCTTCCAAGCATACGAATTTTGGGATGTAGATGATGATATGTATATAGATGGACCTCCAGCAAGCTTTTTTTGGGTCCTTAAATGGATCTGCTGGATGAGACTCCAGCAACTTGTATATGAGACATGGGAATACAAGCTTTTGGGTCTTCTTTCTCTTTTGAGGAGCCAAGATGTTTTAGAAATAGACATTAGCAAGTTGATGTGCACACTGGTACCGACATCAAACAGAAAATAGGTAAGCTCCTAGGAAATGATGGAGTGTGTGGTTGGTACAAAGGGGATCCTATCTCATGTACCTCTTCAATTAAATTGGCATAGAATTACTGAACAATCCTAGGGACATATTTAGTCGACAAAAAAGGTTTATTTCTATTATTCTATTCCATACGCACAACTGTGTATTTATCATTTTCAAGAACCCTATTAATGGAAAAAAATCATATAATAAAAACTGAATAAAAAATACAGAATAAAATCTCATAACTATACCCTAAAATCATGGAACAATAACTGTAATTTCTATCCTATAGCTATACACTAAGATTATACACGCATTAGAGAAAAGATTTTCCTACACTCCTCAAGCTGGACTAAAAATATTCTCCATAATTGCTTTTTACATAACCCTTTTGTAAAGATATCTGCCACTTGCTCTTTAGTAGAGATATAAGGCATGCATACTTGACTACTCAATTTTCTCCTTGATAAAATGTTTGTCTACTTCAACATGTTTTGTGCGATCATGAAGCACTGGATTGTGAGCAATAGTGATTGCTGCCTTGTTGTCATAGTACAACTTAATAGGTGATGACTGAGATGACTTCAGCTCTTCAAGCAATCTTTTTATCCAAATAATTTCACATATGCCATGAGCAACAACCCTAAATTTAGCTTCAGCGCTGCTCCTAGCCACCACATTTTGTTTCTTGCTCCGCAAGTGACTAGATTCTCACCCACAAATGAGCAATAGCCCGATGTAGATCTTCTGTCTACTATGCTTCCAGCCCAATTTGCATCCGTATAAGCTTCAATCTCTAGATGCCCTCGTGGTTTGAATAAGAGACCTTTTCCAGGTGTTCCCTTTAGATACCTTAGGATTCTATAGACAGCATCGAAATGCATTGAACCAGGTGAATGTATGAATTGACTTACCATACTCACAGAGAAGGCTATGTCTGGTCGTGTATGGGACAGAAAAGTTAGTCTCCCAACCAATCTTTGATACAACTCTCAATCCTTCACACTCTTCAGATCTATAGGTTGTAGTTTAACATTAGGTTCACCCGGTGTTTCAGCTAGTTTGCAACTCATCATACCTGTCTCATTAAGGAGATGTAGCACATACTAGCACATACTTACATTGACTAACAAAAATACCTTCTTTGGACCTATCAAATTCCATTCCAAGAAAGTATTTCAAAGTACCCAAGTCCTTGATTTCAAACAACTCACCAAGTCTTCCTTTCAACTTTACGAGTTCATCAGAATCATCCCCAGTGAGCACAATATCATCCACACATACAATTAGAATAGCCACCTCACCCTCTTTTGAATGTTTGTAAAACATTGTGTGATTTGCTTGACTTTGAGTGTATCCATAACGCTTTAACACCTTCCCAAAGCGTTCAAACTAGGCTCTCGAAGACTTATTGAGTCCGTATACAGACTTTCTCAATTTGTAAACTTTTCCTGCTTCAAAGTGATTTTCGAATCCAGGTGGAAGACTCTAAACACTTCTTCTAAGTCTCCATTAAGAAAGACATTTTTTACATCTAACGGGTGTAAAGACCAATTAGAGTTAACTGCTAGAGACATAACACATGAATAGAATTAATTTTAGCAACTGGGGCAAATGTTTTTTGATAATCTATTCCATATGTTTGAGTAAATCCCCTTGCCACTAGCCTAGCTTTGTACCTCTCAACACTTCCATCAGCTTTGTTTTTTATTGTAAACACCCATTTACACCCTACAATTTTCTTTTCCCTTGACAACTCTACAATTTCCCAAGTACCATTCCTTTTTAGAGCATCCATTTCCTCAAACACTGCAAGCTTCCAACTCGGTTCATCTAGAGCTTCCTGTACATTCCTAGGCACAACCAGTTCTGAAATTTTAACAGTAAATGCTTTATAGGATTCAGAAAGGTGATTGTAGGATAGATATTTGGCAATAGGATGTTTGGTACAGGCACGGGTTCCTTTTCTAAGAGCAATGGGAAGATTATCTAATTCGAGATTTCCTGGAGCTAATTCTGGGGTAGGCTCAAGAGCAGAATTAGAATTTGAAGTATGTTGAGATGGTTGAATAATGTGGGATTGAATCGGAAATAGGAATAGAAGGAGAATTACCTGGAATACTTGAAGAACCATTGTCCAGGGCTAGCAATTGACTAGGTGCAGAGATGATTACGGGGTGTCTACTTTTTTCAGCGACATTCTTCCTTGAATAAACCACAGGTTCAAGATTGTTACGATTTTTAATCAAACGTAGCATTTCTTTTTCTGACAAACCAATTTCAGATTCGGTTTCAGTGGGATTAGTTTCCTTAACAATAGTATTAAGTATAGTCTTAGGTAAAGGTTCAACAGTTTCCCAAAAATTTGATTCCACTAAATTCTCCCCCTGAATTAAATTTTTCAAAAAATAAGGGATATTTTCCACAAAAGATACATCCATAGTTATGTGAATACGTTTAGTAATAGGATTAAAACATTTATATCCTTTCTTATTAGGGGGTATCCCAAAAAAAACACTTTTTTCAGCTCTAGGATCTAACTTCGACCTAGACCGTGTAAGAATGTGGACATAGGCAGTACAACAAAAAAATTTCAAAGGTAAATCGGAATTAATCCTGGAATTGGGAAAGAATTTTTATAAACTTGGTAATGGAGTAATGTGATTTAAAATTTTGGTGGGCATCCTATTTATCAAATAAGATGCAGTAAGAATGGCATCACCCCATAAATATTTTGGAATTTGTATATAAAACATCATAGCACGAGCTGTTTCTAGCAAACGTCTATTTTTTCATTCAGCTACACCATTTTGTTCAGGTGTATCTGGACAAAAATGCCTTTGTCATTCAAAAAATTCCCAAGGATTTTATTGAAATATTCAGTTCCATTATCAGTTCTTAAAATGCTGAATTTTGTTTGAAATTGAGCTTTAATCATTTTGTAGAAATCTGAAAAAATCTTGTCAACTTCTTTTTTTTCTTTCATCAAATATACCCAACAAAGACAAGTATGGTCGTCTATAAAAGTAACAAACCATTTTTTTTTTCAGAATTAGTGGTGACCATAAAGGGTCCCCAAACATCACTATGAAAAGGTAAAAGGGTTTTGAAGAACGATAAATAGTTTTAGTATAAGATTTACATTGGCTTTCGGCCAATAAACAACTTTCACATTGAAAAGATAAAGGATTCAACCTTTTAAACAAAGATGGAAACAAATGTTTTAAATAAGAGAAACTAGGATGACCCAACCTATAATGCCAAACCATTATTTGATCATGAACAGAAAAAGAACTAATGCTAATTAGCCCTTGAACAATTTTATTCTTAGAAATATTATCTTCAAAATAATAAAGACCATTAATTATCTTAGCACTGCCAATCGTCTTCCTTGAACTCTGATCCTGTAAAAGACAATGAGAATCATGGAAAATTACACAACAATTAGAATCTCTTGATAATTTACTTACAAATAGAAGGTTGTAGGTTAGATTGGGAACATGAAGAACAAATTTAAGGTCTATTCCCTTGGACAATTTTATAAGACCTTTTCCTGCAATCGATGAGAAATTACCGTCTGCAATCCTAACTTTTTTTTTCACATGAGTAAGGTTTATATGAGTCAAACAAATTAGAAGAATTTGTCATATGATCAGAAGCTCCAGAATCAATTATCCATGGAACATAAGTTGGGAAAATACATTTTAAAGCATTTATTTCTTTACTTGATTGTGCAACAGAAGCATTAGGAATACCAGATGAAGACGAGGTGGATTTCAGCAGTGCATGAATATGAGTCATCTGCTCTTTTAGTGAAAGGAATAGCCTCGACTTCATTGGCAGTAGGAGTGCGACCAGATCTTTCAGCCTTACTCTTCCAATTTGTTGGTTTTCCATGGAGTTTCCAGCAAGTCTCACAAGTGTGGCGAGGTTTATTACAGAAATCGCACCAAACACGAGGTTTCTCATCAGCTTTGGGTGGATACGAGGTGTTCCTACTGTAGCCTCCTCCAACAGCAAGAGCTGAACCTTCAATAGTAGTGCCAAGAATCTTTTTTCCCAACATCACGCTCCTCCTATTCTCCTCTCTTCGAACCTTTGAAAAAACTTCACCTATTGGAGGTAAGGGCTGCCTTCCAATGATTCTCCCCCTCACCTCATCAAACTCAACATTGAGCCTAGCTAAGAATTTGTAAATTTGGGTTTTCTCAATTGTTTTCTTATGATGTTTACCATCTTCAGCAGATTTTCACTCATAAGTATCGAAGAGATCTAAGTCTTGCTATATTCGCTTCAATGAATTGAAATACTTTGTAACGCTGTCCTCCCCTTGCTTTATTTCTCCAAGTTTGAGATTCAACTCAAATACTTGAGAGTGGTTTTCGAGATCCGAGTACTTCTCAATAACATTGTCCCATAGTTCTTTTGCAGTAGGATAGTACGTATAATTTGAGTTGATATCTTCCTCCATGGAGTTAACAAGCCATGCCACGACCATAAAATTTTCAGCATCCTAGGTGTCGTAATTTGGATCTGTCTTTGCTGAAGCCTTTTTCTCACCATTCAAATACCCCATTTTTCCTCGACCTCTCATATACATGTGAACCGATTGATACCATCTCAGAAAATTATCAACATTCAAATGAGTGGTGGTGATTTGGACGGAATGGGATTCGGCATTGGTGGATTTGGTTGGAATTGGAACAATGGTGGAATCGGTGGGAATGGCTTTTGTGGTGACTTATTCGCTAGTGTTTGTCATGGTGGAATGCGATTTCTTTGGTGCGATTTAGGGCCTAGGTGCGACAAGGGAAACAGTCGACAAAACGATTTAGGGTTGGTGCGATTTTTTGGGTTTGATTTATTGCTCTGATACCAAGTCGACAAAAAAGGTTTATTTTTGTAATTCTATTCTATATATACAACTGTGTATTTATCATGTACAAGAACCTTATTAAGGGAAACAATCATATAATAATAACTGAATAAAAAATACAGAATAAAATCTCATAACTATCCCCTAAAATCATGGAACAATAATTGTAATTTCTATCCTATAGCTATACACAGATTATACACGCATTAGAGAAAAGATTTTCCTACATATCCCTCTAAACCAGTCAAAGTTTTTACCCAACATCTATCTTAGATCGTTTTCAAAACCCCCAAAATTTAGCCAAGGACAAAACAAAAATTCTCATAGGTAAGTCTTTCTCATATAGCTTCATATCCCTAGCATCATTGTAACAAAATGATAGGGTCATCCTGTACAAAGGGTCATCTTGTACAATCACACCCAATGCATCATAACAAAGATATGAAAGAAGGAAATTGTGAGTATGTATTGTGTCAAGGAATTTGAGAGCCTTGTTCTCTCCCAAAAGGTTACAAATCTTAGCAAAATTCCCCACAACTATAAAACAAGCTTATACTCCACATGACGACGTTTGCGATCAGCTTAACTTTTCATCTTTTGTTGAGCACGGTGCAAATCAAATTTGAGCAGGAGCTGAAGCAGTAGTGGAACCATGCTCAAAACGGACTACACGTGGTGGGTCACGATGGTACAAGGCCATTAATAAGGAGTCGTGCTGGTAGATGCGTGAAATGAAGTGTTGTACTAGAATTCCACCCAAGATAGCTAGCGAACCCAAAGGTGAGGCCTAGATCTCATAAAATAGAGATAATTTTTAAGGCATCAATTTTCTACCTCTGCTTTGGCCATCTGATTGAGGATAGTAAGTCATACTATGCTTCAGAGTAGTACCCTGCAGACGGAAGAGCTCCTTCCAAAACAAACTAACAAAGATTTTATCCCGATCAGACATGATGGAGCGAGGGATTCCATGAAGTTTAACCACATCACGAACAAATACTGTTGCCACAATGGCTGCCTGATAGGGATGTCATAAGGGAACAAAATGGTCATAATTGAGCGGTCAACCACCACTAGAATGGTAACCATTGGAAATAGGCAGCCCATTGATGAAATCTATGGAAATATCTCTCCACACTTGATCTAGAATTGGTAAAGGTTGTAACAATTCCATCGGTGATTGTGCCAAATGTTTGTGCTACTGATAAATGGCACATTGAACCCCAAAATGACCACCAACATTGCTGCCAAGGTATTCCTGTAACATTAGGGGAATGTAAGGTGAATGAGATGAAAGGACCAATTGACCTTTATATTTCAAACACCCCTATACCAATGTAACACCCGTGCTCCTTGCTAGAAGCAAGGTTGTTAGCTACCTGTTGTTGCAAATCAGCAACTTGAATAACACGAGGAAGAGATTGAGTAGACATGGAGGGCTCTTGATGGATGCAAGAGAGCATCTGCTGCTTTGTTCATCAAGCCAGGTCAACATTGAATATCGAATTATATTCGAGTGAACTTGGCGCATCATAGCTTTCGAAGAGACCCAAGATTTACAAAGGTTAGGATTGCCCTATAAAGTAACCCAAGTGCCCTTACTTTAAATTTCATTACCAATGATTTCCAATTATCCTGCATATTCCCCAATCTTTCAAGCCATTCAATTCCCAAAATGGCATTCGAGCTTCCCAAACCCAATAGTAAAAAATCAGTTTCCAACCGAAGAGCACTCAAATCCAATTCCATTTTATGACAAATGCCCTTTGTACGAACTATGCCACTCATGCCAAGCAACGCCCCATAGCAAGTAGTAGAAGGAATACTAGTAGCTTTGACAATGCTCATGGACACAATATTATGGGTGGCACCACTATCAACAAGGATAGTCGCAGGGTGGATGCCAATGTGGCCAACGGGCTTCATAGTGTGAGCAAAAGAAACACCCACCAAAGAATTGAGAGAAAGAGTGGCCAGGGTTTCCTCACCCAAAGTGTCTGTCAGTGAGTTTGGCGATGATGGTGGAGAATCTACAGCTACGGGTGGGTCGTCATCCTAGAGAACCAAAAGGCTTTGGAGCTGCTTGTTTGGGCACATGTGACCACGATTCCACTTCGCCTCACACGTATAAGAGACCTCGCGAGCGTCCTCAGTCTCCAGCATTTGATAAACGGTGGAAGCTCCTTTGCTAGACACGAATGAGGAAAGTTGAGAGGTGGTCATTAGGGAGCTAAGGCTGGACTGTGTCAAAGTAGCCACTATAATGGATTTGATAGTTAAGAATAAAGCAGAGAGAATGTTTTGAATTGTATTTTCTTGTATATTTGACCAAGACTATGAGAGCCCTTTTATAGGGACTATACAGAGTATTTACAATAAATAAAAAGAATAAAAAAACCTATAAATAAGGAAGCATATAAATACAATAAAAGTCTACAACTGTCACAGTAAAATCATATATTTGTGAATTGATTTGCTAGCTGTCAACACTCCCCCTCAAGCTTGACTGTAAATATTAATAAGTCCAAGCTTGTTTGTGAGAAAATCAAAAACTCGTTCAGAAAGTCCCTTAGTCAGTATATCTGCCAATTGTTGATCGGAGTGCACATGTTTGATACTTATGATCCCTCCATCAATCTTTTCTTTGATAAAGTGACGATCCACTTCTACATGCTTGGTTCGGTCGTGATGAATAGGATTATGTGCTATACTGATAGTGGACTTGTTGTCGCAGAATAGTTGGATAGGTGCTTCGTATTCTATCTTTAATTCTTCGAGCAGCCGTTTTAGCCAAATCACCTCACATACCATGTGGGCTATAGCTCTAAACTCTGCTTCTGCACTACTCCTTGCAACAACGGTTTGCTTTTTACTTCTCCAAGTGACAAGATTACCCCATAGTAGGGTACAATATCCTGATGTGGATCTCCTATCATCAATCGATTCAGCCCAGTCAGCATCTGTAAAGACTTCCACCTTTCTTTCATTTGTCTTTGTGAAGTATAGCCCTTTTCCTGGAGTTTGTTTCAGATATCTCAAGATTCTATATACCGCATTGAGATGACCTTGACAAGGATTGTGCATGTACTAACTTACTAGACTTACAGCAAAAGCAATGTCTGGTCTAGTGTGAGATAAATAGATGAACTTCCCTACTAATTGCTGGTATCTTCCTTTGTCCACTAGATCACCTTAAAGCAATTTAGTCTTGTCTCCAAGTTCAATTGGAGTTCCACTAGGCTTGCTGCCAAGCATCCCAATTTCTTTTAGGAGATCAAGAGTATATTTTTGTTGAGATACAAAAATACCTTTTTTGCTTCTAGCAATTTTCATACCTAGAAAGTATTTCAATGCCCCCAGATCTTTGACTTCAAACTCCTTTGCCATCATTTCTTTGATTCGAGTTATCTCCTCATTATTACTTCCAGTGATAATAATATCGACATATATTATTAGGATAGTAATTTTACCTTCTTCTGAATGTTTAATGAACGAAGTGTGGAAAAAAATACACTCTTGATTGTTATTTTTACTTCTAAAGGAATAGCCTTTAAATATGCTGAGTACAAAGGAATATTCTAGGTATAAACTAATTTACATTAATTACACCTTAGCTGTAAAAAACTAAGTAATAATTCAAATTATTTCTACACCCTCCCTCAAGCTGGTGCATACAAGTCCCACATGCCCAGCTTGCACACTTGCTCATCACAGCTTTCTTTTGATAATCCTTTTGTTAGCAAATCAGCAGCTTGTTGTTTGCTTGGCACATAGTTCTTTTTCTTCAATTTTTTCTTTTATGAAATGACGGTCCACCTCCACATGTTTGGTTCTATCATGATGAATTGGATTGTGTGCAATATTAATAGCTGTTTATTGTCACTGTATAGTCTCAAAGGATTCTCTCTTTGAAGTTGTAGTTCTTCAAGAACGCACTGCTTCTTGCAACAACAGGTTGTTTCTTGCTTCTCCAAGTAACAAGGTTTCCCCATACTTTGGTACAATATCCTGATGTTGATCTTCTGTCTTCAATTGAACCTACCCAGTCTGCATCTTCTATGCCTCTTTCTCTATTTTTTCTAAACAACTGACCTTTTCCAGGTGTCTTCTTTAGATACCGTAATATCCTGTAAACTGCCTCAAAGTGTTCTTCAAAAGGGTTGTGCATATACTGACTGACCAAGCTAACTGCAAAGGCAATGTCAGGTCTGGTGTGAGATAAATAGATTAATTTTTCCACTAGTCGCTGATACATCCCTTTGTCTACATGTTTCTCCTTTTCTTTCTTCTTTTACTTCCCTTTGGGTTCCACTGGGGTTGCTGCTGGTTTACATCCGAGCATACCAGTCTCTTTGAGTAGATCAATAACATACTTGCGTTGAGAGACTGAAATCCCCTGCTTGGTTCTTGCAAACTCCATACCCAGAAAGTATCTCATTTGACCAGATCTTTTACCTCAAATTCTTGGGCTAGTAGTCTTTTAAGCTCTTCCATTCCATTAAGGTCATTTCCAGTTAGAATCATATCATCAATATAGATAATAAGAATTACAATCTTACCATCTTGTGAGTGTTTGAAGAATAGAGTACGATTCGACCGACCTTGTTTGTACTCATGCTTCTTGATCACTTGATTGAACCTCTCAAACCATGCTTGTGGTGATTGTTTCAAGCCATAGAGAGATTTCTTTAAGTGACATGCTGTTTCTTTTCCATATTTTCCTTCGAGACCAGGAGGAATCTTCATATAGACCTCTTCTTCTAAATTTCTGTTTAGAAAGGCGATCTTAATATCAAGTTGCTGCAATGGCCAATCAAGATTAGCAGTTATTGATAGGAGAATTCTTACTGTGTTTAGTTTTGCCACTAGTGCAAATGTCTTTGTGTAGTCCACCTCATAAGTTTGAGTGAACCCCTTTGCAACCAGTCTTGCCTTGTATCTTTCTATAGTACCATCAACTTTGTGTTTCACTGTGAATACCCACTTGCATTCTACAACATGTTTGTCTTTTGGCTCAGGAACTATTTTCCAGGTACCATTTTTTTCCAACGCCTCTATTTCTTCTTCAACCGCTTTCTTCCACTTAGGAATGGACAAGGCTTCATCAATATTTTTTGGAATGATTGTCTCAATTTTGGCAGCAAAGGCTCTGAATTTTGGTGTGATTCTGCTGTAGCACACATACTTAGATATTGGATGTAAAGTACAATCTCACTCCCTTTTTGCAATGGGCATATCTGATTCTATCACACTCGAATTAGGATTATAATCAAATGAAATTGGACTCAAAGAATCACTTACATTGGGATTTGTCACTGGTTCAGACTCATAGGAGACGAGATTCGTAGTAGGCGGTATTACTTGATGTTTGCCCCGTCGTCTAGTATAAACCAACAACTCTTTTTCTGAATTTATTTGGTCTGTCTTTTCCATTTCAAAAGTGGTTTGTTCAGAATTTAGCACAGAGTTAGACTCAATTGGCGGACTAGACTCAGTTGGTGGATTAGATTCAATGGGTGGACTGAATTCAGGTCCTACCATTGGTAAACAGGTATCCCAACAGTGAGTATTCTTAACAATCCCTCCCTGAAGCGAAGTGTTGGGATAAAAAGGTTGCTCTTCATTGAATGTGACATTTGATGAGACATTAAGGCTACGAGTGAGAGGGTTGTAACATTTGTAGTCCTTTTTGGTGGAAGAATACCCAAGGAAAATACACTTTTGAGAACAAGGATCAAGTTTGGTATGAGTAGGTCCTAAAACATGAACATAGGCGGTACAACCAAACGTTTTTAGTGGATTATCTGAGAGTAGGTGGGTTCGAGGATAAATCTTAAGAAGAGAAGATATTGGAGTTTGATAGTGTAAGACACGAGAAGGCATTCTATTGATTAAATAGGCTGTTGTCAAAATAGCTTTTCCCCAAAAAATCTTAGGAACGAAGTAGTAAACATGAGAGCCCTAGCAACTTCTAATAGATGTCGATTTTTCCTTTCAGCAATCCCATTTTGTTGGGGGAGTACAAACACATGAACTTTGATGGACAATGCCATTAGAGATAAGATAATCACCTAAGATGGAATTAAAATATTCTGTACCATTATCAGTGTGCAGAACTTGAAGATTAGCTTGAAATTGATTTTTAATCATTGAATGAATTTTTTTGAAGGTGGCAGCGGCATCAGATTTGTCTTTTAAAAGAAACACCCAAGTTAAACGAGTATGATCATCTATAAATGATATAAACCAGCGAGTATTAGAGATATTGGTAACCCTGGATGGCCCCCACATGTCACTATGAATGAGAGTGAAAGGATGAGATGCCTTGTAAGGGCGAGAACGAAAAAAACTTCGAGTATGTTTTGCAAATTGACACACTTCAAATTGGAACATGTTCAAGTGTTTGTTTTTAAACAGACTAGGAAACAAATGTTTCAGATAGGGAAAACTAGGATGTCCTAATCGATAATGCCATCACATAATATCAATATTAGAAGCAGTATAGTCAGAATGCAACATTTTATTACCTTGAGCAGATAAAGGGTCAACATCAAAGTAGTACAGCCCGCTATATGCTCTTGCACTTCTAATCGTCTTCCCCGAGGACAATTCCTGGAAATCACAGTGTAAGGGTGAGAATTTCGCAATACAACCTTGATCAAGGGTAAGTTTGCTAATTGGGAGGAGATTACAAGATAGATTTGGCACATGGAGGACATTTTTAAGATTAAGGAGAGGAGATAGATAAACGAAACCTTTACCCGCCACAGTTGATAGAGAGCCATCAGCAATTTTTATTTTACTAGTACCTGGACAAGGACTATAAGTAATGAACTGATGAGATTGACCAGTCATGTGGTCAGATGCGCCAGAGTCGACGATCCACGACGAAGTTTGAGCATTAAACGCAGCAAAAGTGTTTGGAGTGGAGAGAAATCCCGGAGAGTTCAGATCTGGTGTGGAAGGTTACTTGAGAAACGTATGGAGTGGAACAATCTGATCTGTGGTGAAAGGGAATGTACCACGCTGAGTAGCAGTTATAGCGCGCCCTTTAAAATTGTTTTCAGCAACGGAGTGGTGAAGATTAGGCTGTTCAAAGTGATGGGTAACAACCTTAGAGAGCGTTTTTGAGATTTCAGTGATGGTGGAATTATCGCAAGTGGTGTTGAGATCAGTTGGAGAAGTGACCATGGTCGATTTTCAATGGTCAGAAAGGAAAAATTAGAGGAAAGGTGCTGGCTGGGAAGAAAAAATAAAATTCGTGAACAGTATCGCGCGTGAGTAGTGACGCGCGTGAACAATATCCGCCGGTGATCTGGAAGGTGGACGCTGGGGTTTTGTTGATTAGAGGCTGAGCAATCTCTCTGTGGTGGAGGTGAGAAGAGAAAACAACTGTAAAATAGTTTTCTAAGGTTGAACCTCAAGAGTACCAAACCCTAATTTTTGAAGAAAGGGCAGAAAAAATAAGCCTAATTTTGGAAAAAAAAACTCTCAAATTTTAAGCTCTTAAAGCTCTGATACCATGTGAAAAAAGATATACTCTTGATTGTTATTTTTACTTCTAAAGGAATAGCCTTTAAATAGACTGAGTACAAAAGAATATTCTAGGTATAAGCTAATTTACATTAATTACACCTTAGCTGTAAAAAACTAAGTAATAATTTAAATTATTTCTACACAAAGTATGGTCGGTTTGACCTTGTGTGTAGCCAAGATTTTTGACGACTTTCGAGAATCGATCGAACCAAGCTTGAGGAGATTGTTTTAGGCCATATAGTGACCTATTAAGCTTGCAAACAATTTTGGCATTAGAAATTTCTTCAAAGCCTGGTGGTTGGCTCTTGTAAACTTCTTCTGCCAGTTCTCTATTCAGAAAAGCATTTTTTTACATCAAGCTGATGTAATTCCCAATCTAGATTTGCTGCAAGTGAGAGTAGGACCCTGATGGTATTGAGCTTGGCAACTGGAGCAAAAGTCTCAGTGTAGTCAATCCCATAGGTTTGGGTGAATCCCTTTGCTACCAGCCGTGCTTTGTACCGTTCAATAGAGCCATTAGCATTATACTTGACTGTGAACACCCATTTGCACCCCACAACACTCTTATCAAGAGGTAATTCCACTAAACTCCAGGTATCATTCTGTTTGAGTGCTTTTATTTCTTCCAGTACTGCTGCTTTCCACTCGGGAATTTTCAGAGCTTCTTCAATGTTTCTAGGAACAAATATATTTGACAAACTAGAAGTAAAAGCTTTAAACGAAGATGATAGTTTTGAATAAGATATAAATTTGGAGATGGGATGTTGAGTGCAAGACCTAGTACCTTTCCTCAATGCTATTGGAACATCTAAATCGGAATTAGTGTTTGATTAGGGATTACTTGACTCATTTGAAGGTGGAAGCTCTATCCCCAGATTGGTTTGGTTTCTTGACTGTGCTGAGGATTCATGATTGGATTATTGCTTTGAGATTTATGTCTCCTTGAATATACACGCAACTCTGGTTGTTGCTGTAGTTGTTGTGGAGGATCTATTTCTGCTTCGATACTAGGATTATCATCATGAGTGTGAGTAGAAGTAGGAGCAAACAAATTATTTGGAAGAGATGAAACAATGGTAGGTTGACTGGCATAGGATTATGATCATGAGTGTGAGAAGAAGTAGGAGCAGACAGATTATTTGGAAGAGATGTGTTAGGCCCGACTACCTGCAGTTCTGGAATTAATCCAATAAAACAGTACCAGAACAGAAAAAAACAGAACAAATAATCCAAGCTGATCAAGAAGCTGTGAAATGTATATTAATCAGCCAAATTGATACAGATTCCACAGGGATTCGAGAGCCTGGGACTCTCCAGAGCCTGGGACTCTCCAGCAGTAATTAGCAAAAGCTAGTACATGCATAACATTCTCTTTCCTCCTCACTGAATATATTCAGCTACTCCTCATTATTATCTACAATTACTAAACAGCCCCTTCCTATAGACCGAACTACCCCTGGTGCGTGGACTTGGTTCTCCTAGCATAAGTGAACCGAATAGGAGGCCTAACAAAATGAAACGATGGTAGGTTGACTTGTAGGCATAGGTTGACTTATAGGCAACTCTAGCCCCCTTGACCACTGAGCTTCTTGCTTTTGATGACTATTGTTCTCCCCTGAAGCGAGGTGGGAGAGAAATATGGAGTGTTTAAAAAAAAAGTAACATCACTAGAAACAAATGTTTTTTTAGTGAGTGGTCAATAACATTTATAGCCTTTTTGAGTTGAAGAATATCCAAGGAAAATAGTCTTGATGGCTCTCGGATCAAGCTTGCTATGACCTTGTGAATGAACATGTACAAAGACTAGGCAGCCAAATGTCTTGACAGGAAGAGTGTTTGTGGAAATGTGAGGATAGGAAGTTTGAAAAATGGAATAAGGTGTTTTGAACTGTAGTGGCCGACTAGGGAGACGATTGATGAGATAGGTAGCAGTGAGAATGACATCTCCCCAAAGATATTTAGGGACATGCATAGTAAACTTAAGTGATCGAGCTACTTCTAAGAGATGACGATTTTTTCGTTCGGCCACACCGTTTTGTTGAGGTGTATCAACACGAGCTTTGATGGATAATACCATGCTTGACTAAGTAAGGACTTAGAGTGGTATTAAAGTATTCCGTGCCATTATCTGTTCGTAGAACACGAATGGGCGTTTGATATTGAGTTTGGACCATTTGGTGAAAGTTTTGAAAAACTTGATGTGTCAGATTTATGTCGAAGTAGATAAACCCAAGTAATGTGAGTATGATCAATAAAAGTTATTAACCATCGTTTACCTTGAGAAGTAGTGATTTTTTAAGGGCCCCAAACATCACTGTGAACTAGTGAGAAAGGAGTGGATGGTGTGTAAGATTTTTTGGGAAATGAAGCCCGTGTGTGTTTAGCAAGTTGACATACATCACAATGAAGAAAATCAGAATTTTTATTGATAAATAAAGAAGGAAACAAATATCTTAAATATGAAAAACTTGGAGCCCAAGTCTATAGTGCCATAACATAATTTTGCTAGAAAAATCAGAACTAGAAACAAGGCTAGATACACCCGGCTGGTGTGTTATTTGAGGCTGATTTTGGAAAAAGTAAAGTCCATCATAAAGCCTAGCACTGCCAATCATCCACCCCGATAATAGTTCCTGAAATTGACATGAGTTTGAGAGAAATTTATCAATACAACGATTATCAGCAGTTAACTTGCTAACAGATATAAGATTACAGGTTAAGGACGGGACATAGAGGACTGATTTAAGAGTAAGATCAGGAGACAAGCGGATATTACCAATACCAACAATTGAAGACAAAGTACCATTACCAATTTTCACGCTAGAATTATTAGAACAGGGAAGATATGAATCAAATAAATGATATAAACCTGTCATGTGATCTGAGGCACCTGAATCGATAATCCAAGGTGTTGAAGAAATTTTTAGAGAAGTCAAAGCAGAATAAAAATTACCAGAGTGTGCTATTGAACATGAGGCCATATTAGACGCTGAAGTAGGAGCCAAAGATGACTGATTCGGAAGTTTATACAATTGTTCAACTTGTTCCTTACTAAATGTCGGTGGAGTAGTGGTTGGTAGTGTATCAGGATTTCCAGTACCTTGAATTTGATAAGCCTTTCGATCATTCTGGCGCCGAGGAGTCCAGTTGGCTGGTTTTCCATGAATTTCCCAACAAGTAGAACGAAAATGTCCATGACGCTGACAGTGATCACACCATGGCCTTTCACCCTTTCGATTTGGTCGAGGATCAGGATTAGACTTATTATTGGATGGATATTTGTACCTGTTAGAAGCTAGGGTAGAACTTTCAGGAAATTGAGTATTCTGAGCCTCAGAATCAGTCAAACATAACACGACGGCGAGCTTCTTCACGACGAGCCTTAGAGAAGGCTTCCTCGGTATCAGGAAATGGTAAGCGACCAACCAAACGTCCGCGTACTTCATCAAGATTACTATTTAACCCGGTAAGGAACTCGAACACACATTCCTTCTCGAGTTGTTGTCTTTGTTTCACACTACAGTCGGTACACAAAGGAGTGGTTTCAAGATAGAGATCGAGTTCCTGCCACAAATCTTGTAAATCCGAAAAATACTGGGTTACAGACTGAGTACCTTGCTTAATTTCTTTGATTTTCGTGCGGATTTCAAAGATTTGTGATGCATTATCAAGGTCGGAGTACATACGACGAGTCGCATCCCACACTTCCTTTGTCGTCTTGAAGAACAAGTACCTACGACTTATTTTCGGATCCATAGAATTAATTAGCCAAGCCAAAACAATTGAGTTTTCAGCCTGCCATACCTTATGAGTAGGATCAGTAGTAGGTGGGGCAGGAAGATCTCCAGTTATATATCCGAGTTTGTCGTGGCCACAAATCACAATTTTGACGGACTGCGCCCATTGTAAATAGTTTCTGCCTTCAAGCTTGTGTGCTGTAATGTGCAGAGAGCCACTATTGTGGCTGTAGAGTGACCCAATCGAGCTGCTGGATTGGTGTTGAGAGGTAATGTCTGAGTTTTGGAGAGTTTGAACAGAACCAGAGTTGGCAGTGGAAGAGGAGTCTCCAGCGGGAAGGGTTGCATCACCTACTGAGAGAGTCGTATCTGCCATTGTTGACGTAGAAGAAGACTCGAACACTGGAGAAAAGGAAGAGGAGTTTTACTGCTCTGATACCATAAAGAATAAAGCAGAGAGAATGTTTTGAATTGTATTTTCTTGTATATTCGACCAAGACTGAGAGCCCTTTTATAGGGACTGTACAGAGTAATTACAATAAATAAAAAGAATAAAAAAACCTATAAATAAGAAAGCATATAAATTCAATAAAAATCTACAGCTGTCACACTAAAATCATATATTTGTGAATTGATTTGCTAGCTGTCAACAGATAGAGAGTGGAGAAAATAGACGAGGAGGTAAGGTGGGGCTGAATGAATTGGGCAGAAACGACCCAGGCCCACGACCTGATCCCAGCGGATGTTAGATGTGCACTGCTCCTCTAATGTCATCTTTAAGCCCTTTGATAAAACTCATCCAATATATGGTCTGGAACATTGAACACATGAAAAGCCAGAGCTTAAATGGTGCTCTCGGATTGAACTCATTTTCTTCACCAACAAAAATTCTTCCGACAAGGACCCCACCGACGTAGCTCGAAACCTGGACAACAACAACTGCTTCAAGCCAGTCCAAGACATTATTGAGCAATGACGGTGTTCTCACTGAAACCAAGTGACCACATCCCCCTCCAGCCCAATAATAGCGACTTCTAACAAATGCGCATTTGTTAAACGATCTAACAAAAAAATACTTCTCGACTCGGAAAATCAAACCACGTGGGTTGTCGCCCGAAAAGGGAGCTCAAGTTGTTAATCCTTGCCAAACAAAGAGGTGCCTAGTCTGTCAGTAGACCCCTGACCAAGGCGATCGACACTCACGGCGGAGTCACCAAAGTCACGTTGAAGGTGCTGGTTCAATTGACAGACCAATAGTTCGAGGGTCTTCTCAAGCATAATAATCTGATCCACACTAGTTTTCAACGATTGAATCTCTCTGGGCAAGTGTTGGACATCACTCTATAGCACACTTGACTGTTCCTTGAGAGATTCAACCGTTGCCTCAAGCTTTTTAGCCATGGTGAATTGTAGTGCCTCTAATTCAAATTGATAGGGTCATCTTGCACAATCACACACCAACACCCCACTTTTAAGATAAGAAGGAAACTGAGAGTATTTATTGACATCAAGGAATTTGAGAGCCTTCTCTCCCAAAAGGTTACAAACCTAGGTGAAATTCTCCACACCTATAAATGACATCTCACCTTCTATTTATTTCTCTTAGCAGTAAAGCTCACCCTACTCTGTATAACCAATAATAGCCCAGCTCAATAATCCCAAGGCCTAATTAACTTTCCCCAACTGCAAAAGCGTTGTGTGATGCTAACTTTGTGGCTGATGCGGTTTGGCGACCACCGACCACGTGGATGCCTACATGCATAAGTGTAGGTGATAGGCAGTCTATCACAGAAATTACAAAAAAGTCTTGAAAACCAGAACCTGTTGGGATAGATGGCCCAATAGACAAAACATTCCTTAAACAGACACTATGTCAGGACAAGCTGAAAAAACTGTGTAGACAAATTGATACACGAACATGGTTGAGAACAAGATCAGATTCATTTATCAAAGAGAATCAGAATTTTGGTTGTCATTTTACTCTAGAGAATAGAATACCCTGTAGTCAAACACTTACGATAAAAACACAATATTAGTCAATAAAGCAAATATCACAAATATTTTCCTGGAAAAAAATGCAAGTTTTAATAATACAAAAGGGAATGTAAATAATATAATAAAGAATAGATATTTTTATTATGAAATATACGTTTTAATAGTCAAATAACTGAAATCAATAGCAAGAATATTCAGAGAATATTTGCTATTAAATATTATATTCAAACCCTTGAAACTCAAGAATTTGATGAACACAACTTGTCAGGACAAGATGAAAACCCATAGTGACGATATTTTAACATGTTGTGACAACTTTTGAGTAAAACATAAATTTTTTAAAAGACAACCAATTTAGGATTTAACTTGGCTTATGTTGACAGGAAATTTTTCTACATGAATTCCAAGGTTATGGACATAATCATGATATTTAACAATGAGGAGTTCTCATCTCTTCTGACAATGGTTTGCAGGAGAATCTTGTGAGTTGTATCATTGTGTGCTTGAGAGCAAGTCGTTTCTTGAAAAGATGACGGTCTTGGAACACACACTTCCATTTTTTTTGCCAATAAGGGAAGCAGAAAATGATCTTCTTTCATCAAATGCTATGGTATGATTGGTTTCCTGCATTGGCTTTGTTGACTTGCACTTTCTTCTTTCTGTACTTGTTCAGTTGTTCTCAATATTTGTTCTTATGGTTGCTTTCAGAAATTTATAGATCATATTGGAGAACTTTTACAGGCTTATGTGGATAGACGGGAACAGGTATGCTGTTGGTGTAATAGGAGATCACGTGTACCTTTTTTTAAAATATATATGTATATATATAGTATTATGAGTGTGGACACTAGTCCTTGATTTTGTTTTGGCCAAATATACCATATCAGTTGGTAAAAATTCGGTGAAAAAAAAAGTTTTCTAGTTTTGTAGTTAATGCCTGACCCCTTTCCAAACTTTCCTATTCTCATGCAGGTTCGGCTTGTGAAGGAATTGTACGGAAACCAAATTGGAGAACTTTATCATAGCCTGTCCTACCAGATGATTGAGTTTTCACTAGATGATTTTGATTGGTCTGCATTTTGTTTTTATGATTGCTTTTGGAATTTTACTTATATATTTCACTGAATTAATGTTGATTCTAATCTTGTACCTCAATCCTTTATGTTTGAAATTTACATTTATGTTTCCAACGAGATGTGTTTTGTTTTCTTATCTAAATTTTAGATCTTTTACAACAGTTTCAAATTTTTGTGCCTGTCTGTGGAAGCAGGGTTGTTTGCAATCTTTGTACCCTACTATTATTCTTGGAGTTTTGTACAGAAAAGATCCAGACTTCGAATATAAAAAAAATATTGGGGATGCATCAATGAATCTGAAAATAAAACTCGTGCTGGAAATAGTTTCAATTATTTATTTTTAGAATAGAAGTTACTTATCTGTTAATAGAAATCTCACCATGCTTCTGTTTATTTATTTATTAACTTTAAAATCTTTTTGATACCCCGTCCACAGTATAGACATTTTGGTGGATATTACAAAATCAAGCTTGTTAATCCAATTGCGTTGCTCACATATTGAAATATATGATGGTTATGCCTATATCTCTATCTTACTTTACAAATTATCTTTATGAGATTTTTAAAAGGTATCAAGTATAAACCGGATTAATTTATTATTACAAAACATTTTCTGATAACATGTTCATCTTGCTAACAATGTAAGTTTTATGTTGCAGTAAGGTAACCGTTGCACTTAGATATGTGGATCTTGTCTCTGTACTTCCTTCTCGTATCAAAGTACTAGCATGGCCAGTGCAACAATCCAAGAAAAATAGTTTGAATACATTGACTATGAGTAGAAAGGAAAATGAGATTATTGCAGGTCAAACTGGTCCCGTTCACCTGCTCTATGCCGAGGACGCATTACGAAACATGAGCCTACCGGAAGGTCGGACTTATTTCCTAAGTTTAACAATTTTTTACTTATCTCAGTTGAATTACAAATGGATGCTATTTTATACCCCTTCTTATGACTTACGAGGTTTATCTCTCCCAGTCAAACTGCGCTGTTCAGTGAGAAATCTTCTTGCTGTTATGTAGATTTTGTGTGTTCGTGTATTTCATGCGCACATGAATTATTTATGTATTTGTGTGTGTGTCTCTATATATATACCTGCGAGGCTGCTTTTGATTTCTTTTAGGAATATTAATGTTCACTATGCAAGGAGATGCATTACCTCGTTTACAGAAAAGTCTCCTATGGAATATTGCCATTAATGCTACCGGAATGTTTTTTGGGTCTTAGTTTAGATCAAATTACTTCAAAAGAATAACAGCAGTTTAAGCCTGTAACTTCTTATAGACATTTAGATAATAATGTAATAACATGTACAGACTCCGGAGCCTTTTTAATTTGAGACTTATTTTAGTGCTGTGTTTTATTTCTTGGAGATTCTTCTTTCCTCCTCTTGATTCTTATTTCTGCTTCCCGCTCCAGCTTATGCAGAGATTGTGCTGAATTTGCCACGAGCTCTGCAGCAAATATTTCAGTAGAGGGCTTCCTCTTAGTGCTTCATTCTCTTTTTCTGTAATGGTTTACTATTTGAAGGCAAGTTGATTGGACTCGAGCTCTTGGTTGGCTATCAAGAAATAAGATATAGCATTACTCTTCTATTTTAAATATAATGTTTATTCTTATCACTGTATATATTAGAAATGTATGGCCTTAGGCCCTTAGTTTACTACTGTCGGTGTCTTTTTGTCGATAAATACTTGTATCATACTATTTCATCTCTTCAAATTGTCATGACTTATTTCAACGGATACATCTGATGGGACTCAAAATTAATCCAGTGGTTTACATATCTACTAGTAGTAGGCTCGTGATGGACCAGTGAATCAGTTTGAAAAACAAGGGGAAAGAAAACTGACCCAAAACAAAATAGTAATCACTTTCCTTTTTGGTTCTTTTATCAACCAATCCTTGTCGAAATCTCCATCCTCAATAAGTTTCTCTCTAATCAATCACATTGTGATATATACATATCTCTGTGTGTGTGTGTTTGTGAGACTTGATATGAAATCATCTTGGTTAGTTGACTTTATGAAGGTGAAGGCTGCTATTTCCATTGCAATTCATACTTATGATGCTCTCTAGATCCATGTTGGTATTATTTGGTTTGTCCACTAGCAACGAAGAAGATGCATCATGTGAGTCACTACTGGTAACTATTCTTCAACATGGGCAAAGGCCATGTGGCAGTTTTTAAGGGCTCGGATGTATTATAAAAACGCTGGTAAACATTTAATGTTGTCACATGATAGTAATACTAGATGGAACACGCGCGTAGCACGTATAGAAAAATTAGGTTTTTTTTTAATTAAATTAATTAAAATATCACTTAATTATAATATAGAAAAGTTGCATATTTTTTTATACATATAAAATTAAAAAAAACTTAAATAACTAAAAAAATACATTATTTTCTAAAAGAAATCATATAATACGGTTGAGAAAGAATTAAATTAAATAAATATCCATCAATAAATTAAAACTTTTCACAAATATTTATAATTTGGATTTATAATATAAAATATTAAAGTAGATGCAAATATTACATTTTAACACAATACAATATTGACGGAAAAAGGAAAAAAATTAATTAAAATTATTAAAATCAAATCATCCTAATAACCTCAACAAAAAAAACTTTTAAAATTTAAACTTTAAACAAAATAAAAAAAAATGAATGCTTTTTTTTTAAAAAACCAATAAATACTTTTAAATAAATACCAAAGTATAGAGCAAACATAAAATAGAAAAGTGATAATATAGAGATAAATTATGAATGATAGATTATATGGTAATAATTGATTAAATAATTAATTAATTTTTTTATCAAGTGTAATTAATAATATTAAATTAAAAAAAAAGAGATATATAACTAAAATATATTCTCTACTACAAGATAAGATAATATAATTTGATCAAATTTACTAAACTAACTTTCTATTTAAATTTATTAAAAAAAACCCACTATTTAAATTTTAGCCTAAAAAAATTCACTCTTTTTTTAAATAAAAAATAAAAAGATGATCAAACCAAGATAAAATTTATGTGGGTCAAATCTTTTTTCAAAGAATGATATGAAAGTGCTACTATTGCGTTCACATAAATCTCATTCCTATCATAATTAATTGCTACTTTTTAGTATAGTAGACAGATTTTGTGTAATAAAATATTTTATATAATAACAACTTATACTTTTTATATGGAATTACTTACGATAGAGTATTTCAATTATGTTAACTTTACATTTCTTTGTTCCTAGAATAATATGTTTTTATTAACTAAAATTTTATCTATAATTTAAAAAAAAAATGAAAAATAGAGTAATTTTCATGATTTAAAATTTTATAATGTAATGCATTTTACTTTTAATAAGTTGTTGTATAAAAATGATTGAATAAAAAAGAATAATTATATTAGAAGAGTGAGATTATTACGTTGGTCTTGGTCTTGAATGAGAGAACAAATTTATTTAGAAAAAGCATGAAAAAGAAAATACATGAACCAAGCAATAAGACAAAAAAAAATGTGGATTAGTTGAGACTTTTATATATGTTATAGATATAGATACCAACAACAAATATTCCTTATAATCCCATATGGCCACAAAAGTGACTATCAGGCATAAAGAAAGTGTGGATTTATTGTTGAATCCAACAGAGCAGGTATATATGTATACATATATGCGTTATGGATTAATGCATGTATATATTTATATTATCATTAAGAGTTGTATTTTAAAAGCGTGCATACATATATAGGTACTTTTCTTCTTGTCCAATTCCCAACATTAAGTTGTCACATGATGGTATACAACCACGTTTTGACTCAGATAATATAATAACACTTTCTTCCTTAATCACGAGGAGTACTATAGCTAGTAGAAGCAACAAACAATAATTCGCCATCACTATAATTTTCAAAAGACTAAAAAACAACATCAATAAATATCAACAAAATGCCTTGCCTTTCCATTAAAACATTCCTCTCTGTTTTTAAATTCTCCGAACCCCACACATGATGTCATCCCCTTTACAGCTAAGAGCAGCCCACCTCCCATTATCCTCCCTTCCTTTTTTTACATTTGCTTACATAAACACATATAAACAATTCATTAAGACATAAATCATTGGAAAGCAACACTTAATCATTTCATGGTAAACTAAGCTAAGGTGAACTAAACTAAACTACTAGAGAGTAAATAGATTAAGTTAAATGAATTCTCCAACTCTGTTCTCTCTATCTTTTCTCTTTCTCCTCCTCCTCCTTAGTAGTCCTAGTACTACTGGTACTAGTCACCCTCACACTCATCTTCGGAAAGACTACTACAAAGACTCGTGCCCAAATGTGGAGTCATTAGTTCGAGCTGCAGTGAAAGAGAAGTTTCAACGGATCATCACAACAGCTCCAGCCACTCTAAGGCTCTTCTTCCATGATTGCTTCATCCGGGTTTGTTTTGTTTTTTGTTTTTGTTTTTTTACTTTTCTTTGTATTTATATAGTATGTTTTATTTAAAATGTAGGGATGTGATGCTTCAATAATATTGTTTTCGAGGAATGGCACTGGCACAGCGGAGAAGGATAACTCGGATAATCTTTCGCTGGCCGGAGATGGATTTGACACGGTCATCAGAGCAAAGGAGGCTGTTGATAGAGTCCTTGACTGCAAGCATAAAGTTTCTTGTGCCGACATTTTGGCTTTGGCTACTAGGGATGTTGTCAAATTGGTAAACTCTCCTTTTTCCAATAATTGACTGAATATTATTACTTTTCGAAATGCCTCCTCTTTATTACATTAATCTTCTTAATTAGTTTACTCACTTTAAAATATGATGTGCGTGAGTATTGATGTATATATATATATTTATGTGTATGTATATGTATATATACTTGTTTGGTGCAGACAGGGGGACCATTTTATGAAGTGGAACTGGGAAGACTTGATGGGAGAATCTCTACTAGAGCCAGTGTACGTCACCATCTACCTCGACCAGAATTCAGAGTGCACAAGCTCAAGACAATGTTTGTCTCACATGGTCTCAATCTAATCGACCTTGTTGCACTCTCAGGTAAAATACAAAACAAAAATAAACAATGAAACGTACTATGATGAGTATGTATGATAATGAGATCACTACAATTGACAATTCAGATGTGTTAGTTATAGTTATTTTTCTTTTTTTTTTTTAATTGTTTATTGTGTTTGTGTAGGAGCACACACGATTGGATTCTCCCATTGCAACAGAATAACGAAGAGGATATATAGTTTTAACAGCAAAACCAGAATTGATCCGACTCTTGATCTGCAATACGCAAAGGTGCTCCAACAGCAGTGTCCAAGAAATGTAGACCCTAGTGCTGTCACAGACATGGATCCAACCACACCCCAGACCTTCGATAACGCCTACTTCAAAAATCTACAACAAGGGAAGGGCCTATTCACCTCTGATCAAACCTTGTTTACTGACAAAAAAGCAAGAAATTTTGTGGACCTTTTTGCATCCAACTCCACAGCTTTTGAAGAGGCTTTTGTGGTTGCCATGACTAAGCTTGGCCGTATTGGGGTCAAGACTGGGAACCAAGGGGAAGTTAGGCGTAATTGCGCTCTTGTTAACTAGATTTTCATACAAGCTTACCTTTACTTTCGAAAGCTTTTTTTAACAATAATATATAGTTCTTTTAGATATCCATATTCTGACCTCTTATATACAAAGAGCTGAGAGAGAAATTGAATAGTAAAGCCTTTTGTGCCATCTATTAAGCTTAAAAGGGTATCTATTGTTATATTATTTTAAATAATATAATATTAAATAGTGTCATAAAATGTGATTTGTCACACATTATAACATATTATTGAGAGTTACAAAATCAGTTACAAATTTGTAACTCCTTAATATCACCTATTAATGTGTAGATTTTATGTTATACATTTTGATTTGAATTCATCAAAGCCATAAGTAAAATGATTGTTGGAGACATGATTTTAACCCCCATAATGTGTATGGAGGTTACAAAATCATATGGGAAGACGATAAAACCGTTTGGAAATGCAAATGTTGAGTTTTGTTGAAATTGGAGTTGTGGCTGCGGCCACTGATTATCCCTGGCCGCAGCCTGGGGGACAGAGGCCAGTGGCCCGGCTAGGGACACTAACAGCCAACTCCAACTTCTTTTTTTCATTTTGAACGGTTCTAACACCTCATGTAACACTAAAAACTCATTTTTAATTCTATAAACATCCAATTAAACATTGGTAACAACCACGGGAGTTGGTGGAATTTGAAATTCAAAGTGTAACGTTCCAAAATTTCCTAATAAGGCTTAGGGCCTTGATTAGGAGGCCAGGATGGCAATATATGGAATTATGTGCTTATTTGTTATATTTAATTATAATTATGTGATTATATAACTAGTTGTGCATGTTTAAAGGTATTAAATATGCATGTGGGCCCATAACCCACAAGTCCCAGAATCGAAACTTGGCTCTGATACCAAGTTGTAACGTCCTCCTACTAAGATGTGGGCCCATATGCGTATTTAATACATTTAAACATGCATAACTAGTCATATAATCACATAATTACAACAAAATATAACAAATAAGCACATAATTCCATATATTGCCATCCTAGCCCCCTAATCAAGGCCCTAAGTCTTATTAGGAAATTATGGGATGTTACAACTATCATTTCCTTACAGAAATTTCGTACTCGAAATTTTACATGAACAGCTCGGGATATTGAGTCTGCATATCCGCCTCCAGCTCCCAAGTCACTTCCTCGACCTTGCTGTTCCTCCCTAATACCTTAACTAAAGGTATAATCTTGTTCCTCAGGACCTTGTCCTTCCTGTCTAGAATTTTGTAACGCCCTACTTCCTTAGAGCCGTTACTAAGTGAGTTTTAAAACAAAACAGTGTGCAATGAACTCGCTAACCGAGGTTTTGAAACAAAAGTGTGCTTAATTAAAAGTTAGGGCTGTAATCTTTGAAAATGCGTTGACTCAATAAAAACTTCTAGTATTAAACACTTGGGATCCCAAAATAAGGTTTGAAAACTATTTACATATTGAAATAAGTTTACAGTTGTTTAATCATAAAATCATAGATTATTACAGCCATTTTCAAGTAAACCCCCAACCAAAGCAGTCGGGCAGGCCAAACATGTACGCGTCGCTTCACGCTCTCCGTACTCATGGTTGGTTGACTCAGTCTTTGCCCTACCTGCAACACGGAGCACCCGTGAGCCGAAGCCCAGCAAGAAAACTCATGCAGAACATAACATATGCCAATATATATAGTTAATCATATCAGATAGCCCACAGATAAACAAGTCAACCATTAGACTAAGCAAACACGGCCAAGCCGCCCCAGAGCCTTACCGAAGCCTGGGGTATCGGTTCTCACCGCGAGGATAACTCATGTATCCCTTGGGTCCCACCCTGAATATAGCATAACACATGTATCCACTGGGCCCCGCCCTGACTATAGCATCCCATGTGCTAGGTGTTACTTTCGGCCCCACGGCCGCCCCGGCCTACGCCGTACTCGGCCCCACGGCCGCCCCGACCTACACCGTACTCGGCCCTTGCCGTTCATTTCATCATAATCACACGTATAGTACATTCGAAATAAACATTCACACACATCACGGTTCATTTACGGTTAAACATTTACACATAATACAGTCCGGGGCCATGCCCTACAATCACACAGTGGGGCCATGCCCTATTATCGGGTGTTACCGTTTTCTTACCTTTCCAATCAATAGCTTAGATCACCTGACTCCTTGAGCACGATCCCACTCGAGCCTTAGCGCACACCTAGGCACAAACATAGGTCAAAGTCAACACCGAACCCCAAGTCCGAATACCTAGCCTCGGGACCAATCCCGAGCCCCCGGGAAGTCCTAAATCCCCAAAACAAAGTGGCGGAATCGAACCCCGAACCCTAGGTCAAAATCCCTCATCAAAACCCAAAAATTCACCTCTGTGAACAGTGCAGCGCTACAGCGCTCTAAATAGGGCGCTGTAGCGCTACAAGCAGAACACCCCTCCAGAAACAGGGACTAGCGCTACAGCGCCCACTGACTAGCGCTGTAGCGCTAGTTGCAGCCCAGAAAACCCAAAATCGCATTTCTGCGATTTCTTTCACCCAATCTCAAACCAAACTTCCCCAAATCTTTACCAAACTCAAAATCAAGCTTATGAACACTCTCCATTCATCCCAAGCATCCCAAATCCTCAAATCCCAAGATCATTTATCCCAAATCTCAAAATCTACCATGAACAACCCTAAACCAGAAATTCATGCAAACCACAAAGATAAAGTCTTAGAAATCATACCATTGCTGCAAATTTCGACCTTGAATCAACCCTAAGCCTCCTTAGCTTGCTCTCCCTCAAAGCTTGCCCAGAAATCCCTAAAATTCCCATCAACTCAGCTCAAAACATAGCTTGAACCATCAAAACCCTTAAAAACCGAAAATCTCTAAAACTTACCTCAAACATTGATGTGTTCTTGCCAAATCTTCAAGTCTAACCCAAGATCCTTGATGCTCAGCCTATCCTTGCTCTCCACTAAGCTTTGCCCCAGGAAAAATGGAGTGGAATGGTGCAAAAATGCACAAACCGACCCTTTGGAAAACCCACCTGTTTTTCCCTCTTCTCTTTCTTTCCTTTTCCTTCTTTTCTTTCTTTTCTTTCTTTCTCTCCACAGCCAACACTCTCTATAAATCCCACTAAGTGTAAAGCCTCATAAATCAATTTCTAAAAGCCAAATGACCAAAATGCCCTTCCTATTAATTCTCAATCCATTTGTCCAAATAGGGCCGTTTTAGTCATTTTATCCAATTCCCGCTAATCCTCAAGTGTCCCTAATATTTTCCCGTTGCTTTCCAACACTCGATTAACCACCAAATAAATATTCCCCATCATCAAAATAAATCTCAATCTATTCTCTGAATTCCTGTTCATACCCCCAGGCTCGCCCCGAGCCGGGTATAAATTCCTGTCATCACTTTCCGCTAGCCTGCTCACTGGGATCGCCTCGAGTCACAAAGCACAGATACATCCACATACCACTGTGGCCTCAACAATCAACACATATCAATACAGTTACGCCCAATCATGGCCAAAATTACAATTATGCCCTTCTAACACGATCCGGGCCTACATGCATACTAACATACATAGTCATGCATCTCAGATAAACAAATAGTCATATAACATGCTTTAAATCATAACCATGCATTTAAATCATTAAAATCACACATAAATCCCATCATGCCCTCCTGGCACGCTAATCAAGGCCCTTAAGCCTTATTAGCGAATTTGGGTCGTTACAAATTTGTTCTTCATAAGACAAGTCTGCCTCCAATTCCAGATCCTCATAGCTCAATACATGAGTCCATCTGACACATACTTCCTCAACATGGAAATATGGAATACATTATGCACACTAGACAGTGCAATGGGTAAGGCCAACCTGTAGGCCACCTGCCCGATCCTCTCCAAGATCTCAAATGGTCCCACAAACCTAGGGCTCAGCTTGCCCTTCTTCTCGAACCTCTTCACCCCTCTCAGAGGTGAAACCCTAAGGAAGACATAGTTTCCCACCTAGAACTCTACGTTCCTTCGCCTCAGGTCTGAATAGCTCTTTTGTCTACTTTGAGATGCGAGCATCCGAGCTCTAATCTTCTTGATAGCCTCGAGGGTCCTTTGTACTACCTCAAGACCTAAGTATTTCCTCTCACCCATCTCATCCCAGTGAATGGGTGATTTGCACTTCCTACCATATAGCATCTCATAAGGTGCTACCTCAATGGTAGACTGATAGTTGTTGTTATAGGAAAATTCTATCAAAGGCAAATATTTACTCCAGAACCCTTCAAAGTCCAACACACATGCTCTCAACATGTCCTCCAATATCTGGATAGTCCTCTCAGACTGGCCATCGGTCTGAGGATGATAAGCTGTGCTGAACTTCAACTGTGTACCCATTGCCCTCTGCAAACTTCCCCAAAACTTGGAAGTAAAGATAGGATCTCTATCAGACACGATAGACCTCGAAGTCTCATGAAGGCGAACTATCTCCCTCACATAGAGATATGCATACTGGTCAACCGTGTAATTCGTCTTCACCGGTAGAAAATGAGCTAATTTCGTATATTGATCCACGATGACCCAAATAGAATCATGCTGGCCCACTGTCCTGGGGAATCCTACCACGAAATCCATCGTGGTATCCTCTCACTTCCACTTTGGAATATCCAGAGGCTGTAACAGCCCTGCTGGCCTCTGATGCTCAGCCTTAACTTGCTGACAAGTCAGGCACCTTGCCACATACTTAGTTACATCCTTCTTCATCCCAGGCCACCAATATAAAGCTTTCAGATCCTGGTACACCTTCGTGGTGCCCTGATGAAGAGAATAAGGGGTAGTATGAGATTTATCTAGAATCTCCTGTCTGATCTCAGTGTCCATCGGAACGCAAATCTGATCCTTATACCTCAATAAGCACATACTTGACACCGTATAGTCCTTAGCTACTTCAGCTAGGACGTCTCCTCTAATCTGCCCCAACTGTGGATCATCTAACTGTTTCTCCTTGATTCTCTCCAAGAGAGTAGACTGTAAAGTGATATTGGCTAACCGGCCCACTACTAACTCAATCCCTGCTCTAGTCATGTCATCAGCCAATCTCCTCGATACCTGTCTGACACAATATAATTGTTCCGGACCCTTCCGGCTTAAGGCATCTGCTACCACGTTGGCTTTCCCAGGGTGATAAAGAATCTCACAATCATAATCATTTACCAGCTCTAACCAATGTCTCTGCCTCATGTTCAGATCCTTCTGGGTGAAGAAGTATTTTAGACTCTTGTGGTCAGTGTATATCTCACACTTCTCACCATACAAGTAATGCCGCCACACTTTCCGTGCAAAAACTACCACTGCAAGCTCTAAGTCATGCATGGGGTATTTCTGCTCATATTCCTTTAATTGACGTGATGCGTAGTGTAACGCCCTGGATAACCACGACCGTTACACTGTGTGTTTATGAAAGTGCAAGACTTGATAATCAAGTCATTTAGTTAAAAATGTGACACTAAAACCATAATTGAACTAGGGTTAAGAGATTTTGGTCATAAAAGATAAATTTCATTTAAATAAACGTTTGATACATGAGATCCCAAAATCAGGGTTGGTCCAGCTTACTCCTGCCTTTACCTGCACCATGCAGCACTCGTGAGCCAAGGCCCAACAAGAAAACCATAATACAGAGCATAACCGATAACAATAATCAAACAATTCACAAAACGTTAATCAAATACTCGGCAGACCACATCGTTCACATAATCAGTAATAACAATCACAAACCAACAATCTATCATCCAAGTAATTAACATGTCTTAATAAACAGATTAACAACAGTAAATACATCTCACAATATCTAGGGTCGACACCCTTAGGCCGCACCCTCTGTTTATCCCACTGACTCCAACTCACTTAGGCTGAGCTCAGTGATTATATAGTTAACCTCAGCTACCAATGGCCGAGCCGCGTCCTGTGCGCAAATATCAATTCCGGCACTCTTAGGCCGTTTATTTCATGCTCACATGGCATAATCCAATCATACAGCATGGTATACAAGTATAGGGAACTCATAGTCCCAACATAGTCACATAACCGGGTGCAGTTTTCTTACCTTTGCTTCCGAGCGGAGAAGGTGAACTGATTCCGAGCACGGTCCTTAGCCTTGAGCCTTGGCAATAAACCTGGTCACAAAGGCCACTGATAACTATCAACTTCCAATTAGAAATAAAATACCTAGGGAATAAAAGTAGCCTTTAACTTAAACTAGGGGTATAATTGTCATTTATTCCTAATTCCCACTAATTCCTCGAGTGTTCCTAATATTTACCACTTAAATCCCATCATCAAATTAATCACCAATTATTTACCCAATGTCTAATAATCTCCAATATATTTCCTAAATTCCCAAAAATAGCCCCAGGCTCCCCCCAATTCGGGTATAAATCCCCGCCGTGACTATTTCGTCAAACCGCTCTCTAGGACCGTCTCGAGCCATTTGCTGCAAATATATCCACATAATAATGTGGTCCCAACAATTTGCCACAAATAATCACATTTATGCCCCCAACAAGCCAAAATTACAAGTATGCCCCTATAAGCTAAACAAGGCCCGCATGCATATTAATACTCATAAACATGCATTTCACATATCCATATAATCATATAAGCATGCTTATCACATAATCATGCATTTAATCATTTAAATCACACATAAACCAATTATGCCCTCCCAGCACACTAATCAAGACCCTTAAGCCTTATTAGTGATTTTGGGTCGTTACAACTATCCCCTCCTACTGAGAATACTGATCCCACATTGCTGACTCAAGCTCCCAGGTCGCTTCCTTGACCCTGCTATTCCTCCACAACACTTTAACTAGAGGAATCGTCTTGTTTCGTAGAACCCTATCTTTTCGGTCTAAGATCTGAACGGGTCGCTCCTCATAAGACAAGTCTGTCTGCAATTCCAAGTCTTCATACTTCAACACATGCGTTGTATCTGAGACGTACTTCCAAAGCATAGAAACATGGAATATGTCATGAACTCCCGGCAATGACGGTGGCAAAGATAACCTATAAGTCACCTGTCTGATCCTCTCCAGGATCTCAAAAGGTCCAATGAATCTAGGGCTCAGTTTGCCCTTTTTCCCAAACCTTCTCACCCCTCACAGTGGTGAAACTCGCAGAAACACATGGTCCCCAACCTGGAACTCCATGTCCCTACGCTTAGGATCAGTGTAGCTTTTCTGTCTGCTCTGAGAAGCAAGCATTCTAGCTCGAATCTTCTCAATAACTTCATTAGTCTTCTGAACCATGTCCGATCCCAAATACTTCCTCTCACCCATCTCATCCCAATGAATGGGCGATCTACATCTCCTCCCATATAACATCTCATATGGAGCCACTCGAATCATTGGTTGATAACTGTTGTTGTATGAAAACTCAATCAACGGGAGATACTTACTCCAAGATCCTTCAAAGTCGATCACACATGCCCTAAGCATATCCTCCAACACTTGAATTGTACTCTCAGACTGTCCATTAGTCTGAGGATGAAACGCCGTGCTGAACTTCAACTGAGTTCCCATAGCCTTTTGCAAACTACTCCAAAACTTGGAGGTAAATATAGGATCCCGATCTGACACTATAGAATTAGGAACCCCGTGGAGACGTATAGTTTCCCTGACATACAACTCTGCATACTGATCCACCGTATAAGTCGTCTTCACTGGAAGAAAATGAGTTGACTTGGTGTATCTGTCCACTATCACCCACATCGAGTCATGAAGCCCCACTGTCCTGGGTAAACCTCCCACAAAGTCCATCGTAATATCCTCCCATTTCCACTTGGGAATACCCAGAGGCTGAAGTAACCCTACTGGTCATTGATGCTCAACTTTCACCTGCTGACAGGTTAAACACCTGGCCACGTACTCCACCACATCCTTCTTCATCCCGGGCCACCAATACAACGTCCATGATCCTGAAACATCTTCGTGGTACCTGGATGAAGTGAGTGCGACATAGTATGTGATTCATCCAGTATCTCTTGTCTAATCCTCATATCAGTCGGAACACAGTTCCGACCTTGATATCGTAGCAAACCAACCTCAGAAATAGAATATTCCTTAGCTGCTCCCGCTAAGACATTCTCTCTAACCTCTTGTAACTGTGCATCCACCAACTGACCCTCCTTATTTCGCTCTAGTAGGGTTAACTGCAAAGTAATGTTGGCCAACCGACTCACCACCAACTCTATCCTCGCTCTGGACATCTCATCCGCTAACTCTCTCGATATCTGAGTAGAATTGAATAACTGCCCTGAGCCCCTCCGGCTCAATGCATCTGCCACTACATTGGCTTTCCCTGGGTGGTAAAGAATATCACAGTCATAGTCCTTTACTAGCTCCAGCCAACGCCTCTGCCTCATGTTCAGGTCCTTCTGAGTGAAGAAGTACTTCAAACTCTTGTGACCAGTGTATATCTCGCACTTCTCCCCATATAGATAATGTCACCACACTTTCAGTGCGAATACCACTGCTTCCAATTCCAAATCATGGGTAGGGTACCACTGCTCATACTCCTTCAGCTGTTGTGATGCATAGGCTATAACCTTCCCATTCTGCATCAACACACAACCCAAGCCCAAACTTGATGTATCACAATATACCACAAACTTTCCTTCCTACGAAGGAAGACTCAACATAGGTGCAGTAATAAGTCGTCGCTTCAATTCTTGAAAACTGTTCTCACACTTGTCTGACCAGACGAACTTCAAATTCTTCCGTGTTAATTCTGTCATTGGTGCAGCAATCTTCGAAAACCCTTCTACAAACCGTCTGTAGTAGCCTGCTAACCCAAGGAAACTTTGAACCTCTGAGGCGTTCCTTGGCCTCATCCAATCTCTAACTACCTCCACTTTAGATGGATCCACCCTAATCCCATATTCACCAACAATATGTCCAAGGAATGTCACTTCTGGTAGCCAAAACTCACACTTCTTAAGCTTGGCGTACAACCAGTGTTCTCTTAACCTTTGTAAGACCTGTCGAAGATGTTGCTCATGCTCTGCCTCTGAACTGGAGTACACTAAGATGTCGTTGATGAAGATAATCACAAACTGATCCAAGAAGTCCTTGAATACCATGAGCATTAGGTCCATGAAGGCTGCTGGGGCATTGGTCAAACCAACGACATGACCAGAAACTCATAGTGCCCATACCTAGTTCGGAAGGCCATATTCGGTATATCCTCATCCTTTATCCTCAGCTGGTGATAACCAGATCGAAGATCAATCTTCGAGAATACCGTCTTTCCCTGCAGCTGGTCAAATGAGTCGTCAATCCTTGGTAGAGGATACTTGTTCTTGATATTCAACTTGTTCAACTCTCTATAGTCTATACACATCCTCAGAGTCCCGTCCTTCTTCTTCACAAACAAAACCGGAGCACCCCATGGCGAGTAGCTAGGCCTGATAAACCCTAAATCCAGAAGCTCCTGTATTTGTATCTTCAATTCTTTTAGTTCTGCCAGTGCCATTCTATATGGTGCCCTCGACACTGGCTTTGTCCCCAGTGCCAACTCAATGACGAACTGAATCTCCCTGTGCGGCGGCAACCCTGGTAAATCCTCAGGGAATACATCCAAGAATTCACGAACCAATTTAGTCTCCCCCGACCTTGTTGGCAAAACCCTAGTGGTATCCACCACACTAGCCAAAAAACCTATACATCCTCCCTGCAATAAGTCTCTGGCCCTCAACGCTGATATCATGGGTACACGGGGTCCACATACCGCACCCACGAAAACAAAGGGATCCTCTCCCTCTGGCTCAAAGGTCACCATCTTCTTCCTACAATAAATAGTAGCTCTGTATCTAACTAGCCAATCCATCCCCAAAATCATGTCAAAATCTTCCATACCTAACTTAATCAAGTCTACTGATAGGTCCCTACCATCAACCATCACTGGTAGTGCTCTAATCCACCTCCTAGAAACTATCAGTTCCCCTATAGGCAGTATCGTCCCAAACCCCGCAGTACAGTACTCACTAGGTCTACACAATCTATCAATTACCTTACTAGAAACAAATGAATGTGTATCACCAAAGTCAATCAATACAGTAAAAGGAGAGCCAGTGCTAGAAAGTTGACTTGTCACCACCAAGGGACTATCCTCGGTCTCTACCTGCGTCAGGGTGAACACTCGAGCAGGAGTCAAGCTGTCCACCTTCCCTGCTTCCCCTTTCTTCACTGTTGGGCAGTCCCTCTTAAGGTGTCCCACCACCCCACACACATAACAGGCCTTGGCCCGACATTCGCCCGGATGGCGCCTTCTGCACCTTGTGCACTCTGGGTAGCTCCTCCATGTGTCACCACCTCCCTGACGGCCACCCTGAACACTCCAACCCCTCCTATCAGGACCAGCAACGGTCGAAGTGTCAGGGGTCTTCCTCTTCAGATCATTAGGGCCGTCGCCCCTACCAGACCCAGAATATGGAGGCACTGCTGTGTGACCCTCCCGTCTTGCAGCATTTTCCCTCCGGATCTTGTTCTTCTCTTCCTCAGTGGTAAGAGCCTTCTCAACAGCCTGGGCATAAATTTTCCCCCAGGTACTGTTGTAATTCTCACATCTCGGGCTATAATAGCATTAAGCTCTCTGGTAAATCTGTCCTGCCTAACTGCATCAGTAGGCACAAGATCTGGTGCGAACTTCGCAAGTCTATCGAGCATCAGGGCATATTCTGTAACTGTCGTGTTGCCCTGAACTAACTCTACAACTTCATTCACCTTCGCTTCCCTGACGACAACGTTGTAGTACTTCTGACTGAACAAATCCTTGAATCCATCCCAACCCAGAGTAGTAACATCTCTAGTCGGTGATACCACTTTCCACCAAATGCGAGCATACTCTCTCAGCATATATGTGGCACAAGCTACCCTATCATGACCCTCTACCCTTATGAAGTCTAGGATAGTGGCAGTCATACTCATCCACTGTTTGGCCTTTAGTGGATCTGGTCCCCCCTCAAAAGTTGGAGGATGCTGCCTCCTGAACTGCTCATACAACAACTCCCACCTATTCCTAACTTCCAATGGCTGAACAATTGGTGCCAGTGGATCTGGTCCCCCCTCAAAAGTTGGAGGATGCTGCCTCCTGAACTGCTCATACAACGACTCCCACCTATTCCCAACTTCCAATGGCTGAACAACTGGTGCCACTGCAAGTGGCACAATAGATGCAGCACTCCTTGACGGAGCCTACTGTCTCAGAATACGAATATGCTCTTCTTGGCTTTGAAGCCGGGCTTGCATGTCTGCCATAATCTGTTGCCAGTTCTCAGGGACTGGCGGAGGTTTCTGGCCCTGATCATCATCCCTAGCCTCAAACCCAGTGCTGGCTAGTCGTATAGACCTCCTTGGACGCATAGCTATCCAAGTTAATCTGCAATCAACGACTCGGAGGTTAGACTATGATGACAGGGTAACAATCTTTCCACGTATCACCATTGGAACATAACCAATCATAAGCAATCAAGATATACGAGTTTATTCAAATATTCATCCACATGCAACAACAATGCTAATAAGCACGCCTTAATATCATCATACAACAGTTAAGGGACAGGCCTTATAAGTATCTCATGCTCCCTATTAATCAAACAGATAACAACAATCATAGTTCTTTTCAAACACTTAAGCATATAAACATGAATACACAATTACCAAACCCTGAGTCAAGCTTGTCTTTAGCGGCGAATGTACATGTCCAGCTAGTCTTCAAGAACCCTTAAACCTAGACCGCTCTAATACCAAGTTGTAATGCCCTTGATAACCAAGACCGTTACACTGTGTGTTTATAAAGATGCAAAACTTACTAATCAAGTCATTTAGTTAAAAATGTGGCACTAAAACCATAATTGAACTAGGGTTAAAAGATTTTGGTCATAAAAGATAAATTTCATTTAAATAAATGTTTGATACATGGGATCCCAAAATCAGGGTTAAAGAACAGCTTACAAAATTTCAAAGGTTATGTACAACCACAAGTCACTCTAATGGCAAAATAGGCATTTTAGGTCCTGATTAATTTAATCTCCACATTTTGCCTATAAATAGAGTCTTGTAAGACCATTTGGGGGGCTCTTCTTCTTCATCTTTTCAACATCTTCTACACATATTTTTCTCTTTTTTCTCTACCATTTTCATCTTTTGAAGAGCATGTCAAGTATGTTATTTTGTAATTTTTATTTCAATCTAGTTATGAGCTTCTAATCTTTTTCAAAGGTTATTAAGATGATGATGAAGCAAAATGTAACTAGATAGTATTTTTTTATTGTATGTTGATTTCCCATTTGTGTAACATTGTTTATGGATTTTTCTATCAAAGATATGCATTTTTCATCTATTATTGAGTGTTAAAGCATATTACACTTAGTTCTTCATTATGCAAAAATATGATATTCTTTGATTAAATGTTTTTCATTAAATTGTTCACATCTAATTCTTAGAGCATAAGTATCATATTTTGCCTAAACACAATCTCTTTGATTTTTTGTAGTTTCATTAGGTTGTAACACAACTAATGCTTAGAAATTATATCTTATATAAGTGAAGAAAAATCCTACCTTTTTGAAAGAGTAACTTGTGCTTGAATAGAAAATATATTTTGAAAAAAATATATAGTGTGATTTATTTCAACTATGTTAAAACTTGGGAATCAATATACTTATAAATACTATTGAACTTGCATTTTGTGGATTCTAAAATCTTAATAATCTTATTTTACATATATCATTTGAAAACCATTTTTCTATTTAATCTTAAATTTTTTTATTACTTGTCTTTTATTTTTCTAAAACAAAATCTCATCAAATATTTGGAACTAGGTTAGAATATTATTGCTTTGTTTGAAATAGTTTCTTTTGATGTTAGTCAACTCCCATGGGTTCGACCTCGTACTTACATGAACATTATATTCCGAAACGATTCGTGCACTTGCGAGCTTAAATATTAAAACACCCTCTTTTGGGATTCAACAAGTTTTTGGCAAAAACTTGATGGACCCAAAACGGGTATGTTTTAAATATTTATACTCGCAAGCACACGAATCGTATTTATAGAATAGTTTTCGTGTAAGCACGAGATCGAACCCAAAGGAGTTGACTAAAATCGAAAAAGGAAACTATTTTAAATCAAAATTAATAAATTCTAACTTAGATCCAAAAATTGATGAAAATTTGAATAATGAAAATAAAAATAAAAGACAATAATAAAGATATTAAAGACTAATATATAAACATAAATTAAAAGTAAAAATTAAGATGGTAAAATAAGATTATTAAGGATTAGAATCCACAAAATATAAGTTAAATAATATTTATAAGTGTATTGATTCCCAAGTTTTAGTGATAGTTAAAATAATTCAAACTATCATTTTCCAAATAGATTTATATTTTTAAGCACAAATTACTTCTAAAAAGATAGGATTTTTCTTAACTTTTCAAAATTATAATTTCAAAGTATTTAGTGTAAATCAATCTAATGAAATAACAAATAAATCAATGAACATTATTTATAAGGCAAAACATAATATTTTTGTTCTAAGCATGGATGTGTACAATTTAATGACACATCTTATATAAAGAATATTATGTTTTTGCACTAATGAAGAACAAAGTGTATATATATGCTAACAATCCAAAATACATGATATTTAAGATGAAAGAAAATATTTGAAGAAGAAAATCCATAAACTTTATTGCACAAAATGAGAAATCAACATACAAAATAAATACTATCTAGTTACAAATTGTTTCATCATCACCTTAGTAATCTTAGAAATATTAGAAACACATAACTAGAGTAACAAATACAAACTAAAAATTACAAACATAGATAGGAAAATTTGGAGGAGAAACCCCAAAAATTTCCTCTAAAAATACATAAAAAAATAACCAAAAGGAAGAAGAAGATGAAGAGAATGGAGAGGATTTGAAATGTGTAGAATTTGGTATAGTAACCTCTCTCAAAATGGACACCCTAAAACCCTTATTTATAGCCAAAAATGATGATTTAAAATAATCAATTTAAATTAATTAAATTGATTAAATTAATTTAATTAAGTATAATATGGCAAATAGGGATAAATTATAGGGTGTAATAATTATGTTTTGGGGTAAAAAGTGTAGAAAGTGAGGTAACAATGTGGTATTTTTGTCATAGGGGAAAAATGGTACAAAAGTATTTTTTGTTGGGCTCAAGAACAACATAGCATGCAAAGGTTTGGTGGCTGGCGCTGGCATTTGGTGGAGAGCAGCTGAAGCAGGCGGAAATGGGCTGGCCTTGACTTGGGCCTTGGTTGATGCATGGCTGGAGAAGTCAATGGATGCTGAGGAGAAGACTTTGCCGAGGAGGTGGTGCACGGCTGGTGGAATGCTTGCTGAAGGTGATATGTGTTGATGGCTGAATGAATTGATTGAAGAGGAAGCCACGGCTGGGAGGGAACTGAATCATTGGGCTTGGATTGAAGCTTGGGCCATAAGCTTGGGCTTGGCGAATTGGGCCTTGGTTGAATGGAGGATTGGTGGCATTGGCCATTTACCACTTTTCTTCTTTTCTTTCTTGAAAATGCCATAATTTTTCTTTATTTTTCTTTCTTTTCAAGAGCATAAATTCCCTACAAAATAAATATAAAATAAATCATAATATAATATTTTCAACTATAAAATAAATCAATTTAACTCTTTGAAAATATTAATTATAACTTAATTTATATTTTATATTTAAGTTCAATAATACAACATTTTTTATCACTAACTTAACAATAATAATTCAAATAATTAACTACAACATTTTACAACAAAATAACTATAAAAACACACAAAAATATATAAAATTAAAATAAGACTAATAAATTCAAAATTACATAAAAACTTAATAAATCAATTAAAAACTCAAGAATTAAGTAACAATTAGCACATAAAAAGTGGTAAATAACTCTATTTTGTAGAGTTATCAGGTCCTCCTATCCCTGTATCATCTCTCAGCTGTGGCGGCCGAGTAGCTGACTATGTACATTCTGCCCCAGAGCTCTCCAATTCAGGGTTGGTCCAGCTTACCCTTGCCTTTACCTACACCATGTAGCACCCGTGAGCCAAGGCCAAGCAAGAAAACCATAATACAAAGCATAACCGATAACAATAATCAAACAATTCACAAAACGTTAATCAAATACTTGGCAGACCACATCGTTCACATAATCAGTAATAACAATCACAAACCAACAATCTATCATCCAAGTGATTAAGATGTCTTAATCAACAGATTAACAACAGTAAATACATCACACAATATCTAGGGTCGACAGCCTTAGGCCGCACCCTATGTTTATCCCACTAACTCCAGCTCACTTAGGCCGAGCTCAATGATTATATAGTTAACCTCAGTTACCAATGGCTGAGTCGCGTCCTATGCGCAAATATCAATTTCGCCACTCTTAGGTTGTTTATTTCATGCTCACATTGTAACGCCCTACTACCTAAGTGGCAAAACAGGGTTCATGTAACGCCCTACTTCCTTAGAGCCGTTACTAAGTGAGTTTTTAAGACAAAACAGTGTGCAATGAACTCGCTAACCGAGGTTTTGAACAAAAGTGTGACTAATTAAAAGCTAAGGCTGTAATCTTTGAAAATGCGTCGTTTCATTAAAACTTCTATCATTAAACATTTGGGATCCCAAAATAAGGTTTGAAAACTAATTACATCTTGAAATAAGGTTACAGTTGTTTAATCATAAAATCATAGATTATTACAGCCATTTTCGAATAAACCCCCAACCAAAGCAGTCGGGCAGGCCAAACATGTACGCGTCGCTTCACGCTCTCCGTACTCATGGTTGGTTGACTCAGTCTTTGCCCTACCTGCAACACGGAGCACCCGTGAGCCGAAGCCCAGCAAGAAAACTCATGCAGAACATAACATATGCCAATATATATAGTTAATCATATCAAATAGCCCACAGATAAACAAGTCAATCATTAGACTAAGCAAACACGGCCAAGCCGCCCCAGAGCCTTACCGAAGCCTGGGGTATCGGTTCTTACCGCGAGGATAACTCATGTATCCCTTGGGTCCCACCCTGAATATAGCATAACACATGTATCCACCGGGCCCCGCCCTGACTATAGCATCCCATGTGCTAGGTGTTACTTTCGGCCCCACGGCCGCCCCGGCCTACGCCGTACTCGGCCCCACGGCCGCCCCGGCCTATGCCGTACTCGGCTCTTGCCGTTCATTTCATCATAATCACACATATAGTATATTCGAAATAAACATTCACACACATCATGGTTCATTTAAGGTTAAACATTTACACATAATACAATCCGGGGCCATGCCCTACAATCACACAGTGGGGCCATGCCCTATTATCGGGTGTTACGGTTTTCTTACCTTAATTCCAAATGCTTTAAATAGAAAAATGACGGCCCCCGAGCACGATCCACCTCTCGAGCACTAGCTTAACACCTAGTCACAACCAAGATAATGGATACCAATAAGATTAATCTAAAATGAGTTTCTAAACCAAGTTCTAGTCCTCGGAACATTGAACTTCACCAAAAATATAAAAAGATTCAATCCCGAGCACCCGTGGTTAAATTCCCAAGCTTAGATTCTCAAAATCCCAAAATTCCTTAAGCGCCGCGGCATGGCCCCCAAACAGAGCCACAAAATGCCCAGAAACAGGTAAGGGCCGCGGCCCTACAAGGACCATGCCGCGGCCCGCCCTCCATCCTCAGCACAACTTAGCCTTCAAGGGCCGCGGCCCTCCAAGAACCATGCCGCGGCCCGACCCTTCGAACCCAGAAAAACCCACCATTTTCAAGCTTAAAACCTCACCTTAAGCCATCCCAAAACTCCCAAATCAAAACCAATTAATAATCACAACATTAGGATGGTTTAAACAACACAATTCCACCAAAAATCCAACCTAACACTCACCAAGATCCCAAATTCCAAATTTCTGAAATTTCAAACCTAAAACTCAAAACCAACCATGGAAATTCTCAATTTCAACCATCAAACTTTAATTTAAACCTTACCTCAGTTGTAGAATCATTTCCCAAAGGATCCCATGACCTATCTTCAAAGTTTCAAGCCTCAAACTCCACCTTGAATATCAAAATCCATAAACATTCACAACCCAACAAAATCTCAGAATTTAACTTGAGAAAGAGAATTAATTGCTTACCTTTACCCTGATTTGTTCTTGATTAACTCTTGAGCTAAACCTCCAAATCCCACCATCAACTTTCAGAAATTCAAGCTTGATTTCTCCTAAGATTTCTATGGATTTCATGAAAGAAAGAGGAAAGAAAGAAGAAGAAGAGAGGGTGGAGGCTGGGTCGGTTTCTCTAAGTCTCCAAATGGTTTATTTGTTTTGTTTTTATAACTTAAGCTGGTTACCTCAAGGTTCGGGTACCAAAATATCCCCGAGGCAAAAATGGTAAAATCCCCCAGTATTCCCGCCTAGACATCCTAACCTCAAATATATCTCCAATTATTTATTTTCATAACCCAATACCAAAAATACTCCTTGACTTGCCCAAAGTCAATCATAATGCCCCGTTGTGACTTTTCCCCGCTATCCAGCTCTAGGATCGCCTCGTGCCGAAAGTTACAAATCACGGATATACCCACATACCACTGTGGTCTCAACAATCATCACATATTAATACAGTTATGCCCAACATGGCCAAAATTACAATTATGCCCTTCTAACACAATCCGGGCCTACATGCATACTAATATACATAGTCATGCATCTCAAATAATCAAATAGTCACATAATACGCTTTAAATCATAACCATGCATTTAACTCATAAAATCACACATAAATCCCAACATGCCCTCCTGGCACACTAATCAAGGCCCTTAAGCCTTATTAGCGATTTTGGGTCGTTACAACTATCCCCTCCTCATAAAAATTTCGTCCTCGAAATTTATCCAAACACATCAGTCAACAAACCCGCAACTCTGACCCTGAATCCCAAGGTCCACCGCCTTTACTTTAGTTTCCAACAACTCTCTTCTAGGCGCAACAATCTTGCCCCACAAGATCTTGTCTAACGGCCATACACTCGATAGCCTCTCGTTACACCGCAAGCCTGCTGAAGCCTCAGGGTCTGCCTAGATTACAATGACCAATTCATTGTCTTATTCCTGATTCCAGAGATACCCAAAAGTCATCACCTCTACCAGGTGGGATCAACTTGTAGGCCCCGCTGGCCTAACCCTTAGTACAAGTTCAGAATTTTATGTTGAATCAAGAGTCAGAACTCTCCCTTCTTTCTCTGAACACCTTACAGATCCTCGTCTGTTATTGTGCAGAGATGCAACTCTTTCCTTCCGGAGCTTTGTTTCCTCGTAATTTAACAATTTACCAGCTCTTATGCTTTCAAATAGGCAGACACTCCTGCCTTAAGAGTTCCAACAACCTTTTCGACGCTCTCTCTGAACCAATGCCAAATCGTAGTATTCACTACCCTTCACCTCTTACCATGTCCTATGTCGTGTTACTTTAACAAGACGCCAGCATTTGCCACCACGGCCAACTCAACAGGGATTACACTTCCCTTAATACCTCAAGTATTCGCCTACTCGGCGCTTAATTCCTTAAGATATTTGATAAGCTTTCAGACTGCCACTTCACTTGCAATCAACTGATAATCCCAGATTCCCACTCTGTTCTTTTCGTTCTCTAAATCCATTCCAAAATTGTAAATACTATAGGGTCTCAATTCGATATCATCGATGCTCCATCTTGAAACCAGTTCACTTGACCCAACCACATTAATTCCATCAACTGAGTTAAAACTTTTCATGTCCAAACACCTTACTCAAGGTCTAAAGTGGTCTATTCCCATCATACACTACCACATCACTTAACCCCTCAGGGTCCAAAGGAAAACACTAGATTCCGTCACCCGCTCGACCCTCCCAGTACAACGTACCCTAGGAGGTGGAATGATATCCATTCAGAATTCTCGTTCATAAACCAAATCTAATTGGATCCTTCATCCATTCCTGGTATCCCAACTTGTACTACCTTAGCAGGGTCCTTCCCTGCTTCATCTCAAGCCAACACTTTGAATTCCATAGATCATTGACACTCACCAGCTAATCATACCTACTAGCGTTACGCCAAACTCAGTCGTCGCCTTGTCCACTCTATCACAGTCTATGGCGCTATCCCCTGACTGACACACGCCTCACAGCTAGGAGTTCCGTCTCCAATTATAACTCCCCTCGCTCAATCGAGGATTTCAAACACTGATCATCCGTCTGTTACTTTTCACCACATCTGTGTCTCAACGTTAACCTTTCTCACTAATACCCAAGACTTAAGCATCTTATGATATCCATAACTGTCAACTTAATGCTCCAAGTGTATCAACTGTGTTCATTCTTTCTTCTCCCGCAAGGTTCGATCCAACCTCGCGCCAGATGCGCCTGGGCGTGCATAATCCGTGATGCACCCCTACAGGTCCATGTCCTCATCATAGATCAAGTCATTTATGCCATCACTCTTTACTTAATCATAACACACACAAATTCCATCATCGTCCGTAACCAATCAAATCTTACCTTGTCTTCTGAATTTCTTTCTGATTTGACACCACTCAATCCGTCTAACCTCAAGTTTTGTTGTTCTTCTCATCTCGGATGTAGTCGTCTCCGGAGGTGCTTGTGCAATAGCTGACGCGCTTACCAGTCTTGTTATGCTTTCAATTCTTCAGACGCTCTTCATTAGCTTCTTTGCGGCTTCAGATCAATTCTTCTCTTACCTGTCCTTTCTTCTTGCAGCTGTAATCTGAGAACTCCTGACGACACCCAGCTAACACTCCGTAGAACCTTACCTGAGACTCTGCCTTCTGGGTACTAACGTCTTCAGCATAATAATCAGTTGCTCACCATTTCCGTCTGGGAGTAATCCACATGCACTGCTCGTGAGCTTGAAGGGGACTTGCCCACACCATTCATGCATTCTCTGTCTAAAGAACTTACCTGTGCTACTGTAGCTTGAACCATTCTAGAATCTTGGTTACCAACTCCTCACACTCTAGCCGGCGCAAACTAGACCATCCACGAAATGTCTCTATCCTTGGTTTCCAACTGGCAATAACCAGGTCGTAGATCAACTCTTGGGGACATCGTCCCATCTTGTATCCAACATTGTACTTTTCGTCCTAACCCGACGATACTAGCAATCCTTGTAGTATAACACACTAGCTACACCAGGCTCAGATTCCTTTGATTGCTCCAATAGACTTTCTGTCGGCCAAAACCGTCTTCTACAACATCCCTTATACCAATCCTATCTGCCAGAGCTTCTAATTCCTTCTCAATAAGTATTACTGTCCTCGGCCTCTCAAATGGCACCTTTGAGGCAACCTCTCTATGTCCATCTCCCTCTCGGAACATTCTAACCACCGAGCCCTTCCAGTTCGTTACATGCCCAAAGCATAAGCTCGTCAGTTAAATACTCATCCTTGAGGACTCAGCCTCGAACCTCGAATGTATTGATGCATTCCAGTTCTCCGTTTCCCGCACCATGGGAAATCCATCCTAACATCTCGAGTCATTCTACGTAGAAGTCATGTCCTCACCTGACCTCCTCCCAGGTGGCATCCTCTTCCTCATGTGCATACCAATTAACCTCCTGGTTCCTGTCGCCATCTCGATAACTACCTTTTCGATCAGGCTTCTTTCCAATCTCAATCTAGGTGCCCAAGCACTGTCTGGAGTCCTTTTTACCTCAAAATTGAGAATCCGACCTCGCTGCGTTCTATCAACAAAAGTACCGTCTTATCAGTCAGACTTTTCCCCCTTTTTCTTGGCAATCCAGAAGCCACAACACTATCCGGGGTCCCTTCAACTCGATTATCACAATTCTCTTCACTAATTCCATCAAAGGAAACACTGCCCCTGCGGCTCTAGCACTCATGCTCTAATCATCAACCATCAGTTCCTCGAACAACATGGCTCTCTCTGCCATCCACATACAGACGATAACCTCATACCTCAGCGCAGCCCAAATACCTTAGACTATTCCCGATCTCCAATCCTTAAATGGGTCGCCATCAATTCTGGATACATCCATCAGTAGAACTTTCCGAAATGAATTACCCAAATCACCAAACCCATCGATCTACGCTGTTGTTACCCCCAACAGTCCAAACCAAACTTATAAGTCCACCAGTCTCCACAGTTCAAATCATGTCTTTAAAATCTCTTCTAACCATTCATTCTCTAGGTTCTTTCCAACCCATTAAGCCAGTACCTCAGCCCAAATACCAATTCCAGGCATCCTCCTGCCTCAACATTTAACATAACCCTCTAATCAGGATCTCTCATCCTCTTAACCATGGGTGGAATTAACTCTGCCCGTCTATTGATAATTTCCTTGTCAGCCTGTACTCTCCTCAACACCCGAGGATAATACCCTTTAAGCCTTTCATACAGTACCCTTATCTGTCCATATCTCACAGTAAACCAACACCGGTAACCTTACTGTTAAAACCTCGAAATTAGCTATTTCCCCAGAGAAATCCGCTGCTCACTTATCCCATCTCGACTAACAAATTCCACAGCTTACCCACACACTAGTGACCCTCTGTTGCTGCTTCCAGGGATAACTGGAGATCTCAACTCCAACTTACATCTAGAATCCCCCTCTCAACACAATATCAGGTCCACACCCTTCTAGGAACCAACAACTCGAGTTCACCTGCCAAAACTGACCCAACTTCTGAACTCTGTGGTCCCTACTCTGAACCAAACCGCATCCAGATCCAAATATCCACAGATGTCATGCACACACAAGCATAATTAGGCCAAATCCACAATGTCACACATTTAGCTACCAGATTTAACATCACTAAGTATATCCAGGTCTCAACATGCTTCATACAAGCAAATAAACGGATATAACTTATGAATTTAAATTCAGAAAATTAACCACATACACTCAATATGTAAACCATTATGCCAATATTCATCCATATGCATAATAGTATTAATTCAGCATGCATCAATCTCAACATGCAATAATCAAGGGCCTAGCCCAACAACATCTCATGCATATGTCATTTCATTCCTCATGCTCCATATAAATAAGCAGGCAAACAGGGCATTCAAACATATATTCAGCATATTAATCATTCATACCAACCAACCCTGAGTCGAGCTTGTCACTGACAGCGAGCGTACATGTTCGGTCGATCTCCAGAACCAATAAACCTTGGCTCGCTCTGATACCAAGTTGTAACGCCCTACTTCCTTAGAGCCGTTACTAAGTGAGTTTTTAAGACAAAACAGTGTGCAATGAACTCGCTAACCGAGGTTTTGAACAAAAGTGTGACTAATTAAAAGCTAAGGCTGTAATCTTTGAAAATGCGTCGTTTCATTAAAACTTCTATCATTAAACATTTGGGATCCCAAAATAAGGTTTGAAAACTAATTACATCTTGAAATAAGGTTACAGTTGTTTAATCATAAAATCATAGATTATTACAGCCATTTTCGAATAAACCCCCAACCAAAGCAGTCGGGCAGGCCAAACATGTACGCGTCGCTTCACGCTCTCCGTACTCATGGTTGGTTGACTCAGTCTTTGCCCTACCTGCAACACGGAGCACCCGTGAGCCGAAGCCCAGCAAGAAAACTCATGCAGAACATAACATATGCCAATATATATAGTTAATCATATCAAATAGCCCACAGATAAACAAGTCAATCATTAGACTAAGCAAACACGGCCAAGCCGCCCCAGAGCCTTACCGAAGCCTGGGGTATCGGTTCTTACCGCGAGGATAACTCATGTATCCCTTGGGTCCCACCCTGAATATAGCATAACACATGTATCCACCGGGCCCCGCCCTGACTATAGCATCCCATGTGCTAGGTGTTACTTTCGGCCCCACGGCCGCCCCGGCCTACGCCGTACTCGGCCCCACGGCCGCCCCGGCCTATGCCGTACTCGGCTCTTGCCGTTCATTTCATCACAATCACACATATAGTATATTCGAAATAAACATTCACACACATCATGGTTCATTTAAGGTTAAACATTTACACATAATACAATCCGGGGCCATGCCCTACAATCACACAGTGGGGCCATGCCCTATTATCGGGTGTTACGGTTTTCTTACCTTAATTCCAAATGCTTTAAATAGAAAAATGACGGCCCCCGAGCACGATCCACCTCCCGAGCACTAGCTTAACACCTAGTCACAACCAAGATAATGGATACCAATAAGATTAATCTAAAATGAGTTTCTAAACCAAGTTCTAGTCCTCGGAACATTGAACTTCACCAAAAATATAAAAAGATTCAATCCCGAGCACCCGTGGTTAAATTCCCAAGCTTAGATTCTCAAAATCCCAAAATTCCTTAAGCGCCGCGGCATGGCCCCCAAACAGAGCCACAAAATGCCCAGAAACAGGTAAGGGCCGCGGCCCTACAAGGACCATGCCGCGGCCCGCCCTCCATCCTCAGCACAACTTAGCCTTCAAGGGCCGCGGCCCTCCAAGAACCATGCCGCGGCCCGACCCTTCGAACCCAGAAAAACCCACCATTTTCAAGCTTAAAACCTCACCTTAAGCCATCCCAAAGCTCCCAAATCAAAACCAATTAATAATCACAACATTAGGATGGTTTAAACAACACAATTCCACCAAAAATCCAACCTAACACTCACCAAGATCCCAAATTCCAAATTTCTGAAATTTCAAACCTAAAACTCAAAACCAACCATGGAAATTCTCAATTTCAACCATCAAACTTTAATTTAAACCTTACCTCAGTTGTAGAATCATTTCCCAAAGGATCCCATGACCTATCTTCAAAGTTTCAAGCCTCAAACTCCACCTTGAATATCAAAATCCATAAACATTCACAACCCAACAAAATCTCAGAATTTAACTTGAGAAAGAGAATTAATTGCTTACCTTTACCCTGATTTGTTCTTGATTAACTCTTGAGCTAAACCTCCAAATCCCACCATCAACTTTCAGAAATTCAAGCTTGATTTCTCCTAAGATTTCTATGGATTTCATGAAAGAAAGAGGAAAGAAAGAAGAAGAAGAGAGGGTGGAGGCTGGGTCGGTTTCTCTAAGTCTCCAAATGGTTTATTTGTTTTGTTTTTATAACTTAAGCTGGTTACCTCAAGGTTCGGGTACCAAAATATCCCCGAGGAAAAAATGGTAAAATCCCCCAGTATTCCTGCCTAGACATCCTAACCTCAAATATATCTCCAATTATTTATTTTCATAACCCAATACCAAAAATACTCCTTGACTTGCCCAAAGTCAATCATAATGCCCCGTTGTGACTTTTCCTCGCTATCCAGCTCTAGGATCGCCTCGTGCCGAAAGTTACAAATCACGGATATACCCACATACCACTGTGGTCTCAACAATCATCACATATTAATACAGTTATGCCCAACATGGCCAAAATTACAATTATGCCCTTCTAACACAATCCGGGCCTACATGCATACTAATATACATAGTCATGCATCTCAAATAATCAAATAGTCACATAATACGCTTTAAATCATAACCATGCATTTAACTCATAAAATCACACATAAATCCCAACATGCCCTCCTGGCACACTAATCAAGGCCCTTAAGCCTTATTAGCGATTTTGGGTCGTTACAGTTCAACCCTAGTTCCTCCCAGGCTACCCCGGCCGTGGTGGTCGAGTAGGCTACATATGTACACACCACCCCTGAAGCTCTCCAACTCATGGCTGGTCCGACATTCCCGTTCCCTTACCTGCACCACGTAGCACCCGTGAGCCAAGTCTCAGCAAGAAAACTTAAATCAACATGCACAACTAGGCAACAGTATAAAAGCGGTAAACATAAACCAGTAAATTCAATCAATAACAGGATATAAGCAACCATCTTAACAGTAACACTCAACTCAATCAAATGCATAAACCAATCTCATTAGTCAGTACAAATAGTTAAGTGCAAACGACACTTCTATTTATTGTATAATGTTCAGGCCCAATGCCCTTAGGCCGAGTCCTCTGGTTTTATAGCCGACCCCGGCACCCTTAGGTCAGGCTGCGTTCCTCACGCTTGCTATCGGCCCTCGACACCCTTAGGCTGACCTTTAAACAGATATAATCACAAATGCACAACAAGCAGTCAAAGGAAGCGTATACAAGCATGCCTATCCAGATATTCTCAGATACAAATATCTTCACAATCATAACATATTTATTAACAGGGTTCTAAACCCCATTCACAACCCAGGTGCATTTTTCTTACCTCAAGTCCTAAGCAGCTAGCGTATGGAAACCCCAAGCACGATCCCTATCCCTGAGCCCGTGTGGTATAACCTAGTCACAACATATTAATAGATAACCATTAAAATCTAAACCAATTACAAACTTAAAAATAACATACTAGCCTCTGGGACCTCGAATTCTACTAAACCGGGTAGTAGAATCTGTCCCGAGCACTTAGGTTTGAGTTCCCGAGCTTAAAAATATGTTTTGGCTATTTTCTTCAATTAGATCCGCGGTCCAGCCCCCTAGGGCAGCGGCGCGCTACAAGTCAGAGCCTAAGGCTCTCTCTCCTGGGGGACATAGGTCACGACATGCCCCTACCTGAGCCACGACACCTGGCCAAAATTCAGAGGCTCCTAGCCTCTTCCTACACACGGGTCGCGGTGCCTGAAGAACAGGGTCGCGGCTCAAGCCCAAAACGAAATTCAGGGGATTTTCCTACGTTTTCCCTGAACTCAATTCGCCAAAAATCCATCCTAGACATAAACAAAAGCCAGAATTAAGCCTCTCAAGCATTCCCAAACTCCATAAACAACACAACCACACTAATAGCTAATCCAAAACTCCATCACGGCCCAAAATTCATCTCTTGAGTTCAAAACTCAAGAACATCAAAATAAACAAATCAAAACCTAATCAACAATAGGAATTTAAGCTTACATCCTTGGGAATCATGACCCGTGAACTGAACCTCAATCAATCCCAGCTCCAGCTTTAAATTTCCTAAGCCAAGTTCCTCCAAGAAGCCTCAAATCCCAACAAGTCTCAAGAGAGAGAGAATCGTGAGAGAGAAAAGGAAAGGCTGAGAGTGTTGATCCTTTAGCTACTAGTTTCATCTAGGCTTCCTAAGGCCTTTAGGCAGCTTAAGCAGTCCAAGGGTGAAGTCTATCCCTTGATAGAAAGACCATAATGCCCCTTAGTCACAACCTTATCCTTTAATGGCCCCAAGGGAAAAATCCTCATTAGCCACATTTCCTGCTAATCCTCAAATCGTCTTACAAATTCCCAATCAACCCTGACATACCCAATTAGTCACCAAATAACAACTCGTTATTCGATAAATTCTGAATACTCACTAGGTTCCCCAAAATACCCCTAGGCTCACCTCGAGCTCGGTATTTGACCCCGTTGTGACCATTCTGCTAACCTGCTCACTAGAATTGTCTCGGATCACACATCTAAAATATATCCCCATATTACTGGGGTCTCACTCACAATACATACATAATGCAAATATACCATAAATGGGTCAAAAATTACAAATATGCCCGCCTTGACAAGAACGAGTCCACATGCATATTTAATACACATAAACACGCACATATATTCATATTACCATATAAACCATTTATATCATATAATCACACACATGTTCCATTTATTCCTCATATAAATTTTGTTATGCCCTCCAGGTATTAGGTCGCCCCGAGTCGGTAATAGGTACTGTTGTGACTTTCCTGCTAACTTGCTCCCTAGGATCGCCTCGTGCCGAGTAACCAAAATATATCCACATAATAATGTGGCATCACACATATATCACATATATGCACATATATTCCAAATATACCCATAACGGGCCAAATTACAAAAATTGCCCCTTGAATAAGAAACAGGCCCACACACATATTTAATACACCTAAACATGCATATCTAGTCATATTATCATATAACTCATAAACACATAACTTTCTATAAACTGCCATCCTGGCCCCCTAATCAAGGCCCTAAGCCTTATTAGATAATTTGGGACATTACAACTATCCCCTCCTTACAGAAATTTTGTCCTCGAAATTTTACCTTGAACAACTTGGGATACTGATTCTGCATATCTGCCTCCAACTCCCAGGTCACTTCCTTGACCTTGCTGTTCCGCCATAATACCTTAACTAAAGGTATAGTCTTGTTCCTCAGGACCTTGTCCTTGCTGTCTAAAATTTGAACTGGCTACTCCTCATAGGACAGATCTATCTCCAGTTCTAGATCCTCGTAACTCAACACATGAGTCCCATCTGATACATGCTTCCTCAGCATGGAAATATGAATCACGTTGTGCACACTAGACAGTGCAGGGGGTAAGACCAACCTATAGGCCACCTGACCAATCCTCTCCAGGACCTCAAATGGTCTAGCAAACCTAGGGCTTAGCTTGCCCTTCTTCCCAAATATCTTCACCCTTCTCAGTGGTGAAACCCTAAGGAAGACATAGTCTCCCACTTGGAACCCCACGTTCCTCCCTTTGGATTTGAATAACTCTTCTGTCTACTCTGAGATGCGAGCATCCGAACTCTAATATTTTCAATAGCCTTAGTGGTCCTCTGAACTACCTCAGGACCCAAATATTTCCTCTAACCCATCTCATCCCAGTGAATGGGAGATCTGCACTTCCTACCATACAACATCTCATAAGGTGCCGCACCAATAGTTGACTGGTAGCTGTTATTATAGGAAAACTCTATTAGAGGTAAACAATTACTCCAAGACCCTTCAAAGTCCAATACACATGCTCTCAACATGTTCTCCAGTATCTAGATAGTCCTTTTAGACTGACCATCGGTCTGAGGATGATAAGTTGTACTGAACTCTAGCTATGTACCCATCGCCTTCTGTAAACTTCCCCAAAACTTGGAAGTAAAGATAGGGTCCCTATCAGACACGATAGACCTCAGAGTCCCATGAGGGCGAACTATCTCTCTCACATAGAGATTTGCATACTCGTCAACCATGTAGTTTGTCCTCACTGGTAGAAAGTGAGCTGATTTCATATACTGATCCACAATGACCCAGATTGAATCGTATTGGCCCACTATTCGGACAATACTACCACGAAATCCATTGTGATGTCCTCCCATTTCCACTTTGGGATATCCAGGGGTTGTAATAGCCCTGCTGGTCTCTGATGCTTTTCCTTGACCTACTGACAGGTCAAGCACTTCGCCACGTACTCAGCCACATCCCACTTTATCCCAGGCCACCAATATAAAACTTTCAGATCCTGGTACATCTTCGTGGTGCCTGGATGTAGAGAATAAGAGGTAGTATGAGATTCATCTAGGATCTCTCATCTAATCCCAGTGTCCATCGGAACGCAAATCTGATCTTTGTATCTCAATAAACCCATGTCTGACACTGTATAGTCCTTATCTACTCCAGCTAGGACGTCCCCTCTGATCTTTCTCATCTATGGATCACTCAACTTCTTCTCCCTGATCCTCTCTAAAAGAGTAGATTGCAGGATGATGTTGGATAATTGGCCCACCACTAGCTCAATACCTGCTCTAGTTATATCCTCAGCCAACTCCCTGGATATTTGCCTAGCACTATACAATTGTCCCGGACCCTTCTGGCTTAAGGCATCTGCTACCATGTTGGCTTTCCCTAGGTGATAGAGGATCTTACAATCATAATCCTTCACCATCTCTAACCAACGCATCTATCTCATGTTCAAATCCTTCTGGGTGAAGAAGTATTTCAAACTCTTGTGATCTGTGTATATTTCACACTTCTCATCATACAAGTAGTGTCGCCACACTTTCAGTGCAAAAACCACTGCTGTAAGTTCCAGATCATGTGTAGGGTACCTCTACTCATACTCCTTTAGTTGACGTGATGCATAGGCAATAACCTTCCCTGTCTGGACAAGGACACAACCTAGGCCCTGTCTCGAGGCGTCACAATAAACCATAAACTTGTCCTGATTTGTAGGAAGACTCAGAACTAGAGTGGTGATCAAGTTCTTCTTCAGTGTCTGGAAACTGTCCTCGCACCCGTCTGACCATATGAACCTCTGATTCTTGCGTGTCAACTTTGTCAGCGGTGACACAATCTTGGAAAACCACTCCACAAAGCGTCTGTAGTAACCTGCCAACCCCAAGAAACTCCTGATCTCTGAAACATTCTTCGGCCTTGGCCAATCTCCGACCGCCTCAATCTTCGCTGGATCCACCATAATTCCATCCTTACTGACTATGTGGCCTAAGAAAGTCACTTGTCGCAATTAGAACTCATACTTCTTGAATTTCACATACAACCTCTGTAGTACTTATCTGAGATACTGCTCATGCTCTGTCTCTGACTGGGAGTACACCAGTATATCATCGATAAAGACGATCACAAACCGATCCAGGTAATCTTTGAACACTATGTTCATCAGATCCATAAATTTTGCTGGGGCATTAGTCAGTCCAAATGACATCACCAAAAACTCATGATGCCCATACCTAGTGCAAAAAGTTATCTTCCCTATATCATCCTCCCTGACCCTCAACTAGTGATAACCAGATCGAAGATCTATCTTGGAGAATACCTTCCTACACTGTAACTGATCAAATAAATCATCAATCCTTGGCAAATGATACCTATTCTTGATAGTCAACTTGTTCAGTTCTCTATAATCGATACACATCCTTAGAGAACCATCTTTCTTCTTCATGAAGAGAACTGGTGCGCCCCATGGCAAGAAACTGGGCCTGATAAAGCCCAAGTCTAGTAACTCCTGTAATTGAACCTTTAGTTCCTTCAGCTCTGTTGGAGACATCCTATAAGGTGCCCTATGTTGGGAATTGTGCCCTGAAAGCATATGTAGTAGACATTGTTTTAAGAAATAAATAAATGAATTGAATTTGTTATGCATATATTTTATGGACTATATTATTCTGTGATAATATTAAGTAAATATTAGAAAAATTCCTAAGTTCATATATGTGATCTCAACCACGTATTGGTACGGGAGGATTGTGTTTGAGATAAATGAGCTTGAATAGTTCGTAGTAAAATAAAGTTATGGAATCTTTAGATCACTAATATTATGAATACATGTGATCTAGATCCGGATTACTAGTGTAGTTGGAAACTTTAGTGGAGGTACTTTATATATTAGAGAATATGTAGAACTGGACCAGATATGTTTATTAATACTTAGTTAAATACTATTTCGAAGTATTAATTAAATATATCAACTGATGATCATATACAAATAGATCTTAATTATGAAGTTACTATGAACTCCTGTTTATGTTATATGAGTTCTTTGATTCACTCGTTAGGGTCTGTCAGAATGATCAGGCTAGAAACTTTTGTTTTGGGAACTCATTAATGTAAATGGTTGGGGACATACTATATAGATATGGAATCTATACCTTCTTGTAAGAGATTGGATAATGGTTCTCTTAAGTGTTGACTTTTGGGACTGAAAGGTTATTGAGCTCAAATTCATAATTTAGTTATGAATTAACCTTCACTAGTAAAGTCAATGGTACTTAAGGAAACAATATATAATTAAAAGGGTAAAACGATAATTTTATTCCTGGTTAATTATGGACCATTATTAGAGGGTTAATTTGTATGTAATGATTATATCAATGGACGTTTTATTTTATAAAGTACTCAGTAAATGAAATGTGTATAATTACAAGAGTGCAGTTTCATATTTATAGTGGAGTAATCATGAGATTAATAAATTAAGATTATTTAATTAAAGAGTTTAATTAATAATCTCAAATTTATTGGAGCTTGGAATTATAGGTACATAGGTCCCCATAGTGGCTTTATCAACACTATTCAAGGCAAGAGTTGATATAAAGGGAAAAATAGTTGAAAGACATATTTAAGAAGAAATTTTTTCTTCGGGTCAAATATGCAATTATGTGATAATAGTGATTAATTAATTAATTACAAATTAGTTGTAATTAACAAAATTAATTAATATTTAATTATTATGAATTTTTCAAAATTATATTAAATAATTAATGTTATCCCTAAAAAATACGAGGATGACATGGCAAATGAGAATGCGACACGTGACATCAAAAATCAGGGAAAAAATGCAAAGTATTGAGAAAAGACCGACGGGCACAAAAGATAGGTCCAGGACCTATGGGGAAGTCGACCAAGCCTAAACCCCCTAGAGTGGTCGGCTTGACCCCTACCCCGAGGGGTGGTAGGCCCCAGTGTGTCCAAGAGAGTGGTCAACCTGACCCCTACCCCAGGGGTGGTCAACCTAGTATGCCCAAGGATCCCTAGGGGTGGTCGGCCTGACCCCAACCCCTAGGGTGGTCGGCCTGACATGCTCAAGAACCACCTGGGTGGTCGTCCCACCCTATTCTTCATAGGGTGGTCGGCTCAAACCCCCAAGTACACTTCACTGAGAAATGCTCACTCTTGTTCAAACTAAGATCAATAGGCCTAGCACCCAGAAGGTCACAGGCCTAGCACCCAGAGGATCAATAGGTCCAGCACCCAGAAGGTCATAGGCCTAGCACCCAAGCTCGGGTCGTCGGGCCTAGCACCTAAGTCTCACATACCAACAAAGACTTAACATCTTCCTCGGAGGTTTCTATCGAGCATTATCCGCTACGATCTAGAGAAACAACGAGAAGACCCACGATCTCATGATTATGGGGAGGAGGACACGTATCTCCACTACCTGATAATCTTGTACCAAACCACGATCCCAGTACTACTAGTCATGTAACAGCCCCTGGGTACTATAAATAAAGGACCCAGGGCTTCATTTCAAAGGATCTCTTTTTCTTGAATTTTGGGAGAACAATATTTTTAACGAGAGAACTCATCAGTTCGTACTTGTAATTGTCGATCGAGTAATTCAATACTAAAGACTAAGTGGATTAGATTATTACTATTCATTAGAATAGGGATGAACCACTATAAAATTCCTATGTCTTTACTTAAGAAAATTGTACTCTGTCATTTATTTCATTCAAAAGGTGTTGTATACTATACATACGACTGTTGTCCAATTTCAAAGGTCAACATTTTGGTTCTTTCATTGAGAGTACGAAATCAAGAAACACACTTTCATCAGTTTACAGTGCCTCCAAAACCCAGTTAGACAAAGAAGACTACTCCCAGGGATTCCACCACCCAGGATCTCATAGATCCTGTTAACGAACCTCAGGTGGAGGTTGGAGATCAACCTGATGTGGAGGATCCACAGGACGCTCACCAGGAGGAGATGGCACAATTTCTAGCAAGGCAGGAAGCCTTTGCTGCAGAAATGTCCCTTCAGAGGGCGACTATGGAATGACAACGACGGGAGATAGATGAGATGGTCTAGAGAATGATCCAGAGGGAGCAGGAAGCTGACCGGAGACACCAAGAGGCCGATGTGGCCTTGGAGGTAGCTACTCAGTTAGCTTGAGCTAACGCTGAAGCTGCCGCACAAGCGGTGAGGGAGGCTCAGTCCAAAGCAGCAAGAATGCGAGACAACAGTAACAGAGAGTCCCAGGGGAGGATTAGGACCCCAAGGACACTCTCAAAACCACTTTCCTAGAGACAGGATGAAGAGTCATAGTCCAAGACTGCCTCCTCCATGACTAAGAAGAATAACACTTCATCTCGGAGTAGGAATATTACCAACACAAAGGCCCCCTCTCAGGTGGACCAACGAAACAATGCAGGAGATGAGGGTCAAACATCTGAGAGGCATGACAGGAATGGAAACGACCGATCAAAATCTCAAAGTCATGTAGGAGGAGAGGCTTGGGGGTAGGGTCGCACCGACAGGGACAAGGCGGACCTACCACCCCTACACCCTCAATCTCGCAAGGGAAAGGAACCAGTGAATAACACCAGTACTGTGTCTGGGGAAAGATGCGCAATCTCAGGATCTGAGGGAAGTCATTAACAGGAGGACCAACGCTCAGGAGGGGGTACCAGGGACGTCTACCCTACCTGGAGCAGCGATCCCATCAGCAGTACAGGCTCAAATAGATGCACTCGTCATGGTTGTCTAGGGTTTGACAAAGAAACCTTCCAATATTGAGTTGGCACATAGAAGTGGGAGTCCCTTCAGTGTTAATATCCAAGCTGCTCAACCACCACCGAAATACAAGACCCCGAAACTCCCAACATACACTTGGAAGGAGGACCCAGTATGACACATTGGGAGGTTCGAGGATCAGATGGAGTTACTCGGTGTGAAGCATGATTATAGGTGCAGGGTATGCCCTACCACTCTCTCTGACTCGGTTCAGGAATGGTATTGGAAATTCAAACCTGGATCCATCACTTCCTAGGAGCAGTTCAGGAAGGAATTCTGCAAGGTCTTTAGTGCTGGGCAGATTCAACCAGTTTATGCCAATCAGTTAGTTGACATCAAGCAAGGGAAAGATGAATCCCTGAAAGACTAAATTCAAAGACTCATGAGAGAGGAAAACCGAGCATCCATGGTAGGAGATGAAGGGAAGTTCATTCCCATCTCGACAGGAATAATCTATCGTAGTCCTTTGTGGGATAGTATACACAGGAACCCTATCAACACCTTGCAAGAGTTCCTGGATCGAGCTGAAAAATACATGAAACTAGGTGATGCTATCACAAAGGAAGAAAAAGGCATAAACCATTCGACCACTGTCAAGGCAAATAAGAACGACACAAACCCTCAGGCAGCAGTGGGGGCAACGGTAAGAAGAGGAATACCCCAGGTGCCGAGTGTGGCGTGTTGCCCCTTTGGCACACCCACATGGGGCCATTTTGTAAGTGAGCATGCCTTGGTGCTTGATCATTAGTCAAGTCTTGCACCAAGCAGCCTCATGGGATAGGGTAGTGGCAGTTTTGTAATTATGCATATGTCTCCCAGACAAAAATCATATATGTTCCTGGGAAGACCTTATTTCCCTAGAAGGCTCCTTAGGGGGAGGTGACCTGGTGACTTAGGGAAGCACCATGGCCATCAGCAGATAGGGGCCAAAGCTGTGTACTCCCTTGCCCTATCAAGGCTATATATTAATAAAACGATATTTATCCACACTTGCCCCTGTGTGCTTCCTTGTTGCCTATGTGTTACCTGTTTGTTATCTTTTTAGGGCCATCACGTGCCACTTTCCTTGTTGTGTGCTTTGTGTTATGTGGACATCCCTAGGAATGACTTGATTTGTGCTTGCTCATACTTTGTTATTGCCCGTTGCATGTCTGAGATGTGTATGTGGCTAACCACTGAGTTTGTTTGCCTACAGGTGTGTGTTGTAGGCTGACTTGCTAGCTTGAAGAGTCTGCAAGTGTCTCACGTTCCGTCTACTTGGAGTACCCAAATAGTTGGCCCGTGACAATCCTCGAGCTACCATCCATAGACAGATGGGCAGACAGAAAGATTCAACGGGATGTTGGAGGAGTACTTGCGCCACTTTGTCAATGCCAATCAGAAGAATTGGTCGCAACTACTCGATGTAGCTCAATTTTGCTTCAACTCTCAAAAGAGTTCTTCATCGAATAAGAGCCCTTTTGAAGTTGTTAATGGACAGCAGCCACTGTTGCCCCACACAGTGGACGAATACCGCGGTCGGAACCCGTGAGCCTTTCACTTCACAAAAGACTAGAAGAAAACGACAGAGATTGCCTGAGCTTATTTAGAAAAAGCATCAAGAAGAATGAAGAAGTGGGCAGATCAGAAGCGCAGACCACTGGAGTTCAAAGCAGGTGACTTAGTGTTAATCAAGTTGAGGCCTGAATAGTTGAGATTCTAAGGGGACAAAGACATTAGACTCGTTCGCAAGTACGAGGGTCCAGTCTCAATCATCTCAAAATTTGGCCTAACTTCCTACAAAGTTGACCTACCAGCATGGATGAAGATACACCTGGTCCTTCACGTCAACAACTTGAAGTCGTATCATGAAGATCCAGCAAGCGTTAACCAGTCAACCAAAGGAGGAGTAATCATTCAGCCAAGGAGCAAGCGTTAACCTGAAGAAATCCTGGCGGAAAGGACGGTCACCACTGACCGTAAAAAGCATAAAGAGTATCTGGTAAAATGGAAGGGGCTCGCAGATGACAAGATCAGCTGGGAGAGGACGGAAGGCTTGAAGAAGCTCACGCAGAAGATTGAAGATCTACAAGCTACTTCATCGAGGACGCCGAAGAATTGAGTGGGGGAGAGTGTGGCGTGCTGCCCCTTTGGCACACCCACATGGGGACATTTTGTAAGTGAGCATGCCTCGGTGCTTGATCATTAGTCAAGTCTTGCACCAAGCAGCCTCATGGGATAGGGTAGTGGTAGTTTTGTAATTATGCATATGTCTCCCAGACAAAAATCATATATGTTCCTGGGAAGACCTTATTTCCCTAGAAGGATCCTTAGGGGGAGGTGACCTGGTAACTTAGGGAAGCACCATGGCCATCAGCAGATAGGGGCCAAACCTGTGTATTCCCTTGCCCTATCAAGGCTATATATTAATAAAATGATATTTATCCATACTTGCCCCTGTGTGCTTCCTTGTTGCCTATGTGTTACCTGTTTGTTATCTTCGTTGGGCCATCGCGTGCCACTTGCCTTGTTGTGTGCTTTGTGTTTTGTGGACATCCCTAGGAATGACTTGCTTTGTGCTTGCTCATACTTCGTTATTGCCCGTTGCATGTCCGAGATGTGTATGTGGCTAACCACTGAGTTTGTTTGCCTACAGGTGTGTGTTGTAGGCTGACTTGCTAGCTTGAAGAGTCTGCAAGTGCCGCACGTTTCGTCTACTTGGAGTACCCAAATAGCCGGCCCGTGACACCGAGCAGGGTGAAGAAAAGAAAGCTAAGTCAGTTCAGTTGCAAAACAGCCTAAGCATCAGCCCTACCATCCCGGGTTCACCAATTATATCGTCCTGACTACATCAAGGGTTGAGATTTACTTGGTAACATACCAGAAGGTACCATATCGAAATCCACCACCCTTGCATTCAGAAGGAAAGAAGGACAAGAATAAGTTTTGTCGTTTCCATAATGATTATGTGCACGACACAAACGAGTGCAAACAATTGAAGGATGAGATAGAGTTTCTTCTCATATCAGGAAAACTCTCAAGGTACCGAGTCAAGACAGAAACCCCAAGTAGGAATCCAGAATTCCAAAGGCAGAGAAGTCCACCACTGGAGCCGGCGGCTGTAGACTTCACACTGGATACCATATATGGAGGGCCCCACATAGCAGGCAATAGTAACAATGCCCATGAGCGATATGCAAGGACCCTCAGACATGAGGTAGGGGAGTCTTCCCAGTGTATGGCAGTCAAGGAGCGATCTCCAAAAAATCCAAAGTATGAAAGTGAAACTCTCACTTTTACAGATGATGACACCAGGCACGTGAGGTACCGCAACAATGACCTTCTAGTCCTTACCATTCAAATCGCCAATGCCCAGGTGAAGAGATGCTTGGTGGATACGGGAAGCTCAACAGATATCATCTACAAATCATCCCTCGAGAAGATGAAGCTCACGATCAAGGACCTGACACCGTGTTCCCAAGTGATATATGGGTTCACGGGAGAATGCCTAGCACCAGCAGGAACTATCAGACTACCGATCACGGTGGGGGATTCCCCCAGGCACGAGACTGTAATGACAGAGTTCTTGGTGGTAGATTGCTCGTCGGCTTATAATGTAGTGCTTGGGAGACCCCTCCTGATGGCATTACATGCATCAGTATCTATATGGCATCTATCTTTGAAGTTCCCCACTAGCGCAGGGCAAGGATGCGTACAGGGTGACCAAAGGGAGGCACAAGAATGCTATAATGTGTCAGTGGTCAAGGCAAAGAGAGGACCATGCGTAAACAACATGATAGTAACTTGCTGCGAAGAGAATGAAGGAACTGATGAGGTTGTCAACATGGAAGTTGACATTGAAAGAAACACTCTACTGGAGTCGGGGGCTAATTTTAATGAAGATTTGTTTTATAGCAAGTTTCCCAAAGTGAGGGAAACAACATCGATCATCGCTTTGGGGATGATGTCATGGGGGTGGGACCAGTCGAAGATCTTGACGAAGTCCTACTAGATGAGGAGGACCTGACTAGAGTCATCAAAGTCGGGAAAGAGTAAGAGGTGGAAATTAAAGCACGATTGGTGGAATTTTTGAAGAAAAACCAGGACGTCTTTGCCTGGTCACATAAGGATATGGTTGGAATTTCTCCATCCATGAAAAGTCATGTCCTCAATATAGATAAGAACTATCCACTAGTGCAACAAAAAATGAGACTGTTTGATAAAGACCGATCTCAAGCCCTGAATGAGGAGGTTGAGCAGCTCAAGGAAAACAGTTTTATAAGGGAGTCCTACTACCCTAATTGGGTATCAAACCCCGTGTTGGTCCCAAAACCAAACGGGAAGTGGAGAACATGCGTAGACTTCACAGATCTGAACAAGGCCTGCCCCAAAGACTGCTTCCCACTACCCAAAATAGACCAATTGGTCGATGCAACTGAAGGACATGAAATACTCTCATTCATGGATGCATATTCTGGGTATAATCAAATAAGTATGCACCCTCCCGACGAGGAACATACCAGCTTCTGGATAGACAAGAGATTGTACTGCTATAAGGTGATGCCATTCAGCTTGAAGAACGTAGGAGCCACCTACCAGCATTTAGTGAATGGCATGTTCCGAGACTTGATCGGCAAGAATATGGAGGTATACGTCGATGACATGCTGGTCAAGTCCAAAGAAGCTGGAGGGCATGCTCAAAACTTGGAGGAATGCTTTGCAATACTTAGAAAGTATAACATGAAGTAAAACCCTCTCAAATGTTCGTTTGGAGTTAGTTCTGGTAAGTTTCTCAGATACATAGTCAATTCACGTGGAATCAAGGCTAATCCCGAGAAGATCAAAGCATTGATTGACATGAAGTCACCTACCACAATCAAAGAAGTGCAAAGCTTAACCGGGAGAGTAGCTGCCCTCAGATGGTTCATATCAAAGTCTACAGACAAGTGTATCCCTTTCTTTAACTTATGGAGGGGCAGCAAGAAGATCTAATGGACCGAGGAATGTGAGGAAGCTTTCCAAGCCTTGAAGGAGCACCTCACCCAACCTCCCATCCTAGCGAAGCCAATATATGGTGAAGTACTATTCAACTATTTGGCAATCACCGAGCATGCAATCAGTGCTGCTTTGGTAAAGGAAGAGAACAGGGTACAACACCCTGTATACTATATCAGTAAAAGGCTAGTAGGTGCAGAGTCTAGGTACCCCCCCTCTTGAAAAGCTAGCGTACTGTTTAGTAATCGCCTCTCGAAAGCTGCGTCCATATTTCCAAGCTCACTCGATCTGAGTCTTGACCGACCAACCACTAAGACAAGTTCTCCAGAAACCAGAGGCCTCGGGATGATTACTCAAGTGGGCATTGGAATTATGACAGTTTGATATCACTTATCATTCGAGGATGGCAATAAAAGGACAAGCATTGGCAGATTTCATAGTTGAAGGCACCAACCTTGAAGGATTCCTACCAATCGTAGAATGAAGATAACGAGAAGGAAGGAGATACTCCTGTATGGAAGCTATATGTTGATGGAGCATCCAATGGGCACAACTCAGGTGTAAGAATCATACTGATCACTCTGGAGAATCATCGAATCCATTGCGCTCTCAGATTTGGATTCAACTCTTCAAACAACGAGGCTGAATACGATGCATTATCATCAGGATTACGCTTGTCTCGGGATGTACATGCACAGTCCCTGGAGATATTCAATGATTCCCAGCTAGTGGTGTACCAGGTACTGGGGGAGTATCAAGCCAAGGGACTTAGGATGGTGCAGTACCTGAATAAGGAGAAGGACTTGTTGGCACAGTTCAAGAAATACTCAATTATACAAGTCCCGAGAGAGCAGAATGCCAATGCTGATGCCTTAGCCAAGCTTGCCAGTGCCAAAGATGCAGACCCTAAATGTCATTCCCATTGAATACTTGGCAGAAAGAAGCATAATCGAGCAAGAGGCACTACCTGTTGAGTTAGGAGATACTTGGATGACCGCTATTATTAACTATCTCAACCAAGGACTAGTGCCTAGCGATCGGAACAAAGCAAGGAAGTTGGTGAGACAAGCTGCACATTATATGATAGTCGAAGGGGTACTATACCGATGAGGGTACTCCCTACCACTACTAAGGTGCATTACACTCGACCAGTCAAAACTGTTAATGATTGAGGTACACAAGGGGTTTTGTGGAGATCATGCTGGGGGGCAAAACCTACAAAGAAAATCCTAAGACAAGGATACTTCTGGCCAACGATGAATGAAGACTTGATGGAGTATGTCAGAAGATGCACAAGTGCCATATGTTCTCCAAGATACCTCAGGCGGCACCTAACGAATTGGCACAGATGCAAAGCCCTTGGCCCTTTCATTTATGGGGGATCGACCTAATCGGAAAGCTACCTACGGGAAGGGGAGGAGTCCAATTTTCTGTTGTAGCTGTGGACTACTTCACCAAATGGACTGAAGCAGAACCGCTTGCCACCATAACCTCAAAGAAAGTCTTAGACTTTGTGGTGAAGAATATCATATGTCATTTTGGCCTACCAAAGAAGATAGTCTCGGACAATGGGACTCAATTCGACAGTATATGTTCACCGACTTTTGTACGAGGCATGGAATCACAAAGAGCTTTTCCTTGGTAGCACACCCCCAAGCTAATGGCCAAGTAGAAGCAGTGAACAAGACTATCAAAGACACTCTAAAGAAACGCCTTGAAAAAGCCAAAGGAGCCTAGCCAGAATTACTTCCTGGGGTCCTATGGTCACATTGAACGACGGAACGAACGGCGATAAGGCATACGCAATTCTCTTTAGCGTTTGGGTTTGAAGCCATGTTGCCAGTTGAACTCACTCCCCCATCACATAGACGGGAGACATACAATCAGGGGAGGACCATCGAAAAATAGAAGAGTCGCTCGATTTGATTGAAGAAAGAAGAGAAAAGGCAAGTCTCAGAGTAGCAGCACATCAACAAAATGTGGCCAGATACTTCAACTCTAGAGTGAAAGATTGAAAATTCCAAGTTGGGGACTTAGTACTCAGGAGGGTGTTCCTAAACACTAAGGACACTACAGCAGGGGTACTAGGACCTAACTGGGAAGGGCCATACCTTGTGGAGGAGGTGATCCCACCAGGGACGTACAATAGCTCAACTGAATGGAGAACTAATAAAAAATTACTGGAATGGAAAACTCCTCCGCCGATACTATCAATGAAGCTTTTCAGTAGTGACACAAGTTTTAATTTGCAAATGTCGTATTTTTCAAATTATCTATGTAACAGCCATTGTGCTTTAATGAATGATTTAATTTCCTAAGTTTCTCTTAGTTCTTTAAATTTCTTTCAACGAAGGACTTGTCCTGTAGACCTGTCAACCCCATCGGATCATGTTCGATTCTTATCCTTGAGGGTCCTATCGACCCATAAGATCCAAACAAGAGACTGGTCCAAGGACCTTGTCGCCAAAATATGGATCATGTTCAATCTTGGTTCTTGAGGAGCCTATCAACCCATACGATCCAAACGAGAGATAGGTCCTAGGACCTTGTCGCCAAATTATGGATCATGTTCGATCTTGGTTCTTGAGGAGCCTATCAACCCATACAATCCAAACGAGAGACAGGTCCTAGGACCTTGTCGCCAAATTATGGATCATGTTTGATCTTGGTTCCTGTCCTAGGACCTTGTCGCCAAAATATGGATCATGTTCGATCTTGGTTCTTGAGGAGCCTATCGACCCATACGATCCAAACGAGAGACAGGTCCTAGGACCTTGTCGCCAAATTATGGATCATGTTCGATCTTGGTTCTTGAGGAGCCTATCGACCCATACGATCCAAATGAGAGACAAGTCCTAGGACCTTGTCGCCAAAATATGGATCATGTTCGATCTTGGTCTTGAGGAGTCTATCGACCCATACGATACAAACGAGAGACAGGTCCTAGGACCTTGTCGCCAAATTATGGATCATGTTTGATCTTGGTTCTTGAGGAGCCTATCAACCCATACGATCCAAACAAGAGATAGGTCCTAGGACCTTGTTTCCAAAATATGGATCATGTTCGATATTGGTTCTTGAGGAACCTATTGAACCATACAATCCAAACGAGAGACAGGTCCTAGGACCTTGTCGCCAAACTATGGATCATGTTCGATCTTGGTTCTTGAGGAGCCTATCGACCCATATGATGCAAACGAGAGACAGGCCCTAGGACCTTGTCGCCAAGTTATGGTTTATGTTCGATCTTGGTTCTTGAGGAGCCTATCGACCCATACGATCCAAACAAGAGACAGGTCCTAGGACCTTGTCGCTAAATTTATTGATCGCGTTCGATCCTGGTTCTTGAGGAACCTATCGACCCATACGATCAACAAAAGAGACTGGTCTGAGGGCCAGTCACCATTATTTGATCATGTTCATCCTGGCTCTTGAGGAACCTATCGACCCATATGATCAAAAAACAAGAGACTGGTCCGAAGACCAGTCGCCATCATCAGATCATAATCGAATCTAGTCCTTGAGGGACCGATCAATAATTTGATCTAAGACTCGTTACAGGCTCGATTAGCCCATCTAGACCCGGTTGGTCCAACTTAGACACTTCTGTCTACAATCATTATAACAAGTACACGAGAGATTACGTAGATCATGATCGACACTTGCTACACAATATGCATCTGTGTATAGGTGTCATTACTACTGAGTATGAAACCACCACTTGACTACCAATGAGGGACAAGCATTTGCTGCTTGCATCATTGGGTGAAAAGGATAGTATTATGTGTCTAAATGCTCAAAGCAAGGCATGGTCAAGTAGCAAGTGACCAAGGCTTTAAAACCTATGATCACTTGGGGGGCATATAGTACATACCGATCGGGGTATACACGAGCAATGAGGGCATGACCTTGAGTACTAAGCAAGCTCAAGTTTTTCTAGGACATTTGTTCAACATATGTTCTGAAAGTGCAAAAAAAAAAAAAACATTGGTAGGGAGATTCCTAGCCATGTCCCTTATTGGGTGGTCGGCCTATCACCCATGGGGTGGTCGACCTGACCGTTTTGTTCATGATACTTGGTGAAGTATCGTACTACTCACATTACCATGGTTATTAGCATGAAAAACATAAAAGAGTAAGGTTAGTATGGCACGTGAAATACATGTGTTCAAAGTATACTCATACTTGAACCAATGAGGGTTGTGAGTTCATATACTTAGTAAGCATTGGAAATTAAAATTTTCAATCAATACACTGAGTACTCATAACAAAAAAGCATAAAGGCATAAAATGTCATATGAAAATTTTTCATGTACAAGGTGCCCCACCAATGGAATAGAAGGAAAGACAGAGTAAAAAACCAAAAGAAGACTAACTAGGGCGAGGAGTACCATCTGAAAGACCACCCTGAGCCTCAGCAGCCTCACGAGCCAGACACTTCCTAAGCTCCTTCGCTCGCGTCTTCTCGGGAAGGAAATCCAAGTTTAGATTTTTGTTGGAATTCCAGATCAAGTAAAAGCAAGAGAAAGCTGTCTTTGAATACTCCTCTCGTCCTTGTCCCAAGAAGCTTTGACCTCTTGCTCCTTCTCGACAATAGCGTCCTTCTGCAATTGATCCATGTCAGCAATCAACTTCTCTTTCTCGGCTTCAGATTGTTGGAGCTGATCGGCAAGTTTCTCCTCCATTTGGGTTATCTTGAGAGTCAACTCGGTCACTTCCTTCTGTTTGAGCTCCACGGTACTACGGAGGGTGTTGATCTCTTCATCCTTTAAGAATATGTCAGCATCCCTAGAGCCAAGAACACGCCTAAGGTCCAGCACCTCTTGGCGGACAGCTTCAAGCGTAGAATGAAGGTTGGAGAGCGTAGAGGTATACTTCACAGACCTATCATGGACATGAGAGACTAGCATCAGTGCCTGCAAAAAACATAAAAGTGTTAGATAAACATCAGAGCACAAGCTAACAAGGCAAGAAGAGAACTATAAAGGACTCACACTCTAAATGTCTAGGACTGACTTCGTTAGAATGGTGTTCAATTCCTCATTCTTAATCCCATTAAAAGTTGTTGTTGTCTGCTCCAGATGAGACGCTCGGTCCATGAGGGCACTTAAGTTCCGTATAGCAAATTGATGTGGCTCGAATAAGGGAGCAGGCGCAGAACAGGAAGCACCCGTATCAATGAAAATGGGAGGAACTGGTGTAGAAAAGATGGCTCAACCTCTGCGACAGGACTAGATGCCAAAAGAATTGGACTAGACACCAAAGGAGTTAGAAGGGACACCTCAGGAGGAACCTCCATGACCGACTCAGCCTCAACCCTGGCCCTTTTTGCCACTCGAATAGAAGGATTGGCCTCGGTGGGAGTCGACCTCTTCTGGTTATAAACAAAACCAAACATGTCTGGGCCTGCAAAAGAAGATCAAATGTTAAAAGGATATTAAGCACAGGTGAATCATAAAATAAAAGTGATAAAGTGTCGAACCTTTTGAATGAGATTCGAGTTCAACGTAGTCTCATCAAAGTCGTCTGAAGCAAGCGATGAACCCACAACAGATGCACCCACCTCATCACCCTCATGTCCGGCCGACACCAGTGAAAAGGGTACCTCCTCAACATGAATGGGTCCCGGGGAGTCTATGGCAGTCACGGGCTCGGGACCATCGTCATCTGGAACATCGGCTATAGTAAGAGGAAACAACTCCACCTTCCTAAGGTTCTCTGGAGTAATGAGGGTCTTGACATTCTTCTCCTCAGGGGTCATGGAAATCAGTGCCTTGGCCCTAACTGTCATAGTCTGGGTCGGGAGCGGTCTATAAAAAGGCCCAACGTGCTTAAACTTGGAGAGTTGGCCTCTGCGTCCTTAGTAAAGAAATAGTTGTCGGCGTATCTAAATGCCTTGCTATTTCCAGAGATCTCTCCCAAGAAGGTGTTGGTACCCTCTCTCATATAATGGTAGAAGTGGAAATACCCCGAGTTGCGCTGAGAAGGGTTTGTCTTCAGGTCAAACAGGTAGTGGATCTCGTGAGGCACTAAAGCAGCCCATTTTCTGTGGTGATAGATTATGTACAATGCAGATAAGGCCAAGATCGCATTAGGATCTAGTTGAGAAGGACTAATACCAAAATAGTTTGCAACACTATGGAAGTATGGATGAAGAGGAAGTAGGGCCCCAGACTTAATGGCAGAATGTGTCCAAGTGCACATGCCTAGAGGGGGGTCCTCAGCTCTGTCATCTGGACCAGGGATAGTAACAGACACACCAGAGAGTTCAAAGGTCTTCCTTAAGTTCTTTACCTTTTCTTCAATCATGTCAGAGGCCGCCCCCTTGAACTAAACAACCTCACAATCAGCAGGGCGAGACTTCTCAACCGGTTTCCATATGATTTCACTGGCGAAGGTGGCCCTAGAATCTGATGAATTGAACTCCTTTTGTCGTCTCTTCTTCTACTGCGCAGTTGGCAAGACTGTCTTGCTCTTGGAAGGAGGGCGAACCACCTTAGGCTAGAACCTGTGAATAGAATACTTCTGAGAATAAGTAGCATAGCGATGAAAACCCTCGGTATGTTCTTGCTGAGAAGAAGATTGATGGGGAACCCGACTAGTATCTCAGTGCAAAAGACATTGTGATGAGTCTCGCTGACGTGACCTATCTTGTTGAGAAGAATGACTTCACCGAGATGTGCCTTGGGAGCCGCGTGGCGTACTGTGTTGAGAAGAAATCTGAGAAGAGCCAGGCGAGGAGCCCTGAGTGATGTGCCTAGCAATATGAAGATCATCTTCATAGGGTTTCCGAGTCGTTTGTTTTACTCTCGCCATTGGAAAATACCTTTTCAAGAAATCGTCATCGCTGAACAAGTATAAAGCGAAGCAAGGGAGAATCCTTTTCACCCTTTCCAAGAACTCCTGGGGAGTACGCTCACTTATTGACTTGTCTGATGAAGAAGAGATGGACATCTGCAATAGAAGAAAAATAAAGATTAAAGTTAGTAAATGAGCATAATGAAGCCAATAGCTGGGGGCATATCCATGAACCAAGGAGTAAAAATAAAGAAATCAGGAGTAAAATTCTATATAGGGGGTTTGCCCAATGAGCCTAAGCCTGGGTCGACCACCATGAATCCATCAAATTGCGAACCAAGAAAAATGGGGCATAGGTGGTCGACCTACCACCTTAGGTCGACCACCCTAGGAATGCAAGCCTCAGAAAAGTGCCAAAGGACCGTTCATGTAACGCCCTGGAAAGCCAAGACCGTTACACCGTGTACTTATAAAGGTGCAGGACTTGCTAATCAAGTCATTAATTTGGAAACGTGTCACTAAACATGTAAAAGCTAAGGTTAAAAAGGTTTTGGTTTCAAAAGACTCATTTCATATATTTAAACTGTAGTAAGCATGGGATCCCATATGAAAACAAAGTTAGAACAAGTTTACAGACTCCCAAAAATACATGAATATCCACTAGCCATACTATGGCAAAACAGACAGTCTTTAGGTTCCATGTCCTTGCTTAGATCTCAACCGTGGCGGCCGAGCACTTGGCTATGTACATTTTTCTCACTGAGCTCTCCAATCAGGGCTGATCTAATTTGCCCTTGCCTTTACCTGCACCACGTAGCACCCGTGAGCCAAGGCCCAGCAAGAAAACATCATAAACAAACCAAACAATAATAACAGACAAATAGTTCAATATGCATGTATTCCCATCAGATAATCCTCAACAGGTATTCAGCATATACAATTCAATTCAAGATACATTCTACCACATATAATACTCATATCACATAATATTCAGGGCCGACGACTTAGGCCGCACCCTCTCTTTAACCCACTGACTCCGGCCCGCTTAAACCGAGCTCAGTGCATAATAAGCTGTCCTCGGCTACCAGTGGCCGAGCCACGCCCTATGCGCTAGTGTAACCCTTGGCACCCTTAGGCCGTTGGTTCACCAAATGGCTTGCATGGCATAATACCATCTTTTCAAGCATTTACAGTAGGGAATCCTTAGTTACGTCACATATATTCAACCAGGTGCAGTTTTCTTACCTTTAGTCTGCGCAGTTATTGAATTACGAGCAACGCCTCTCAAGCACGATTCGTTCCCGAGCCTAAGTCCTTATCACCTAGTCACAACCAAAAATATAGGGTTCCATTAATACTCCAATATAGGTTTCCAATTACAAAACTAACTCCCGGGATTCCAAATTCCACCAAGCACGGTGGTGAAACCAAACCAGAGCACACTAGACCACCTTCCCGAGCCTAAACCCTCAAAACCTCATGTGTGCAACCAAGGGCTGCGGCCCCTGAAGCCTAGCCGCAGCCCTTCCCAAAAATAGAGCCAACACCCACGCTGAACCACACACGCGCCGCGGCCCTTGCCCTGGGCGCCGCGACGCTCTCCCTTAGCCGAGCCTCCTTGGCTCTTTTGCAAGCTAGGGCCGCAGCGCTCTAGAACAGAGCCGCGGCCCTCCCTTTCGAACCCAGAATTTACACCATTTCTAAGCTTGAAACCTCACCTTAAACCATCCCAAAACTTCCCAACTCCTTTAGCATGATCTAAACAACATAATTCCTGAGAAAACACAGCCTAGCATACTCTAATCCTCTCTTCTCAATTTCTGAAACCCAAGAGCTACAAACATTCAAACTAGCCATTCAAACCCAATTTAAAGCCTCTAAACCAGGAGTTGAAACTTACCTTTGCTGTTGAATCACTTCACCAAGTCATAGCCAAGCTAAGTTCCCAAATTCCCTTCTTAATTCTGCCTTAAAACATCAAAACCATATTTGTTTCAACACTTAACCAAAACCCAGCTAGAACTCAGAATTCAACCACAGAAAATAGAATTAGATGCTTACCTTAATCCCTATTTTAGTTCTTTATTTACTCCTGAGCTAAACCTCCAAATTCTCACCACAAATCCTAGAAATTCCAGCTTGTTCCCTTGTTTTCTGTGTTTTCTTTCCTTTGTTTTCCCTTGAGCGTGAAAGAGAGTTGTGGTTAATGCTTTTAGTCAGTTTATGTTTTTCTTCTAAAAGCTTCCTTATGTCTAACTTACCTGCTAAGTTAATCCCGAGGCTCGAGGCGCCGGAACCATCCCCGAGGCCAAAATAGTAAAATCCCCCAATATTCCCGCCTAGACATCCTAACCTCAAATATATCTCCATATATTTATTTTCATGACCCGATAGTCCAGATCACTACCTGCTATCTAAAAATACTCCCGACTTATCCAAAGTCATATCTTAAGCCCCGTTGTGACTTTCCCCGCTATCTGACCCTAGAATCGTCTTGAGTCGTGCTCTTCGAACCTGTCCACATAATAATGTGGTTCTCACATATATCACATATTTATTTCATATCACATTACCACATAATACCATCAATTATCACATAAACTTTAATAAACATATAATTACTCATTTAATCACAATTATTCCACTAATGCTCTCCTGGCACACTAATCAAGGCCCTTAAGCCTTATTAGCGATTTTGGGTTGTTACAGTTCAAGACTCCTGAAAAAGTAATTTTTACAGTACAAGGAAGGCCCCCAAGGAGATCAATTGAGGTAAAAAAAAAATTATTTTTAGGGTCCCAGGTGGTCGGCTTATGCTTGGGCTAACCACCCTGGATCCCTGAAAATTGCCTAAGTTAAGAGAAAGGAGGTACTCGGCCCATAAAGCTCTAGGGGTGGTCGACCTAACCCTAAGTCTAAGCCTGGAAGTTGCCTAAGGCTAGGGAAGGGAAGCCCTAAAGGTACTCGGCCTGCGATTGGGAGCTCTGGAGGCGCTCAGCCCAAACACTGTACCTAAGCTTGGAAATCACCTAAGGTAAGGATTAGGAGTCCTGAAGGTGCTCGCCCCAAACACTGTTCCTAAGCCTGGAAATCGCCTAAGGCAAAGGTTGGAAACTCTGAAGGTTCTTGGCCAAAACCTGTTCCTAGGCCTGGAAATCGCACAAGGAGAAGCCAAGAGGTACTCGGCCCATGATTGAGTGCCATGGAGGTGCTCGGTCCAAATCTGATCCTATCCCTGGAAATCGCAGGCACTAGAGTTTTGAGTCCTAGAAATCACCAAAACTAGTGAGTGGTCGGCCTAGGGTCTTGCATCCCTAGAAATCATTCAATCTGGGGTTTATAACCCTAGAAATTGCCCAGACTAAGGAATTTTACAAAGAAATCTTGATTCAAGTAAGTCAATTATTTTGGATCAGGATACAACAAAACAAGAAGATTCAGACAAAAATTCCTCAAAAATGCAAAGTGTTTCTTATAAATTTAAGCACATTTAAATTAAATAATGTGAGGATTAGAAGAAAGTACTTACCAAAGATCTAAGTTTGATGAGGAACTAGAGAAATCAGACTTGGATCTTGTTTGGGAGTGGCACATAGAGCAGGAATGAGAGGAGAAGACCTACTTATAACCTCTCAGGCAGACAAGATATTTTTAGGAATTCAAATTTCCTTGAAAAATATCTGATATGGTTAAAATTTAACTTCCTTGAAAAATATCTATATTTTTAGGAATTAAAATTCCTTGAAAATTATTTTTTACTTTTAGGAATTAATATCCTTGAAAAATTTATTATATTTTTAGGACTTTGAAACTCCTTGAAAAATATGTTATATTTTTAGGATTTCAAATTTCCTTGAAAAATATATTAGATTTTTAGGAAATTAATTTTCCTTGAAAAAACTAATTATTTTTAGGAATTTCTAATTGTCCCTAAAAAATTCGTACCGAGCATATTATCGATAGTTAAAAAAGTACTATGTAATGTCTCGAGGGACTTGACTATTTAAGTACTGCTACGGTATGTTTCTCGAGTCGTGATCAAGTTTATCGTAATGTTGACAACATTAATATAAACTTGGGGGGGGGGGGGGGGAATGTTATCCCTCAAAAATACGAGGATAATGTGGCGAATGAGAATGTGACATGTGACATCACAAATCAAGGAAAAAATGACAAAGTATTGAGAAAAGACTGATGGGCAAAAAAGATAGGTCCAGGACCTATGGGGAAGTCGATCAAGCCTAAACCCCCTAGGGGTGTTCGGCCTGACACCTACCCCTAGAGGTGGTCGGCCTAAGCAGGCCCAAGAGCCCTAGGAGTGGTCGGCCTGACCTCTACCCCAGGGGTGGTCAGCCCCAGTGTGTCCAAGAGAGTGGTCGACCTGACCCCTACCCCAGGGATGGTCGGCCCAGTATGCCCAAGGATCCCTAGGGGTGGTCGGTCTAACCCCAACCCCTAGGGTGGTCGGCCTGACATGCTCAAGAACCACCTGGGTGGTCGGCCCACCTTATTCTTCATAGGGTGGTAGGCTAAAACCCCCAAGTACACTTCACTGAGAAATACCCACTCTCATTCAAACTGAAATCAACAGGCCTAGCACCCAGAAGGTCATAGGCCTAGCACCCAAGCTCAGGTCGTCGGGCCTAGCACCTAAGTCTCACATACCAACAGAGACTTAACATCTTCCTCAGAGGTTTCTATCATGCATTATCCACCATGATCTAGAGAAACAACGAGAAGACCCACGATCTCATGATCATGAGGAGGTGGACACATATCTCCACTACCTGATAATCGTGTACCAAACCACGATCCCATTACTACTAGTCATGTAACAGCCCCTGGGTACTATAAATAAAGGACCCAGGGCTTCATTTCAAAGGATCTCTTTCTCTGGAATTTTGGGAGAAAAATCTTTTTAACGAGAGAACTCATCAATTCGTACTTGTAATTGTCGATCGAGTAATTCAATACTAAAGACTAAGTGGATTAGGTTATTACTGTTCATTAGAATAGGGCTGAACCACCATAAAATTCCTGTGTGTTTACTTAAGAAAATCGTACTCTGTCGTTTATTCAATTTATTTCATTTAAAATGTGTCGTATACTGTACATACGACCGTTGGCCAATTTCATAGGTTGAATTTGAGTGGGAGATAATTATCTGATAATTTCAAATTAGATTTGAATTTAAAAGATTGATATATATTCAAATAATTAATTATATTTGATAATTAGTTAAAAAGATAATTAATTCAAATTTGAATTAATTATTAGGTTGTTGGATTTTTATCTGATAAGGTAGTTTGAATAAATAATTAAATTATTATGGAAAAATCAAATATCCCTAAAATATAGGGTGGTACACGACATACACAGTCCATGGACTGTGTGTGGCGTGTACTACATAGTTTTCAGGGATAAATTTTTCAATTTTATTTATTTAATTAATGGAAAATTCAAAAGTTAGTTTTTTGATATTTTCATTAATAAGATAATTAATTAATTAAAAGATCAATTTTAAATTGGTTACAAATTTATTTTTTAAATTTTAATATTTTCTATTTAAGTTAGACTTATCAGCAAATAGAAAAAATATATACTCAATATAGAATTTTATTCGCTCTGAAGAAAAGAGAACGATACTTTTCTATCTCTCTCTAAAAAAGATAAAGAACATCAAGTGTTGAGTACATCAAGTGGAATCAGAAATTAACTATCCTTTATTCTCTAAGTGCCCACACACATCTTGAGGTGTAGAGAACATTGTGGAAGATCTTGGTGTGAGTACCCGGGAGCAGCTTGGATAAGAAGTTCGTTCAAATTACGAAAAGATAGCAAGGACACTTGATAGGCATCAAGAAGTATGTTTTCTATTCTTTTCCTGCTTATGATTAATGTATGTATATTAATGGATCCGCGTATTTAAAGGTAGTTTAAATATGTTACAAAAATTTTGTTGTACACTGCGCATTAGGAAACTCGTTCCTAACACCCTAGACACTGGCTCTGTCCCTGGCGTCAGTTCAATGACAAACTCTATCTCCCTGTATGGAGGTAACCCTAGCAGATCCTCTGGAAATACATCCAGAAACTCACAAACTAATATGGTCTGTCCTAGTTCCATTGGCACGACCTGAGTGGTATCCACCACGTTAGCTAGGAATCTTATGCATCCCCCCTGCAATAGGTCTCTAGCTCTAAGTAAAGATATCATAGGTATACGGGGTCCATGCACAGTGCCAACAAACACAAAGGGATCCTCACTCTCAGGCTCAAAGGTTACCATCTTCTTCTTGCAATCTATCGTTGCCCCATACTTCTCTAGCCAGTCCATACCCAGAATTATGTCAAAGTCTGTCATAACAAACTCTATCAAGTTAACTAACAATTCTCTGCCATCCACTGTCACTGGTAGTGATCTGACCCATCTCTTAGAAACCACTAACTCCCCAGTAGGCAACGTAGTACCAAACCCCATAGGATAAAAGTCACATGGTCTACATAGTTCATCTATAACCCTACTAGCAACAAAAGAGTACATAGCACCCGAATCAACCTAAACAGTATAAAGGATCCCAACACTAGAAATTTGATCTGTAACCACCGAGGGACTAGCCTCGACCTCTGCCTGGGTCAAGGTGAACACCCGAGATGGCGTCAGGCTATCCACCTTCTTGGGCTCTTCCTTTCTTGCTTTCGGGAAGTCCTTTTTCAGGTGTCCCACACTCTCGCAGACGAAACAGGTCTTCGCCTGACATTCCCCAATATGGCGCCTCCTACACCAAGTACACTCTGGGAATTCTTTCCAGTCTCACTGCCACCCTAGCGGCCTATCTGTATGCCCTGTGGCCTCCTATCTGGCCCTAGAGTTGAAACTGTATCTAGAGTCTTTCTCTTTTGGTAACTAGGGCCTCCGCCCCTACCAAAGCCTGCAAATGGAGGTCCCACCTCCTAGAATCCCTTCTAACCTCATTCTTACACCAGATCTTGTTCTCTGCACTCTCATCTGTAAGCACCTTCTCCACATCCAATGCATAGGTAGTCACCCCTAGCACAGTAGTAATACGAACATCTCGGACTATCATAGGTTGTAGCCCCTGGAGAAACCTCTCTCTTCTAGTCCCATCAGTGGGCACCAAATCCCCGACAAACTTTGCCAATCTGTTGAACTTCAGAGCATAATCAGTCACTGTCATGTTGCCCTGAAGTCTTCAACCTTCGTAGCTTTAACTGTGTCATTGTAGTATTTCTCATTGAACAGAGTTCTGAATTCCTCCCATTCCATAGTATTCACTGCCCTGGTCTAGGATACCACCTCCCACCATATTCGGGCATCCTCCCGAAATATGTAAGTGGTGTAGGCCACTCTCTCATTACCACCTACCCCCATGAAATCCAGGATGGTGGTTATCATAGTCATCCATTGCTCTGCCTTCAGTGGGTCTAAGTTTCCCTAAAAAACTAGAGGGTGATATTTTTTGAACCTCTCATACAGGGGTTCCCATCTATCTCCCCCTGCCTGGGGCAGTACTACCGCTGGTACCTCTAGCTGTAACAATGCCGATATTGTGGGTTGTAGGTTCCCTGCTAGAACCTGTTGCTGTCTCAAGAGATGAATCTCATCTTCTTGCCTCTATAACCTAGCTCATATCAGCAAGCACATGTTGCCAATTCTCTGGAGCTGGCAGTGGGGCTAGACCCAGATCATTCTCTTCCCTGGCCTGTATCTCTTGGCCAGCCAACCTCTCTGACCTTCGAGGAAGTATACTGATAACTATCCCACTCTACAGTGATTAAATCGTTCGTTAGGTAAGTAATAACTATACCTCTTTCCACGAACGAACAAACAAACAAATGCAATGCTAATAAGCATGCCAACATGCAATACATTCAATCATGATGCTATTAAGCACTTCCTGATATTCATCAGCAAATAACAATGCCAATAAGCATTTCTGGCATTCATAAGCAATTAATGATGCAAATAAGCAAGTTCAATCATTTATCACATATAACAATGCTAATAAGCATGTTCTTTAATCCCTGCCGTATTAACAGTATTGATAAGCATTTCCTGGCCTATATGCAAATAACAACGCTAATAAGTGTGTCCTAGCCTACATGTCCATATAACAACACTAATAAGCGGTTCCTTTGCATTCACAAGAAATAACGATGCTAATAAGCATGTTCCTTATCATTCATGCAACAGTCAAGGGCCAAGCCCTATCAGAATATCTCATCCTCCCTAATAAGGCATGCAGATAAGGCGTAAACATTTATTTTAAACAGTTAAACACTTAATCACATAAGTAGTTACCAAACCCTGAGTCGAGCTTGTCTTTAGTGGCAAGTGTACATCATGGTATCTTAACCAATCATAGTAATAACCATGTTTCTTAACGGGGTCGAGCCCCACCTATGTAAACAAGGCAAGCATTCATTAGACAATTATTCAGGCACAAAGCATTCAAGCATAACCTAAATCACATTCATTCTCACGGGTCGAGCCCAATTCATAGTTATAAACAACAATCGAGCCAAGCCCTAATCACATATATCACATATTGGGTGCAGTTTTATAACTTTAGTCTGAGTGCAACCTGTATTAAGAACAACCCTCGAGCACGATCCCAGTTCCGAGCCCCTAGTGATAACTTAGTCACAACCAATAGAGAATCTCATCAAAACAAGCAAATAAAGGCTTCCGAACCGAGTCCTAGCCTCCGAGACATCAAAATCTTCTAAACCAGGTAGTAGGATCGATCTCGAGCCTTTAGGTTTGAGTTCCCGCACTCCAAAATTCATAATTGGGTTCCTAAAATCCAAAACTTAGCTAAAAACTAAAAAAATAGAGGGATTCAAGGCTGGAAATCGTTACCACAGTTGCCCCGAATGATGCTGAGCTACTCCCCAAGCAATCTCGAGCCTAAGCTAGCCTCAATTCCTCATAAATCGCAAGAATTCCCAAGGAATTTGAGTAAGTGTGTGAACGAAAGAGAGAGAGTATGCTGAATGTGTTTTCCACTATTTTGGTGTTTATGAGGTTTACTTAGTGTAACGTCCCAAAAATGCTAATAGGGTTTATTGCCTTGATTAGCGTGCTGGGAGGGCATAATTGGATATATGTGTGAATAATTGATTAGATGCATGACTATGTGGCATGCATGATCCGTATGATGATATGAATATCTTTAGATGCATGTTTATGAGTTTAAATATGTATGAGGACCCATTTTTGATAATTAGGGAATACTTGTAATATTGGCCCGTTGCGGGCATAAATGTGATTATATGTGAGTAAATGATTGAGACCACATTATTCTGTGGATATATTTGCAGTATGCGGCTTGAGACGATCCTAGTGAGCGGATTAGCAGAATAGTCACGACGGGGTTTAATACCCGGCTCGGGGCGAGCCTAGGGGTATTTTGGAAAGTTTAATGTATATTTGGGGATTGTTGAGTAACGAATAAGTGTTTGGTAATTAGTTGGGGCATGTCAGGATTAATTGGGAATTATTAGGACCGTTGGAGAATTAGTGGGAAATGGGAAACAAAGACTGTTTTGCCCTTGAGGGGCTTTGATGGGAGATAGTTAAGTAGGGGTATAGTGGTCATTTTGTCAAAGGATAGGCTTAATAACTTAGAAACCTTTAGAAACCAGAACACTATGTTTTCCTCACCACTCCCAACCAACCCTCTCTTTTTCTCTCTCAATTTGGTGGAACTTTGAGGAAGCTAAGGGGAATTGGTGGCTGAAAGCTTTGGGAAGTGAAGACTTGAGGCCTAGAAATTGGTTAGCTGCAGCTAGGGGAAGAAGTTCACAGCCAAGGTGAGTTTTGATTGTTGTTTCAATGGTACTTTGTTTTGGTTTAATAGTTCTTCTTAGTTTTAAGGTTTAAGATTGTGAATTTGAATTTAGATGGAAGTTTGAGTGTGTTGAGCTGGGCTGCTGGAATCATAGTGGTGTTATGTTGGGGATTGAATTATAGTTTTAGGATTTATTTTGGAAGTTTTGGTGGACTTTTGGTTGGGAAAAACACTGGTAAACCCAGGGGATTCTGGGTTCAAGGGGGCGGGTCACGACCAGTTCATGGGCGCCGCGGCCTACGCGCCCCAGATACCTAAGGAGGGTTTGTTGATTTATAGGCACGCCACGACCCTAGGGGGCAATTCGCGGCCCGCCTCCCCCAGATGCAGAGGTTGCGCCTCTGACTTGAGGTGTGCCACGACCCTCAGGGCCAAGTCGCGGCCCGCCTAGAAAATTTTATCTTAGGTTTGTCTCAAGGCTCAGGGAGGCTCAGGGATCTAAAATTAAGCGCTCGGGACGATTTCTACTACCCGGTTTAGTAGAAATTGAGGTCCCGGAGGCTAGTATCTTAATCCAAAGATTTTAAATGGTTAAGAATCTTATGGTTATCCATTATCGCATTGTGACTAGGTTATACCGCAAGGGCTCAAGGATTAGGGATCGTGCTCGGGGCTACCATATGGTAGCTGCTCGGGACCTGAGGTAAGAAAACTACACCCGAGTTGTGATATGGGCTTGAACCCCTTGTATGAATATATTATGAACATGAACATATCTGTAGCTAAGAATATTTGAGTGGGCATGCTTGTATACGCTGCCATTGATTACTTACTATTCATTGTGCATCTGTGATTATATTTGTTTACAGGTCGGCCTAAGGGTGTCGGGGGCCGATAGTAAGCGTACGGAACACAGCTCGGCCTAAGGGTGCTAGGGTCGGCCATAAAGCCAGTGGACTCGGCCTAAGGGCGTCGGGCCTGGATATTATACAATAAATAGAAGCGCGGTTCGTGCTTAATTATTTGTATTGGTGGATGAGATTGATTTATACGCTTGATTAAGCTGAGTACTTTTATTGAGATTGTTGCCTATGCTCTATTGTTAGTTGAATCTGGTGAATTATATTTACTGCCTTTATACTATTTCCTAGTTGTGCATGTTGTTTTAAGTTTTCTTGCTGAGCCTTGGCTCACGGGTGCTACGTGGTGCAAGTAAGGGAATTGACAGTTTGATCAGCCATGAGTTGGAGAGCTCCAAGGGCGGTGTGTACATATGCAGCCTGCCCGATCTCCACGATCGGGATAGCTTGGGAGGAACTAGGGTTAAACCCTGTTTTGCCGCTTAGGATGACTAAGTTGTATCTGTTTATCTTTTACAAGTTTGCAAACTGATTTTTGGGATCCCATGTATAAACTTAACATTTTAATGAAAAATAACCATTTTCTTGACCAAATCTTTTATTACTTCACCTTGACTTAGTCTTTAGTTACACATTTAAGTTCAAACGACTTGCTTAGCAGGTTAAGCACTATTTTAAACACACAGTGTAACGGTCTTGGTTATCCAGGGCGTTACAGCTTGGTATCAGAGTCGTCTAGGTTTAAGGGTTCCTGAAGACTGGTTGGGCATGTACACTCACCATGAAAGATAAGCTCGACTCATGGTTAGGTATTTAATGATAATATTATGTGGTTAATTGTTTAAATCAAATCTATGTGCCTCATCTGTATGTTAATATAGAAAGCATGATGTGTATGAGTATATTTGGTAGTAATAGAATTTGATAATCGATGTATGAGTAGTGTAAATTTGTGTTTTGATATGTATATTATGTGTGTAAATATTGTGATTGTTTGAACTTGCCCATGGGATGATTCTAGATATGAATATTAGGGCTGAGGGGTTAAGTCGGTGATTGCGGACTGATTCAAAATGTATGTACTCAAGTTAATTAATAGGATCTGGTATCGTTAGAATGGGGCCTGTAGATGATAGTTAGGGTCGAAACCCTCCACCTGCCCCTGGAATTCGCAGCAGATGTTTGCTGGTATGCGAGTAAGGCTGCTAGATCAGAATGAGGAGATTAGGTGACTGAGACAGCGGGTTCCGTTGGGGAAATGTTGTTTCGTATGTCTTGACAGTAAGGGCACTAGTGTTGATTAAATTTGAGGGTGGAAACAGATAAGATTTATCGTATGAAAGGCATTAGAAGCATTATCCTCCAGTTTCCGAGGGAGGTTTGGGTTTGCTAAAGAACTGATCAATAGATGGGCGTGATTAACTCTGTTCTTAATGATGGGAATGGTAGGTCATGATAGAGTAGTTGCGCCATGCGCATGCGGTAGGAGGATGCCTGGACGCGGTGGGAAGAAGTACCCCAGACCCAGAATGTTGTCATGATGGGTTGGGAGGAATTCAGACAGTGATTTGACAAAAGAGACTACTATGACGCAGTTTGAACTGCGAAGACTAAAGAGGTTATGAACTCAGTTCAGAATGGTAAGACAATGGCAGAGTATGTCAATGAATTTGATAGGTTGGTCAATCCGCTTTGGATTTGATACAAGCAGATGTAGCTCGAAAAGAATGATTTATTTAAGGACTGAACTCTGGGATGGCCCAGAGCATTAGGGTCGCTCCAGTGCATGAGATTTTCATCTATGTTAGGGTAGGGAGGGCCTTGTTATAGAAGACGCAAGAAATGAGATATGAAGCAATAGTGTCGTGGGGTAGGAAAATCAGGCAATGGTACTCCCATTTGCGGGATTGGGTAGGGGCAGATGCCCAGCAACCAGAAAAGAAGAACCCCAGATAGTTCTACTGCTCCTGGTTTTGACAGGAAGGGTTATAGTTTATAGGATAGCTGCCAGGACGATGATGAGGCTTGGTGAATTTATTTAGCATGCGCCAGATGCGGAAGATGCCATCTGGGAGGACGCCAAGTGAAGGCATGTTTTCTACATGGAATAGTTAAGCACGTTAGGTCGGATTGCCCGAGATTAGAGAAGGGAGGACTGGTCTACCTTGTTATAGTCAGAGCTTGAGGATAGTCCCTCGGAGGCGACCGATTGACTAGTTAGTCCTCGTTCTTTGTTATATAATGAGCTGGAAGAAGTTGGTGCTGCGTATCTCTCAGAAAAGATTCAGATATGAAGTACATGCCTCAAGGTTGCTATACAATGGGGCATGAGATATTAGTGCCTGCTGAGGAAGAGTTGGTAGCTTTCAAGAGAAGAATTGGAATACAGGTGGTAAAAGGTTTATAGTAAAGGTGATTGAGCTTGTCATATGAGAGTCTTGATATGAGTCTGAGTAGGAGATAATGTGTTAAATAAGGGACAACCACGAATTGCAGGAGATGGTAATGATGTCTGGATTTGGAAGGGAAGGACCCGGTTGCATCTACGGGATGCCTAGACATTGGGGTAGATATCACCTGGAATATTTCAGTTTGACTGAATGGAAACTGGATTAGCCAGTAAGGTTTCAGATGGGTGCACAAAGAATTGTTGGGTATGCTACGGGCTTGGGATATGGATAGACTCGGTATCAGGGACATCATGAAAAATGATATTAGTTTAGCAGAAAGAATTAATGGTTCAGTTGAAGAAGTATTTGATTTGAGGATGGATCAAACGGAGCATCGCATCGTGGAACGCATCGACATCGCTTGTTAAGGATGAAGGATTCAATTTCCCAGTTGCAAGTTAGGACAATGTTCTCAGGAATTGATCTTCGATCTGGTTATTACCAGATGAGGATCAAGGAAAGAGACATTCTAGGAATTACTTCTTGCACCAAGTAGGAAATGATGGATTATCAATGAAGGTTCTTAACTGGCCAACGCTTCAACGACACAGGTAAGTTCGACAAGTAGGGAGTACAAAAATGACTTGGATGAGCCACATCCAGATTGATTAGGAATGTATTGGTCTACTCCCAGTTAGAAGAAGAATGTGAACGACTACTACTTTGACAATACTAAGACTAATGAAGCAGGGTTTCAGGTAAGGCTCCAGAAAGTGTAAGCTTCGATTTCTCCAAGGGTACACAAGGTCACGTTATAGGAAGTGATGGGATCATGTATGAAGGAATTCAGTCAGAAGCCACAAAGAAATTACTGAAGAACGCCTGAGGGGTGAGAAGTATAGTGAGACTAGTAAGACACATCAGTTACTACTTGAAGCATTTTCATAGACAGCTACACCCAAGATTGGGATGAGACAAGACCCTAAAGTTGACTGAATGGATAGTTTTGTATCAGATTTTTAGAAGATAGAATAAGGATTGGTTAGAACCCTATGGTATTAGAATTTGTATGCGAGGGATGGATACGGAAGGGCAATATGATGGATATTCTCTTTGATTGAGACATGAAACTATAAGGCGGTGCATCAAAGACTAAGACCCGCCCAGGTACAGACTAAGAGGATGGTTGTTCGTGCTTCACGGTAGATTAAAGAATAAGAACATGAATGTTATACATGGAGCGTTAAGTTTACGGTAATGCTAGATAGCCACGGTTAGGGGGCAGTGCTGGCACCTACGAAATAGAAGTGAATGTATTAGTACGAAGGATTTGAGCATTTGGTCATCTGTAGAGGAATAACCTTAAGACCAAGACCTAGTAGAAATTAATGGGTAATTCATATTGGAAACCCTTGATTTCATAAGGGAAAATTAATATGGAAGTTGACCTCATAAGTTGGAAAGATCTGTGCCAGTTGGATAAGACGTTACCGATTACAGTAAAGTCAGACGAAGTAAGGATCAAGATTGATATAGTGTCTGCAGTTGATAGTGAACTGATATATCTCTATGGACAATGAAATTCAGAGAGAAGATCTTGTAGGAATGGTTCAGGATCCTACTATTGTAGTATGAATGGATTAAGATATGAAGATCGGATGAGTGATCCGATGGAACCTGATGTTGAGGTGGAGATTCTAGATGAGTATTGTATTACCTCCTTATGAATATTGTAACCAGGAAGTTTAAATGGATGTTAAGATCTAAAATCTGTATGTTGGAAGGTAAAAAGGTATAGTAGTGGACCGTAAGAGTTGACCACATTAGACATCAATTAAGAAGGTTGGACAAGAAAGGTTGTGACACAACAGATTGAGTTAACACACTTTGGTTCGTGTGAACGGGTAACACATTAAGGCATTTGGGCGACAGGAGACTGTATGTCTCCATGGAACACCGAAGTTGATGGTGTCGGGTTGAAACCCTTTATTTCCCAAGTTCTGGAAAAGGATATAGAAGACAAAGAGTATAAGATTGAGACTTAGAATTATTAGTTACCTTTAGATAAACTGGCAATCTGAAGAAGTGACTCAGATTTGGTGAATTATACATCGAATGTGTAAGTGTTTGGAGCATCGAGACAAGTACAGTCCTTGATTGATTAGTCACAGTGGTGAATTCCGGTCAACGGCTAGGGTGACTCTGCATAAGATATAGCAAGGTAGAGAGCGAGAAGTACTTGTTCCAAGTGATGAAATAAAAGACAGAGAACATTGTGATTCAGTATTGGTTCGGAGAAACCAATGAAGTTATTAGGATTGTTAGGGCAGAAGTGTCTGCCTATCTGAAAGGACATAAGAGTTCGCAAATTTTAAATATGGGAACACGAAGTTCCAGGACAGGAGACTTTGTGTTTCTTCGAATATTGTAGACAGGAAAGAATAAGATATTTTTGGAAAGAAAGAGGATTTTTGACTCCCAGTTTAATAAGGTTTTTGAGATCTTACCAAGAACTAGGCTAGGGGCCTACAAATTGGCCTTACCCTAGTATGGGCGGTGGCTTTTGAATGTTGCTGGTGCCAATGTCAAGGAAAGAAATGTATGATAATCACCGCTGATGAGGTGAGGAGACCCTAGGATTTCAGCGGAGTTATTACGCAAGGAAAAGCTAATGGAGTTATAATAAGAGATAAGGTCTTATGGAATAAGACTCTCACCCTAATGAGAGTGTCACTAAAGAATAAAAGGGTAAAGGACTGGACTCTGTGGTAACAGTCAGATTTACGAGATTTGCATCCCGAAGTGTTTGAATAAATTTCAAGGATGAAATTTCAACAAGGAGGGGATAGTTGTAACATCCCAAAAATGCTAATAGGGTTTAGTGCATTGATTAGCATGCCAGGAGGGCATAATTGGATATATGTGTGATTAAATGATTAGATGCATGACTATGTGGCGTGCATGATCTGTAAGATGATATGAATATATTTAGATGCAAGTTTATGAGTATTAAATATGAATGAGGGCCCATTTTTTATAATTAGGGCATACTTGTAAAATTGGCCCGTTGCGGACATAAATGTGATTATATGTGAGTAAATGATTGAGACCACATTATTATGTGGATATATTTGCAGTATTCAGCTCGAGGTGATCCTAGTGAGCGGATTAGCGGAATAGTCACGGCGGGGTTTAATACCTGGCTCGGGGCAAGCCTAGGGGTATTTTTGGGAAGTTTAATGTATATTTGGGGATTTTTGAGTAACGAATAAGTGTTTGGTAAATAGTTGGGGCATGTCGGGATTAATTGGGAATTATTAGGACTGTTGGAGAATTAGTGGGAAATGGGAAACAAAGACTGTTTTGCCCTTGAGGGGCTTTGATGAGAAATAGTTAAGTAGGGGTATAGTGGTCATTTGGTTAGAGGATAGGCTTAATAACTTAGAAACCTTTAGAAACTAGAACACTCTGTTTTCCTCACCACTCCCAACCGACCCTCTCTTCTATTCTCTCAATTTGGTGGAACTTTGAGGAAGCTTAGGGGAATTGGTGGCTGAAAGCTTTAGGAAGTGAAGACTTGAGGCCTAGAAGTTGGTTAGATGCAGCTAGGGGAAGAAGTTCACATCCAAGGTGAGTTTTGATTGTTGTTTCAATGGGCTTTGTTTTGGTTTTATAGTTGTTCTTAGTTTTAAGGTTTAAGATTGTGAATTTGGATGGAAGTTTGAGTGTGTTGAGCTGGAGTCTTGCTGTTGGCATCATATTGATGTTATGTTAGGCATTGAATTATAGTTTTAGGATTTATTTTGGAAGTTTTGGTGGACTTTTGGCTGGGAAAAACGCTGGAAAACCTAGGGGATTCTGGTTTCATGGGGGCGCGCCGCGACCCAATTCATGGGCGTCGTGACCCACGTGCCCTGGGAGGGTTTGCTGATTTATAGGCGCGCTGCGACCCTAGGGGGAAAGTCGTGGCCCACCTCCCCCCAAATGCAGAGGTTGCGCCTCTAACTTGAGGCACACCACGACCCTCAGGGCCAGATCGTGGCCCGCCTAGACAGTTTTAGCCTAGGTTTGTCTTAAGGCTCAGAGAGGCTCCGGGATCTAAACTTAAACGCTCGGGACGATTTCTACTACCCAGTTTAGTAGAAATTGAGGTCCCTAAGGCTAGTATCTTAATCCAAAGCTTTTAAATGGTTTTGTAACGCCCTACTTCCTTAGAGCCATTACTAAGTGAGTTTAAAACTTGCTATTAACTCACTAATCGAGGTTTTAGGTTAAAAGTGTGACTAAACAGTGATAAAACCCATTTCAAAGTCATTAAATATAAAACATTTGCTTATTCATTGAAATCTCAGAAAGTTTTACAGTTGGGATCCCAAAATTCTATTTAGAAAATATATTACAGATCAAAATGTACACGTGGTCGACTTAGGCGACAAAACAACTAATACAATACATTTCATTTTCCCAAAATAAACCTAGCCGTGGCGGCCAGGCAGGCCAAATATGTACCCATCACTCTACGCTCTCCATACTCATGGTAGGTCGACATTTCCCTTGCCCTTACCTGCACCATAGAGCACCTATGAGCCGAAACCCAGCAAGAAAACTCAACACAAAACAAATAACATATGCATATCTATCAATAACATATAACAAAACAGCCAACAGACTAAACATATAGCGGCCATGCCGTCCCAAGCGCTTTACCAGGCCTTGGGTTCGCGGTCTTCACCGAGGGGATGTCTCTAGCATCCTAGGAGGGTCTCGCCCTAACGGCCAACACTCCGCGTGCTCAACACCGTTCCCGGCCCCTTGTCGTAATCGGCCTTGCACTCCACGTGCTCAACGTCATTCCCGGCCCCTTACCATACTCGGCTTCCTGCCGTTCTCGGCCTTCGCCATTCCCGGCCTTCGCCATTCTCGGCCTTCACCGTTCATTCACAAATATGCACTACATAGCATAATATCAACAAATATTTAAACATATACTAAACATAAACAATAGGGCTACGCCCTGCAATTCAATCACATAGGGCCACGCCCTGCTCTACGGGTACAATAGCTTTCTTACCTGTGCCCCAAGCTTCTTGAGCACCGCAATCCTGAGCACAGTCCTCTAACCCGAGCCTCGCTAAAAAACCTAGTCACAACGCATTCATAATAGCCACCCATCAAGTTTTAATCCATTAAATAATTTCGGAAGATAATTCTAGCCTCCGAGACCTTGGATTCTACCAATCCGGGTGGTAAAATCCTTCTTGAGCCTTAACATTTGGGTTTCCGAGCTAAAAACCTTCAAATAGTCAATACTTTTAATTTGAGCCGCGGCCCAACCCCTTAAGGGTCGCAGCACGCTCAAGTTAGAGGCAAAATGCCTCTCTGTTGAGGGACACGGGCTGCGGCGCTCCAATCCTTGGCCGCGGCGCGCTTGGGTAGACAGAGGCTTCCAGCCTCTTTGACACACACGGGCTGCGGCACCTGAAGAACAGGGCCGCGACTCAAGCCTCCAAACCCAGAAAATCACCATTTTTCCTGCGTTTTCCTTGAGCCTAAACCTCAATTTCCATACTTCAAACATCAATTAAACCCATAATTAAGCTTGGATTCCTTATTCACATACCCTAGACAACATAACACGCCCATAAACAACCCCATATACCCAGAAAACATCCAAGATCATACTTTAAAACCCATTCTCATGAAAGCTTATAACTCTAACAGAATTCAACTTGAAAACCAAGTTTAAGAGCTTACCTCTGATTTGAACTTGAACCTGAGCTATCTTTCCCAAGTCCTTAAGCTTCCAATCCACCAGTTCTTCAACTCAAATTCTCAAGGTTCTCCAAAACTCTCCAATTGCTCAAAGCCTTCTAACACCAAGGGAAAAGATAGAGGGAACCGAAGGAGAGAGAGAGATGTTTATCCTTCTATTTCTTTTTTTTTCTTTTCTAAGTCACTCCAGAACCATGTATACCCCTTGCCAAAAGTCTAAAGTACCCCTAAGCCTATCCTTAACCCTCAAGTGCCACCAAGGCCAATTCCGTCATTTGCCGTGTCCCGCTAATTCCTCGAGTGTTCCTATAAATCCACATTTAATCCTGACATTCCAAATAATTACTAAGCTTTTATCCATTACTCAATAAATTCTGAACACATATTATATTTCCAAAATACCCCTAGGCTCCTCCCAAGCCGGGTATTTGACCCCGTTGTGACTTTCTAGCTAATTTTCTCCCTAGGACTGTCTCAGATCTTGTATCACAAATATATCACCACTCACTCGTGTTATCAATCACAATATACACAAATATTGCATTTATGCCCTCAACGAGCTAAAATTACAAATATGCCCCTAATAGCCAAATGGGGCCCACATGCATATTTAATTCACCTAAACATGCATTTCTAATCACATAATCATCAAATTCACATATTACCATAATTAAATCAATTATTGCCCTCCAGGCACGCTAATAAATGCCCTAAGCCTTATTAGCAAATTTGGGACGCTACAGGTTTAGAATCTTATGGTTATCCATTACCGCATTGTGACTAGGTTATACCACAAGGGCTCAAGGATTAGGGATCATGCTCGAGGCTGCCATATGCTAGCTACTCGGGACTTGAGATAAGAAAACTTCACCCGAATTGTGTTTGGGGCTTGAACCCCTTGTATGAATATATTATGAACATGAACATATCTGTAGCTGAGAATATTTGAGTGGGCATGCTTGTATACGCTGCCATTGATTACTTGCTATGCATTGTGCATCTGTGATTATATTTATTTACAGGTCGGCCTAAGGGTGTCAGGGGCCGATAGTAAGCGTGCGGAACGCAGCCCGGCCTAAGGGTGCCGGGGTCGGCCATAAAGCTAGTGGACTCGGCCTAAGGGCGTCGGGCCTGGATATTATATAATAAACAGAAGCGCGATTCACGCTTAACTATTTGTATTGGTGGATGAGATTGATTTATATGCTTGATTAAGCTGAGTACTTTTATTGAGATTGTTGCATATATTCTATTGTCAGTTGAATCTGGTGAATTATATTTACTGCCTTTATATTGTTGCCTAGTTGTGCATGTTGTTTTAAGTTTTCTTGCTGAGCCTTGGCGCATGGGGGCTACGTGGTGCAGGTAAGGGAGTTGACAGCTGGATCAGCCATGAGTTGGAGAGCTTCAGGGGCGGTGTGTACATATGCAGCCTGCCCGATCGCCACGATCGGGATAGCTTGGGAGGAACTAGGGTTAAACCATGTTTTGCCACTTAAGACGGCGAAGTTGTATCTGTTTATCTTTTACAAGTCTGTAAACTGATTTTTGGGATCCCGTGTATAAACTTAACATTTTAATGAAAAATAACCATTTTCTTGACCAAACCTTTTATTACTTGACCTTGACTTAGTCTTTAGTTACACATTTAATTTCAAACGACTTGCTTAGCAGGTTAAGAACTATTTTAAACACACAGTGTAACGGTCTTGGTTATCCAGGGGCGTGGCACTTAGACTCTAAGTAACCTTAAGCCAATCCTGAGGCTCAGGGTACCAAAAACGTCCTTGAGGGAAAAAATGGTCAAAATCCCCGAAATTCCCTTTTAATCTCGCTAACTTCAAATATATCCTCGAATATTTATTCTCGATAACTCGGTAATGTACTAGATACCCAAAATACCCCTTGACTCGCCCCAAGTCAGATATTAGGTCTCGTTTTGACTTTCCCGTTAACTTGATCCCTAGGATCGCCTCATGATGAGTAACCCAAATATTTTCACATAATAATGTGGTCTCACACATATATGCACGTATATTCCAAATATATCCATAACGGGCAAAATTATGAAAATTGCCCTTCTAATAAGAAACGGGCCCACACACATATTTAACATGCATATCCAATCATATTATCATATAACTCATAAACACATAATTTTCTATAAACTACCATCCTGGACTCCTAATCAAGGCCCTAAGCCTTATTAGGTAATTTTGGGCTTTACATTAATATTATTACTATTAATTTGTAAACCCCAAAGTTTGTTTAATTGCATTTTATCCATTTTTGAGACTATAAATAGGAACTCTTTTTATTAGTTTCACATGTAATTTTTTTAGGTAGCAAAACTCTACCAATTTTAGTCTCTCTTCTCATCTTTTCTCTCTAGAATTTTCATGAGAATGTGTACCATAATAGGCTAACCTTCTTAGGAAGGTTAAAGATGATCATATATGCACTATGACTTTGTTTGGTATTTTTGATTCATCATGTACTTCAAGTTTATATATTTGAGTGATTTATTTTTTTCATCTCCTTTTCTTCATCTTATTATCTCTATTTATATTTATTAATAGTATATAGATTTTGTCAAGCACTTTCCATGTATTATCAAATTAGTAAAAATAATATAGATAATATCTTTATCATTTTCTCCATCTCATTCATTTATATATATATATATATATATTTACATTTGTTAAATCTATATAGAATTAGTTATGCTCTTTCTATGTATTTTACAAATAGTAAAAGTAATATTTGTGTTAGGTTTTATGTCCAATCTTTTATTGCATTATTGCCAATGGCATAGTGTCATTTTTGGATTTTCCATAAGACGTATCTCCTCATTCCATGGTAAAGAATATTAATCACTAAAATACATTTTTGTGAAATATATTTGTGCTTCCATGTTAAATCTTCCAAATGAATAGTTAGGATGTGAACTTTTCATTTGTATAATTTTTGTGAATCAAAGATCCAAATAAATAAATATTGCATATATGTGACTCTCTTTCCTATTTGTTACCTTTTGCTACATCACATTTTTATCTTATCTTTCTTTTTAATCTTTAAATCTCAAAAACAACAAAAATATCACTTGTTCTAATTTTCTCATATTATTTATGTAATGCCCCAAATTTCCTAATAAGGTTTAGGACCTTGATTAGGAGGCTGGGAGGGTCATAATTGATTTATTATGATATTTAATGATCATATGCGTGTCAATGTGAATTATATTATTATATGATGATAGATGCATGCATATGGGTGTATTTATAATGATAAGGGCATTTTGGTAATTTGGCCTGCTGAGGGCATAATTGTAAATTGGGTGCATATTGTAAGTTGTGAATGAGATTTTATTATTATGGAGATATATTCGAGTTATTCGGCATGAGACGGTCATATATATGGATTAGCGGTTTTGTCATAACGGGGTCAATTTTGGGGTAATAGAAATGTTTATTTGGTGATAGATTGGGAGTATTTGAGATCAGGATGGAATTCTGGAAGTTTTGACTATAGTATCCCCGAGGGTGTTTTCGGGACCCCGAGCACTAGGTTTTATTTGAGGTTACTTAAGCTTGAAGTAGCTTGTCAGATAAGAACGTACGTTAGAAAACCTCTCGTTTTCTCTCTCGACAGTCCGTTATACCGTTTGAGTATTTTTGAGGAAATCTTGAGTTCTAGGAGTCGGAATCAAGCGAGGATCGAGGCATAGCGATCCTAGGAAAGATTAGAAGCTTCTTAACCGAAGGATTTGACGGGAAACAACCCAATCAAAGGTAATCTAAGTTTGAAGTTTTAAGTTTTTAAGCTTAGAATTGGACTTTGTGAATTGTTGAGTTTTGGGTTAGTTTGAACCTTGGGTTTTGAGGGTTTTGGAGTATTGGGAAGCTTGGGAACTTTAATTTGATGATTGGGGAATGTTTGGGTATGTTTTTGGAGGATTTGGAGTGCTTAAAACACGTTTGGGAATGGCCCAGGGTTGGGGGCCGCGGCCCTGTTCTTGAGCGCCGCGGCCCTAGTTCGATGAAGCAGGTGTCAGGAAATTGGCCTTGCTGGGCGCCGCGGCCCTTGATGGAGGGCGTCGCGGCCCTTGCCTCAGAGAACCCTGGGGGCCGCGGCCCAAGGTGCTAGGGCCACAGCCCTTGCCCTGTTTTCACCCCGTTTGCTCGTTTTGACCCCAGGAACTTAGCTATGGGCCTCGGGAGTGTCCCTACTACTTGGATTGGGTTGGATTGATCTCTTGGAGGCTAGATATTGGTTTGAAAACCTTTGATTATCATGTTATTGATGGTGTTCCATATTTGGTTATGATTAGGTGACCGCTAAGGGCTTAAAGGTTGATAGTTCTCAAGGGTCGTTTTTATATTGGTTCTAGCTCGACTTTGAGGTAAGAAAACTACACCCTGTGTATATGTGACATGCCTGGCTATTATTGATGCATGTTGGTTGATTATTGAGTATGACATGCATGGATATTATTGATGCATGTTGGTTGATTATTGAGTATGACATGCATGGCTATTCTTGATGCATGTTGGTTGATTATTGAACGAGACATGCATGGCTATTACTGGTGCATGTTGGATTGTTAAGTATGATGCATGTGATGCACGAGAAACATGTGATTAGGACATGCTTTGTATACTGGGTATGATATCATTCAGAGCTTGAGCCTCTGTGTTGTGCATGGTCCTAATTGTACTAGTACCTGTTTAGTAAGCATGCTGAATACCTTGTTTATGGATATTGAACATGTGATATATGTTTGGTGGCATGACTTACTTGTTTATGACACTGACTAGTCAGGGACCGACCCTAAGGTCGATGATCATGCATTGAATGGCTCTATGGCATTAATGCTGGACGGACCCTAAAGTCGATGATCATGCATTGAATGGCTCTATGGCATTAATGTTGGACCGACCCTAAAGTCGAAGAACTTATAAGCGCTTGCCTGGTCTAAGACCAGATGTTCATAGCCAAGGTATATGACCCCGGTGACTGTTTGTCACATGGCTGGGGGATGCTGTCCTTAGTTACGACTCTAGAGTCGGGAGGATGTTATGTTGGTGACCAATCACCATGCACCTATCCTGATCGAACTTATGAAAGAACCACTTATCAATTAAGCCCTGGTGACCCTATCGTCACATGGCTAGAGGGAGTTGTACCCACTTCTGTGACTTTTGGCTATTGTCACCTATCTGTTTTGGACCGTTGGTCCTGAATGGCTATTATGGTTATTGTTGATATTATATCATGCTTTATTGTGTTTTCTTGCTGGGCTTCGGCTCACGGGTGCTAAGTGGTGCAGGTAAAGGCAAAAGGAAGCTGGACCATCCTTGAGTTGGAGAGCTTAGGTGATGACGTGTACATATGCAGTTGCTCGTCTGCCACGGTCGAGGTTTAAAGAGGAACTAGGGTTGAACCCTGTTTTGCCGCTTAGAATGGCCTGTTGTAAATATTTTCTGTAATAGACTCTGAAACTATGTTTTTGGGATCCCAATGTATATATTAAACGTTCTAGTGAAACGTTACATCTTAACTAGAACTTTTAATCCCTAAACCGCTAATCATGCTTAGTTACACGATTTTGGCCAAATGACTCGATTAGCGAGTTTAGCACTGTTTACAAGGCACACCGTAACGGTCCCTGGAGTTGGGGCGTTACAATTTATCTCTTAACTATATTTATTGTGAACTTTGTTTATTTGCCTCCTTGTGGAATCGACCGCACAATCTATACTACAACCATCGCTTAGTAGAAGTCACGTTTGAGCGATAATCAATTTTATTTAAAAAAAATCTTGATTTGCTTAAAAATCAAATTGAGATGATGAGCAAGTTTAGAATAGGGATTTGAATGTGATTTTAGTATTTAGGTTTGATTAAAATTGATTAATGAAGGATTTGATTTGATTCGAATCTAGAGAATGGTTTTAAAAATTTGGGTTTTTTCTAGGTTTTTGTATTAAATGAATGTTTGATGATGCTTTTGCGATGGTTCAATAATGGTTTGGGTAATTAATGGCGATGCTTTAACGATGCTTTAGCAATGATAAGAAATGTCCAAGATAGACTAAGATTTGTAATAAAACGATGCACATGCGATGTTCAATGATGATAGTTCGATTACGTAGAACATTTCTTAAGTTAGAATAGGAATAGTGACAATTCGATGCTTTTGCAATGGTTTGACGATGCATAAGCGATTATAGATAAAATATATTTTGTGTACTAATGAATCGATGGTTTGGCGATGGCCAACGGTGCTTTGCAATGCTATTGGACATTTATTTTGTTTGTACTTTAAACAATGCTTCTATGATGATTTGTGATTCTATAACGATGTATATTTTGTTTTTGTTGTATGAGACTTATTTGATAATTTGCGATGTTATGCAATGCTTTAACGATACTATCTTATAATGTTTGACTTTTGATTTGAAATGATATTTTAACAATGCTTTTGCGATGCACTTTTGAAAGCTTTTTTATTTTTTAATTCAATAGTTTTGCGATAGAGTTGCGATGGATTGCGATGTTTTCTCTTAAATTAGATTATTCTTGTTTTTTTCAACTAACTCTAATTTTTCTTGGTATTTTTTGCAATTCATACAAAATAACCTTTAAAACATCATAAAGCTAGGAAAGGCAGTGAAATCGACATATAACAATTGTTAGTGATGCTTTAACGATGCATTTATTAATTAACAAAAATGATATCTAACGATGAACAAGGATAGTAAAACGATGGTCTAATCCATTTTCTATTTTCATTCACTAAATTTGATGCTACTACAATGCTTAACGATGGTCAGACAACAATATTTTTTTTTACTATAATCGATGGCCAACGATACTATAATGATGCAAAAACGATGCTTGGCTCATATTTGTGTTTTTTACACTAAAATAGATGCTCTACGATGCCTGAACGATGACATTTCGATATCTTCTCCAAATTATTTAAGCATCAAATTGCCATCGCAAAACATCGATTTTAATGTAAAAAACACAAGTATGAGCCAAGTATCATTTTTGCATCATTAGCATACCCTGATCCAAAATTCTATATTCGAATAACAGTAAAAAAAAATTGCAGAAAAAATCACAAAATCATACTCAAAATTGTTCGAAAAACATATCTAGGTGCTTCTAACATGTATACATCACTAGAATAAGTGGGAAGATAATTACCTATGATTTCTTTACTCCAAAACAGTGTAGGATGAATTTCTTGAGAATAATGGTAACTTTGAGATTAATGTGCTTCGAATGACGTAGGGTGGCATGGATTTGCTTGTGTTTTGTGAGGGTAGCTCGAATATGATGGAGAGAGTAGTAATGGTTGTTTAGAGAGAGGGAAAGAGGTAAGTTTGAATTGAATGACAGGGACAAACTTGTCCAAATATTCACAAAATGCATTTTTTTTATTTATAAATAAGGTATATTAGGATGCATACATCCTCAAATTTCCCTATGTATATGTCTTATTCAAGATTGATATTGTGGTCTTGAGGTGTCTTTAAATACCCAGTTACTGAGAGTCTCCAAATACTACATTAACATTCAACCATACAATAAATAAAATCGCATGAACAATTATAAGGGAAGAATTTCAGAAATGACTAAAATGCACATAACACTCGACGAGAGAAAAGTGAGAAAGAGATCATTTATTTTTTTTTCGAAAGTAACAGAGTCATACGACCCCAATAGGAGTTGTAAATGCAATGACAAGTCGATCCCCAAAATTAGAACATTATGTCCTATTATGTACGGTGATAATGCAAAGAGCAAACCACATTAATTAAAGAAGATAACAGAAGATGAAAATGTAAATTTATATCGTTGTACTTGAAAAGAAAAACAGTTTCCTCAGCCTTTAGGTCACAATCAAAAATAGCTAAAATTTCTAGCGTGAGGAAATATCACCCTATTCTAGACAGAAACACTTATACCAAAGTTCATCATCATCATCATCGTTGTAATTTTGTTGGGGTACACCATTAACGCCTCCTTCTCCTCTCTGAAGACATTGGCTTAGCTCTTAAACTGTGTAATGTTGTTGAATGGTATCAATGTCAAGACCTTTCAGCTTCACCACTGACTCAACATGACCCTTGAGTGTATGCAACTCCCTAAGCCTGCAATCATAAATCGAAACAAATATTTTTTACTAAGCAACTCGACAAAATTCAATCACAGCAGTTCTTATGATCAAAATATGAGTAAAAACACTTTGCTAAGGCGATAGACCCTTAAAAACCTGCCTAGTATGGCAAGCAATACAACTTAAAATTAGAAAGCTGCACTTGCTCACCTTGCCACCTCAGCCCGGCGCTTGGCTTGTTCTGCAATCTCTGAAAGCTCCCTGTAACTACTTTTTTCGGGGAAAATATTGTTGGATTCCGGTGGTTGAAGACCATGGAGTGTCCTCTGTGCTGCAGCCCATTGTGCTTCTCTCTCTTCTTTTCCGTAGTCTTTCTTTGTGGTAAAGGCAGTCTGTTGTAAGGAGAACGCAAGAAAGCAATCAATAAAACAAAAATGAGAAGTTTAACCAATGATTTGACCTATTCTCCAATCACACGAAAAGTTACCTTGTTCTCCAAGAGATTGTCCCAAGCTTTTCCACTAAGAACATAGCGAATTGCAAATTTGAGAAGATCAAGAGGGACATATGTTACTATACTATATAGCCAGATTACTCCAGCCCAGCCCCAGCCACAACCCTTTATTCGTGCAAACCCCCAATTGGCATAGACAGCTATGAAGGTTGCTACCTGATAATTAAAAAAATGGGTTATTACATTAATAGATAGAACAATAGAATACAATATTTACCTTGCAAGCTTGACCACACAAGTTACTAAACAGTTCTTACACAATGAGACTCAGTTTCCATAATAATGTATACACCACACCTCATAAAACGATTCTACAAATAGACTAGTGCAACATAAACATGACATTGGATATAACTTGTGTTGAAAACCAAAACAAAAAACTCTTACCAGTTGAGCAATAAGGAAAGCACCGAGTAAGAGAAGTCCAGGGCGTTCAACGAAGGACCAGCTGCGAGACCTTGTGACAAAAATAAGGGCCTGACTCACAATACTCACTTGAAGGTACAAGGCTGCCATCATCTCAGGTTTGTTATTTCTCAATGATCTTACTCCAAACTTGTCCTGTTTTTGAAAATAGGTAAAAATAAAAAGATGAATAGATTATAGAGGGGAAGGAAGAGGTTGTATGTAGCCAAGAACTGAGTTAGTAGAAGATTTAAGACGGGTACTTACGGAGAAGAAGTTGGTATCGCTCATAGCCCAGAAGAATACTACAGTCATTAGTGCCATGTAACCTCCAAGAACAACGCCAGTAGCAAAAATCTCTTTCAATTTCCAGCTATCTGGCTGAGGCGATGGCTTTACTCTATCTTTGGATATTGTCATAATTGTTCCTATAGGTGACATAAAGAAAAGAATCAGATTCACGTTTTAGAAGTAATCATAAAATGTAAAATTAGTTTGGAATACTGTACTAAGTGATCTTACCGTCATTTAGGATTGCAATGATCAAAACCATGAAAGGTGCAAAGTCGAATTTCCATATCAAAGCAATGAACATGAAACCAAACTGTCAAAATCACACATAATGAGAACACATACAAAAACTAAGAAATAAAAAGAAAAATGTGGTGTCGCATTTGTGGTTCAAAAGCTTCATCTGTGCAACACTTACCACTATTCTGATGGTAATTGAAACTGCGTAGATCTGCATAAAGGAACAACCAATATATAGAATGAGCTTAGGCATATAAAAAGTACACTTGTAGAACTTCACCAATTGCAAATAAAAAATAAAAACATATAAAGGTACTGACAGTGTAGTTCTTCATTCTTTGGAAAATGGCCCTGCTGGTTAGCACTGCACTTATAATGACACTCAGCCCAGGCTCAGTGAGGACAATATCTGAAGCACCTCTGGCAGCGTCAGTAGCATCAGCAACAGCAATTCCAATATCTGCCTTCTTTAGAGCAGGGGCATCATTCACACCATCTCCTGTCATTCCACAGATGTGCTTCTTCTCCTGAAGCTTCTTCACAATTTCATACTTGTGTTCTATCACGAGGAAAGAGATCATCACATCAGAAGAAGAAAATAAATTGACAAATTTGAGAACGATACTGAACGTTCAAAGATATAGTTTGAACACATTGCAAGGACACGACAAATCAAGAAAAAACAGGGTGGTTAGACATTTCTAAGATTTTAGACAACCAAGGCATGAGCTAGACAAAGGGGTTATGGAAGTACTATATGATATATATATATTTATATATAATGCAAAGTCACCTGGAAATACTCCAGCAAACCCATCAGCCTTCTCAATCAATTCATCCACTGGGAGTGCGGCAATGGATGCATCTTTGTCTTGGCCTAGCAATGATGAGGAAGGGTACATGTTTGTTCCCATACCAAGCCTTCTACCGGTTTCCTTAGCAATGGCCAGCTGATCCCCTGAAAAGTGAGAAGTGTACACAAGTTAAACACAACAATCTCTAGAAAGAAAACTGTTCCATTTTCATATAGAAAATAATAATTAAAGAATAAAAGTAATATATATCTATAGTACCTAGTAAGACATACCTGTAATCATCTTGACATTGACACCAAGGTTGAGAGCTCTTCTGATGGTTTCTGCACTGTCATGTCTGGGAGGGTCAAATAGTGGCAATAAACCAACAAATTGCCATGGTGCTCCTGGACTTTCTTTTGTCCTCTCAGGTACTTCCTGGGAGATCAAAAAGAGGAGGAGAAAAAAAACAATTAGGATGTATTCAATGGAGTCGAAATGAAATACATGATGTATCACAATTGTCAACCTGTCTTGCAACAGCTAAAGAACGAAGTCCACGTTCAGCAAACTTATCAATTACTGAATGAACCTTTTTCCTGACATCCTCCTTGCAGTTGCAAAGGTCAATTATCTGTTTAAAAGCATGAAAAACATGTGACTTACTATTACAAATCTGTTTAAAAGATTTGTCGCCCCCTATGATACATTATGTTAAGGAAAGGTTACCTGCTCAGGGGCTCCCTTGCTAGCACGATGCCATTTTCCATCAGAATCAATGTAGGTCAGAGCAGTTCTTTTGTCTACAGGGTTAAATGGAAGAAAATGGACCTCTCTAATACCAGCTCTTGCCTGACCAGTTCATATGACATAGAAATTCCCCGGTAATATCAGTAAAAAAATTCTTCTACAAGTTGAAAGAAAAAAATGTTGCAATTAGTTTACCTCCTTCGGATCTGCAAGCATTCCAACAATTGCAGCATCAATAGCATCCTGATTTTCAATCCTTGACGCCCTAGCTGCAAGAAGCATAACATGCTCCTTCTCCACGCCTTTTGCAAACACTTCAATTAGGTTTCTGTCAACCGTCAACTTGTTCAGGGTTAGAGTACCTGTCTTGTCACTACAGAGGACATCCATGCCAGCCATTTCCTCAATGGCTGTCATTCTTTTGGTAATAGCACCTTGCTGAGAGAGCCTGTGGGAACCAATGGCCATTGTGACAGACAAAACAGTTGGCATGGCAATAGGAATTCCTCCGATCAAGAGAACCAGCAAATTGTCAATTCCATCCCTATATTTGCGGTCTTGGATAGGGTACATAACTATTAACTCAATTACTATACCAACAGCAATGGAACAAATGCAGAAGTTACCGATAGCAGTGAGAACTTTCTGAAAGTGTCCAACTTGGTTAGTGCTGTCCACCAAATGGGCAGCTTTGCCAAAGAAGGTGTGAACACCAGTGGCAATCACAACTGCTTCAATTTCACCTTGCTTACAAGTTGAGCCAGAAAACACTTCTTCTGAGGGATGTTTAGTGACAGGAAGAGACTCTCCAGTTAGAGCAGATTGATCAATTTTTAAAGGATCACCCTCGAGAAGGCGGGCATCTGCAGGAACAATATCCCCCAACTTGATGCTGATAATGTCTCCAGGAACCAAAATTGCAGCATCTTGCTCACTCCATCGACCATCTCTAAGAACCTATACATGACCAACAGAAGAATATAAGAACCTATTAAAAAGCTAACAGAAAAGTTAAAACTAAACTAGTATGGCGGTGAGAGCTTTATTTTACCTTAGTCTTTGGAGCAAGACCAGCCATGAGGGCTGCTGCTGCATTACCAGCATTGTTTTCTTCAATGAAACTGATTGTTGAGTTGATGATCAACAAGACAATAATACCAACAAAGTCCTGCCAATCCGGAGGCCTTCCACCACCATTTGCCAAGGCAATAGCCATCAAAGCAGCAGCTTCCATGACCCAGGACAAAGGATTCCACATAAAGCCCAAAAACTTCAGAATCTTGCTCTCCTGTTAGGACAGAAAGAAACCACACCATAAGCAACCACATGATATTGGAAGTGAAGCAATACCATCAGTCACTAAGTTATGATGAAATCAACCTTTTTCTCTTCCAATTTGTTTGGTCCGAAGACTTGAAGTCGCTGGGCTCCTTCGTCCGACGACAGTCCTTCTCTGGTACATTTCAATTGTTCAAACACTTCCTCCATGGGAATCCGTTCCTGTAACCAACAACAATGCCATTCATGAATTAGCCATAAGAATTTGGTATTAAGCGACCATTCCTTACTTCCTTAGACTACCAACGTCTCATATCAAACTTCGCTCTTCGATAAAACATTTAACTTTTGTGGAAAAAAATGTGCTGTCTTCAATTTCCTATCCCCTCCATGTCCCACCAATTAGTTTAAGATACCTCATTTATTTATTTAATATATATTTAAATTATTTACAACTTTCTTTTTTTTCAATTATATTAATACTATAAATAGATTATGTGTCTTACAATAATTGGTGGGACATGGAGGAAATTGGGAAGAGCAGATTTTTTTTCAACTTTTTTTAAAATTACTATGTTCAACTTATGGCGGGAAAATTAAGCCTTGACATTCACGTATGATACAGTTAAACAAATGATATTCTCTCATGATTAGCTCTACTTATATTTTAGGCAAAGAATTGTTTACTGAAAGTTTTTAATTTTATTTAAATGATTTTTTTACGTGTTTAACTCATTTTTTGTTGTACCAATAGTGTAATATTTAATGACAGTTTGTTAGGGCCCTAACGTTAAATCCTATAGTTTTCCAGTGATCAAAAAACTAAAAACAAAACAAAATGAAAAAAATATATATCTACCAGAAGTTTGTTTGAAGGAAGCATTTCGGTCCCTCAGTATCTAGAATGATTAAACCCGAACCCATTATTATAATTTAATATGTACATTCAATTCCGGACCCGTTATCATAATTTAATAAGTAAATTATTTCTCCTTTCTTGTGATGTTAGAGATACTAAGGTGTCTTATAACAACATATAGATATTGAGGCGGCTTTTTTCTAGGTATATTATATAGTTACTGATGATGTGATCTTATATATAACATATAAATACTGTATACACTTAGACATTCCACCAGAATACATACACATATCAACACATGTAAACAGCAGATTGTACAAATAGGAGGTTTAACAATATTTTCCCCAACAAACAGTGAGACTTCAAGAAAAGTCTTCATTAAGTTTATTTCATCTATTTTAGTATTTTTAAGGAAATATATATTATATTTCAATGAGGGGAAATACACATGTTTGAGGAACAATTTAATATAAATTAATTTGTATTAATTTCAGTATGGAGACTTGGGTAATATTTGATTGGGGTGATGAAATAGAATGTTTGTTCTACCATTTTGGTGGAATGCCCATTCCATTAAAAAAATTAGAGAAAAAATCATTCTATTTATTCATATTAATTTTTATTTCACTTCATTCATATTTATTTTCTCATTCACATTTCAATTATTCCATTCTAATTTCATCCAACCAAATATCCCCCTCCCCCTCTCTCTCTCTCTCTCTCTCTCTCTCTCTATATATATATATATATATATAAATTTGAGGAAGCACATTATTTCAATTCAAGGGAATAGAATAGACACAACCCCAGAAAAATAGCAAAAAAGGTATGGGTATGCATGCATGCCCAAATCCCTAAAAGAGGAGGACAAAAAAGTCCAACAACTTGATAAAAAAAAAATATAATAATTAATTAACCAGTAACTTAAGTCTATATATTTTCCACGCAGGTCCTACTATAAAAATTTCCATGAATTAAAGTCGAATGTAAAAAATAAATAAATAAAAGTAAAACACGTAGCACACTCAGCGCGTGGAGAAAAAAAAGTAAAATAAATTGCATTTATTCAACCAATTTTCCTCTCCTCTTTTGAGCCCCTCTCAGTAAAGAAGAGTGCGGTGTCAAGGCTATGATTCCATGTGATGTGAGGACTGTGTATTTCGCTAATGCACTCCTCAAAATGGCCCTCATAGCCAGAATTCCCTTTTCTTTATTCATATATATACATATATATATATTTGTTTAGTTTTATATATAAAATTAAAAAAATTTATTAAATTAGTATTATTACCACATAAATTTAAATAAATAATAATATATATAAAAAAATAACATAAACATATTAAATGAATAATTAATCCAAAAACATTATTTATGATTTTTAAATATATATAAAAAAACAAACCGTTATCTACACTTTTTTATTTTTTATATAGAATATGTATATATATATGATATTTTCCAATATTAAAAGAACTTTTTATTTTATTTTAATTTTACCGGGTTTGGAATTTAAGAAGAAGAAAAAAAATATTCAGTGGAGGGAAAGGGGCATATAGGCCGCTTGTTAGAATAACTGACCCAGTCGATGAACTACACGTGCCCCTAAAAATCTACAGAGATGCTTTTTTTTTTCTTTTGACAGTTTCCACTTGTCGCCGTTGTTGAAATAAACATCAACAATTTTCATCGGCTTAAGACAGATGATTAAAATAAATAAATATAATGAAGAGCTTCGATACAGCCGTATGTCACGATTTTATAAATATCTTCTTTTTTTTCCTTTCTGTAGAAATCGTAGTAAGACGATATTTTATTTTTCTTTTTTCAAGAAGTGAGAAAACGATATCGAGTTAGTCTTCTTAGTTGACGCTTGACGAGAAATATTATCAAGAAATAATTGCAGAGAAATAACGAACAAATTCAAAGAAGTAATTCGTGTATATATAAGATGTTTGCGTTTATACACATATAACTCATTAAAAATAAAAATAAAGTAAAACAACGTGAAGCATTAAATATATCCAAACTTTCACTTTTCATTTCTACTTTATTTTCTCAGCAACCAAACACAAACAGGTACACATGAAGAAAAACAAAATAGATTTATGTATAGAGAGAGAGAGAGGAGGAAGGGGAGGATTACCAGATCGACGCTCTCATTCTTGATCTGCTCAAGCGTAATTCCTTTGTCACCTCCCATGATTGGAAAGCTCAAAAGACTCTAAACGGAGAGGAAGGCGATTCTTATGTATCAGAAATCTATACTAACAACAGAGCGATTTATAGAGAGAGAAGAAAAGAAATATACATTATATATATTTTATGGGGCACTAATATATAGGAGACCTTGCACTCTCTTTCGATTCATATTTATATGCGGAACTTGGTAGCTTTCAGTTCTTGGACTTCATTGGGCTATGGGCCCACTTATTTCTGTCACTTTCGTACCCTACCCAAATGGGGCCCATATTGCTTGCCACGCGCCACTTGGGTGAGTTTTGATTCGGTGTGTTTGGCTTCATGTTTCGAGAAGTGGAATTCACTGTACATCACGGTGGGTTTTGATTGTGATTGATTGGGAGGTGGTGAAGGAGGCTTATTAAATGTTGCTTTTAGTTTTTATGTATAATTTATATTTTTTCTATTAATTTCTCCAACTAATTTTTTTTGTTAGGGTTGCAATTTGAGTCCGGACACGATACGAAAATAAATGAGTTTGGCTAACACGTTTAATAGTCGTGTTCGTATTCGTGTTTGAGTTTTTGACACGTTTAATAATCATGTCGTATTCATGTTTACTTTAATCGTGTCGTGTCATAGTCGTGTTGACCCATTTAATAATCGTGTCGTTTCACAATCGTGTCAACACGATAACACGAATAATTATCATAGGTTTTATGATTTTTTTCATATAGTTATGATTAATTGTGTCAATTTCATGTTGTGTCATGACAAATTAATCGTGTCATCGTGTCGTGTCGTGTTGACCCGTTTAATAATCGTATCGTGTTTATATTTGTGTTTTTGACATGTTTAATAATCGTATCATGTTTGTGTTTATCTTAATCGTTTTGTGTTATAATCGTATCGATATGAATCTAGCACGTTTACATGAATTACTGACCGTAGTTCTTACCCAATTTTTCATTAAAAAAATGGCCAACTAAATAAAATTTTCTATTTATTAGCATGGGAAAATCCACACATAATAATAACAACATAAGTTTATTTATTAAAATTATAAATATTTATCATATTAAGACAATATCTAGATAGCTATGTGTTTCTATCAGAAAGAGGTGATTTGTTCGTTGAATTGTAAATTCATTTCTATTGGTAAAATATAAATTCCATAAGATATATTCTTAAAAATTAGTATTTTCTTTTAATGTAGTCTATAAAAATGAGTGAAAATTTAAAAGAATAATATTAGGGATTAATAAAAATTAAAACTTGAACACAAAAACTATACATAAATTAAATATAAAAAATTACCATTTTGGCCCTTTTAGTTCAAGCTTATTACAAAATTTAACTCTGAGTTTCTAAAAAAGTTTCACAAAAGACCCATTTGTATATTTTTAGTCAATTTTTTTAATGACAGAAAACATCATGTTTACCGAGATTTTCGGAAACTATATTAATAAAAACTAAGCGAGATTAATTATAAGGGATTTAGAAGATATAAACAAGATTCTTACGTGGTTGTGGCGTTAATGAGCCTTAGTCCACGAGACAGTTGTATTAGAGGTTGGAAAGCCTATAACAATGGAGTTTTTCTCTTTTTTTTAGCAGAGTAACTGTATACAAGCCAAGAGGAGACCCCTTCTCTAATGCTCTGTCACCTGTATTTATAGGCTCACAGGAGCACTGGGCTTGGGCCGGGCTGACCCAGGCCCAACAAAGGATATAAATACCATTGGCTTCTCTATCGGAAGCCCAATACAAAGGATAAAAATATAAAAGACAAACAATGATCAGAGCCCACTGGGGCAGCCCAAGGCCTATCTATCACCCGAAAAAATGGGGCTTTTGGTCTGGGCACTCCGAGTTACGAGGCAGATTCAGGGGACAAGAGCAGTCAGTGTAGTGGCGGCACAGGTCTGAACCAGCGGCGTGCAATCCCGAGGTGGCCTTTTCCGCAGGTGAAAAGTGGGGACGTCTCCCACGCGTCATGGTGTGGAGTCAGGGTCACGGATGCTTTATCCTGCCAACCCTGAGGACTTGACCCGGGTTCGTTTACCTCTGTCCCTCTTCGTTTACCGTAGGCCCGGATCATCTACATAGAGCCCGTATCGTTTACCAGGCTCCGGGACCGTTTGCATACATCTCGACCGTAACCCCAAACAGTTGTACGTCTCCCGGAGATCGTCCCGGATCATTCTTCCTGGACACCGTCTGGGTCTGGACCCACACGAGCCGTCGATGTTGGTCACTCCCTGCCAAACGGGCCTAGGCTAGGCCTAACCCCAATTGCCCAGTTAGTGGGCCTGGACCACCATCCCGGGCCCAAGGTAGGAAATGGGGATAACATTTACCCCCTAAGCCTTCACCTGGGTCTGGGAGGTGGAGGCTTGCCTTGCTCCCGGATACTCCATGGTTATCTTCCCAGTTCCTGCTTAGAATCGTGGGTCCGTGGCAAGGGGCAGTGCGCGCTGGGCGCACGCGGAGCCCAGACCATTTACCAATGTCCGAGTCCGTTTACTGAAGTCCCGTTTCGTGACGAGGGACACACGTGTCTCCCAGCAACTGCTGCAACGATAGCACTTGACCTCGAAAGGTCACCTAACCACCTCAAGGGTCGCTAGGCCTAGGCTAGTGCGTCAGCACGGATTTCGAAGAGTTCCATCCGCATGGGGGTCCTTCATTAATGATTCTGCATTGAGGTGGACCGTAGGATGGGGTGACCTTTGAAATTCCCCTCTCCTGGGACGTTGGATTGAAATGGAAAGGATCTAGCACTCGAGTGCTCATTAATGCCCCTGCACGATCTTGGACCGTCCGATGGGGGATTTCCTATCTGCTAGATCAGAGACCAGGATTTGGGTCTCTATAAATACTCCTCAGGCATTCATTTGAAAATTTTACACTCTCGAGCCATTCTAAGAACTGAGGATTTGTTTATGTCCGATCTCGTCGACGACATCTTCCACCGCCTGCTTATTCTGCGCCGTTGCCTTTTTCCAACAGTTCCAACATCTGCACCTCTGCCTGAGCGCACGTCCTCGGCCTGTCCTGTCGATGAGCTGCTGAACCGCCTTTGCCAGTTCAAGAACGATATTTTGCCGTCCTTATCGCTGGACAACCACCATCTTTCACGGCCAACCATTCACAGTAAGTCCTTCTGTCCTCTGCCTTAATAGATATACGAATGTAGGTTCTGTCCTTTTGCCCATATGTTTAGGCTGCTAGAACTTGTTTATGCTTAGGACTGATAGACGGTGGAACTTATTTAGTAGCCCATTTTTCATTCCCGATCTGGGTCTCGTGGTTCTCTGGTGAACCTGGACCTGATCCGAAGGGGACTCCAAGCAGTCCGTAGGAGGCCCCCCGTACCTTAACCGACTTTCTTGGGTTTCGGTATTGACTGCTTGGTTTCTTTTCTTTGCTCCCAGATCATCATCCATGACGTCGGGTGTCACCCTTCATTCGGAGGAGGAAGTCAACAGGGCCCCCGTTCTCCTTCTCGGGTCCCGGACCCCCAAAGGCAACAGATAGGAGATGGACACGGTGCCGAATCTATTCTGGAACTACCGAATGATGTACGTCCTGGAGAGACGCCTGGGCATAGAGTCCACTCCCAGACTCTTCCACAACCGCCTGGCCAGGATAGAGGAGCAGGCGCACACTTTCGTGAATGGGTTCGGGGCCTGGAGCGCTGGCCACATCAGTGCGGGAGCCACACTCCCGCTTCACGACTACTTCGTGCGGTTCCTAACATACGTGGGGATCGCACCCTTCCAGCTTTTTCCCCAAGTCTACCGATTGCTTGCGGGATGGCGTGTCTTCTGCGTCACGAAGGAGATTGCGGAGCCGACCCCCGCGGAAATCTTGTACTTCTACAAGATGGAACCGCAGGTCAACGCCAAGGACAAGAGCTTGGACGGCTTCTACAGGCTGAAGCCGCGGGGCAACTACCCCGCTCCTACAAGCACCTGGAAGCATCCCCCGGACGTCCGACATTACTGGTTCATGACGTCCAGGTTCCTCGTGGAGAAGAACCCCATGCTGCTGCTGGACTTCCAGCGAGTGGGTAAGTGCTTCCCCGACCCTTACTTGGCCGGTTTCTCTTTTTCTTTTCCTTTTTTATTTCTCACCGTATTACTTCGGGTGGCAGGACCTTTTGCCCAGACTCCTCTGACCCAGTTCATCTTGGACCGGAAGAGGTTTTACTCCGGGCTGAGCGCAAAAGACCTGGACGTAGGAGACTACGTCAATACCAACAACCTCCGACTGGTCGAACTGCTCGCGGCCCACCAGACTATTGACGTCCCGAGCCTTCGGGGAATACATTGCGAGAAGAATTCCACCATAAGGGAGCAACTGGCCCTGGAGCACATCAGGGAAGTAGAGGCTGTGGCACACGCGGACGCGGCCAAGCGGAAGAGGGACTTGGCCCAGTCGGAGGCGGCCGCCTCTGAGGAGCTAGAAGCCCTCTTCGAGGAGGCACTGCCGAACACGGGTACCCTCGGAGCTAGCGTATCAGGGCGAGGTAACTCACCTTTGATCTTAACTTATGCTCCCCATGTTGGGGACTTAGCTAGGGATAGGCTAGCACTTCAAGGCCCCACATTCGGGGTTGACGGGGAGACGGGACCTTCGTCTCCCGTTCCCGTAGGCTCGGAAGTTCTCATGTTTTTGTCCGGGTTCCTTCAATACGGGAATTTCCTGAACCTGGACGACATGGGGGATCGAGTATACTTTTTCGCGTTAGATGAGTTGAGTCACGCCCGGGGCTTAGATAAGGGTTCGTCCCGGGTCACTCTTGATATGACTTCTATTTTCCTGTTAATCGTACTAACTCTTTTTCATTTGCGTTTGTTGAAGGAGACTCCGACATGTCTGATCCCGTGGATGAGATGAGGCAGCTTATCGAAGTCCGGATCGCGAGGAAGGCCAGGGTCGCGGCAAAAAAGGTTGCCAAGAAAACACCCAAGGCGCCGGGCCCGGACCCCTCCCGCAACAAGGAGACGCCAGGGGCGGATCCTCGACCCGGCGAGGTCGCAATTGCCGCGGTCCCTGTCACGGTCGTGGACCCAGCCGCTGTCCCCCGCCTCGCCCAACCCCCGGTAATCGATCTGGAGCCGGAACCTGCGATAAGCCAGAGTTTCGGGAAGAGGGCCTTGGACTTGGGAGCGGCGGAGGCCGAAACTGGAAACAAGAGGCCCCGGACGAGGTAGGTTGGCTCGGCCAGAGAGTCTTACGGGGAGAGTTGCCTCGTCGCGAAGGAGATTCCGGCAACACCGGCCCTTCCCATTCATCTGGCCCTACTCGAGGAGGGGGAAGCCGTCTTGTGGGACGAGCAGTCCAGGCTCATTTCCCGGACCTGAGAGAGTGGCCAGGAAAGGAGAGACGAGACGTACAAGGCCCTGACGATTCGTCATCAGGTTGAGTTCACTGAGCACCTGGCGGCCTTCAGTGTCCCACAGCCGATCGTGGATCGGCCAGCCGCCGAGACGGGCTTTCGCCCTAAGCTGGGGCAGAACACGACCCCAATCGCGGTGGACTTGCTAGACCAGGTGGGGAACACCATGTCCAACCTTCAACTCAAACGGTATGCCACCATCGCCAACCTGGCACATGCTATTCATCTCCCAGGCTCTTCGCCATCAGGCCACCGCAGTAAGTTTACTTCGTGTCTCTTTCTTCCCTCTTTTTTTTATTTTTTAGTAGGGATTCTTCTAACTTTGTTTTGTTCCAGGATGCTCTGCTGTCCCATCAGAATGCTAACCTAGTGGCCGAGGCGGCCATGAAGATGGAGACGCTCCAGCTGGAGCTGGAGGCGGCCGTGAACCAAAGGGAGGCCGCCAGGGAGACGGCACAGGCTCGGGAGTCCTTGGACAAAGCGGTTGCTCAGGCCGACGCAGACTGCACGGAGTTTGACCAAGTCAAGGCTGGGCTTGAAGAGGCCATGTCCCGGAAAGAAACCAAGGCTAATGAGAAGGTAGCCCTTCTGGAGGCGGAGCTTCTCAGAGCAAAGGCCGCACAGGAGGCGGCTGCGACTCAGTCTGTCCGAGATGGGGAGAAGGTCCAAAGCTTGGAGGCCCGGGTCCGTGAGCTGGACGGCTCTCTTCGCGAGGAGAAGGCGACGCATGACGAGACCCGCCGCGGAAAGGAGCGAGCGGACGACATGCTGCGCGTCACCTTCGAGGAGGCCATCTACATGGCCTGGCGCAAAGATAAAAGCATGAACCTCCTGATCTTTCCCGACCCGGCTCGAAGAAAGCAGAATTCGAGGCCAAGGAGAAGGAAGATGCGGAGCTTCTGGAGGATGACGCCTAGACCCAGATTTTCACCTCGCCCCTTTTATTTTTATTATTTTTGTAATAACTTTTACGGACGCGTACGCGTCCAAGACAATTTGTATTGGCTTATCCGGTTTATATTATTTCTGTTTTTTTTTATATCACCGTGCATGACTGGTTCTGAGGGTTTGGTCCTGATTCCAACGGCCTGGACTAAACTATTTCTGACTTTAGCTTGTCAAATTGTTTCAATCTTCAACTTCGAAAACCTGATGGCCTGGGCCAACGAGGTTCGAATAGTTTACTGTGAAACCTAGTTCCCTCACTCTACCAGTCGCGGGCTACGGCCTTGCCCTGGGGCATACCGGATGCTTTTGTATCCCGGACATTGTTTGTCCAGGGCGGGACCAGCCTGAGGCTTGGTCCTCTTTTAGTTTATACCCCCGAACATCGTTCGTCCGGGGCGGGACCAGCTTGAGGCTTGGTCCTCTTTTAGTTTATACCCCCGGGCATCGTTCGTTCGGGGCGGGACCAGCCTGAGGCTTGGTCCTCTTTTAATTTATACCCCCGGGCATCGTTCGTCCGGGGCGGGACCAGCCTGAGACTTGGTCCTCTTTTAATTTATACCCCCGGACATCGTTCGTTCGGGGCGGGACCAGCCTGAGGCTTGGTCCTATTTTAATTTATACCCCCGGACATCATTCGTCCAAGACGGGACCAGCCTCAGGCCTGGTCCTACAGGGTTTGTACCCCCCCGGACCTTGTCGGTCTGGGTTAGGACTAGGCTTGAGCCTTGCGCCCCGCCTGGTATTTGTTCATACCGGAGATACCCCCCACAAGTGAGCGGTGACTGGTCTAGGGTCACTTGAGTAGAATTTTCATTGTCTGATAACATTTCTTTATGGCGTTTTGCACATGCCATTTTTATTATTCAAGGAATCGCCCTGAGGCATACATTATTTACAACGAAAATACAAAAATGGAACACGTTCTCCTGACTACTGATAGTATTTACGGAGATGTTCTGCGGTCTAGGCTCTTGGGACTTCCGTGCCATCGAGCCGCTTTAAAAAATATGTCCCGGGGCACACTTCGTGTTGGATCTCGTACGACCCTTCCCAATTCGGGCCCAGAACCCCTACTCCCGGATCTTGGGTAGCAGGGAAGATTCTTCGCAGGACTAGGTCGCCGATTTCGAACCTTAGGCTTTTTACTTTTGAGTTGAAATTCCGAGCGATCTTGCCCTGGTACATCTTCAGGTGCACTTGTGACTCCTCCCGGATCTCCTTGATGAGATCTACTGTAACGACCCAAATTCGCTAATAAGGCTTAAGGGCCTTGATTAGTGTGCCGGGAGGGCATAAATGGGATTAGAGTGAATATTATTGACTTAAATATGTGAATATGTGATTAATGATGATTATGTGATAATATGAAATATTTATGTGATATATGTGAGAACCACATTATCGTGTGGGCAGGTTCATAGAGCACAGCTCGAGACGATCCTAGGGTCAGATAGCGAGAAAAGTCACAACGGGACTTAGGATATGACTTCGGACAAGTCAGGGGTATTTTAGGTATCGAGTAGCGATTTGGACTATCAGGTCATGAAAATAAATATATGGAGATATATTTGAGGTTAGGATGTCTAGGCAGGAATATTGGGGGATTTTACCGTTTTGGCCTCGGGGATAGTTCCGGCACCCCGAGCCTTGGGATTAACTTAATGAATAAGACAAATTTAGGAAGCCTTTAGAAAATTAGACCGACATTGTAATGACCCAAATTCGCTAATAAGGCTTAAGGGCCTTGATTAGCGTGCCAGGAGGGCATGATGGGATTTATGTGTGACTTTGATGAGTTAAATGCATGATTATGATTTCCAGCATGTTATATGACTATTTGTTTATCTGAGATGCATGACTATGTATATTAGTATGCATGTAGGCCCGGATTGTGTTAGAAGGGCATAACTGTAATTTTGGCCATGTTGGGCATAACTGCATTGATATGTGATAATTGTATTATGTGAATTGTACCACGTGTGTGTGGTGTTATTATTGTGATGCACGTGCCGAGACGGTCCTAGAGAGCTAGTTTACTCAAAAGTCACAACGGGATTTTATACCCGGCTCGGGAGGAGCCTAGGGGTACCTTGGGAATTGTTATGGTTAAATTGAGATTTAGCGGGTAATGGTTATTGGTGATTGAGTAACCTGGGTAACCATTAGTTACTGCTGTGAGTAACAAGTTTAGTTGGAAAATGGTAGAATTGAAATATAAGTGGAAGGACTAGAGTGCCCTTGAGGTTTAGTTAGCAAAGGGTTTTGATGAAGGGGTAAAATGGTCATTTGGCAAGGGGTTTAGACAAATTGCAGTTGGGTTATATGGGGTACTCGGTTTAGGCTTGTTATTGTTTGGTTTTGTTAAAAATAAAGAGAAGAAAAACTAGAAGAAGAAAAGTTAGGGCAAGAAGAGGAAGAAGAGAAGAAGGGAGCTGAAACTTGAAGGATTTAGGGGGAGAATCAAGGAAGCTTAAAGGTTGAATTCTCTCTTGAGGTAAGGATTTTATGCAATCTTTAGGTTTGTTTCTATTTTTGATTTGAGGAATTTAAATGCTTGAGTTAAGTTTTTAAGTTTTGTTTGAGTTTGCTGAAATTAGAAATCAAAGGGTGGATTTTGAGTGTGATTATGTTTTGATCTTGATGCTAGTGTTTATGGGTTGTTGGGTGGTTCATTTGAGGTTTTGAATTGATTTCGGGGCTTGGGTACCTGCTTGGGATGATTTGGGAGTGTTTTGGATGATGAAATGCAGAGGAAAAAACCCAGTTTTTCTGGGTTCGCGAAGGAGCGCCGCGGCCCTGTTCTTGGGCGCCGTGGCGCGAGGCTGTTTGCAGTCAGGGAGCTCTCTGACTTCTCTGGGCGCCGCGGCCCTTGCGCCTTTTTCAGGATGGGAATTTCGCGATTTTGAGCCTTTGCTCCGGGGGTTCGGGGGATGTTTCCGATGAATTGTTTTAGGAATTTGGGAGTCCCGAGAGTGTGGGATTGGTCCCGGGAAGTGGTTTTGAATTGATTAGTATTAAAGGATGTTTTATGTGTGTTGTGACTAGGCTATTGGAGAGGCTCGTGCTAGAGGACCGTGCTCGTGACTTTGGTACATTGTGAAGCTCGGGATGCAGGTAAGAAAACTATAACACCCGTAGGATAGGGCATGGGCCCATAGTGTGATTGCGGGGCACGGGCCTATATTGCATGATGAGATGATTGCAGGGCACGACCCTATATTTTGCATTACATGTTAGGGTGTAGACTTAAATGAATTGATATTTGTTTGAATGTTGTTTGAGTCATACTATATGTGGTTATAGTGGAATGATACGGCGCAGAGCCGAGAACGGCAATGGAGCCGAGGACGGCGAAAGGCCGAGAACGGTAGTGGGGCCGGTAGTAACACTTAGCACATGGGATGCTTATGGTCAGGGTAGAACCCAGTGGATACGTGTGATATCCTTACGGTGAGGACCGAGACCCCATGCTTTGGTAAGGCTTCTGGGGCGGCATGGCCGTGTTTGCTTAGTCTAATGGTTGACTTGTTTATCTGTGGACTATCTGATATGATTAACTGTATATTTTGCATATGTTATGAGCTGCATGAGTTTTCTTGCTGGGCTTCGGCTCACGGGTGCTCTGTGTTGCAGGTAAGGGCAAAGACTGAGTCAACCAACCATGAGTACGGAGAGCGTGAAGCGACGCGTACATGTTTGGCCTGCCCGACTGCTTTGGTTGGGGGTTTATACGAGAAATGGCTGTAATAACCTATGATTTTTATAACTAGTCAACTGTAAACTTATTTTAAGATGTAAATAGTTTTCAAACCTTATTTTGGGATCCCAAATGTTTAATACTAGAAGTTTTAATGAAACGACGCATTTTCAAAGATTACAGCCTTAACTTTTTATTAGTCACACTTTTGTTTTAAAAACCTCGGTTAGCGAGTTCATTGCACTGTTTTGTCTTAAAACTCACTTAGTAACGGCTCTAAGGTAGTAGGGCGTTACAGACATTACCATTTTCCATACTCAGCTGGTTACTCTCACTTTCACTCTCAAGGCAGGAAAAACAAAGGAAAGGAAGCTAAGTAAGATTCAAAGGAAAATAGAAAAATCTGAGGAAGTTATTGGGAGATTAAGCTGGATTTTGGAGGCTTAGCTTAGGACATACTCAAGAACTAAATCAGGGCTAAGGTAAGCACTTAATTTCCTTCTCTGTGATTAGAACTTCTGGGTTTTCTTGTTGGGTTACTGAGGAAGCTGTGGTTTCATATTTGAAGGCAGAATTGAGGAGGAAACTTGGGGATTTTGCTAGGTTTTGGCTTGATGAAGTGGTTCAGCAGAAGAGGTAAGTTTCAATCCATGATATAAAGGTTTTAATTTGGATTTGAATGGCTGGTTTGGGTGTTTATAGCTTTTGAGTTTCAGAAGTTTGAAAGAGGAGATTAGTGTATGTTAGGCTGAGTTTTCTGTGGAATTATGTGGTTTAAGTCATGCTAAAAGAGTTGGGATTATTTGGTTATGAGTTGGGGATTTTGGGGATGGTTTAAGGAGAGGTTTCAAGCCTTGAAATGGTAGATTTTCTGGGTTCGAAGGGAAGGGCCGCGGCTCTGTTCTAGAGCGCTGTGGCCCTAGGATGAAAAAGGGCCAAGGAGGCTCGGCCAAGGGAGGGTGCCGCGACGCCCAAAGCAAGGGCCGCGACGCATATTTTGTTTAGGATGGCATTGGTTATGTTTTGAGGCTAGGGCCGCAGCCCTTGGTTGTACACATGAACTTTTGAGGGTTTTAGGCATGGGGATGTGGTCTAGTATGCTCGGGATTGATTCCACGACCATGCTTGGTGGAATTCGGATTCCCAGGAGTTAGTTTTGTAACCGGAAACCTATATTCGAGTATTAATGGAACCCTATACTTTGGTTGTGACTAGGTGATAAAAGCTTAGGCTCAGAAACGGATCGTGCTTGAGGGGCGTTGCTTGTAATTCTATAACCGTGCAAACTAAAGGTAAGAGAACTACACCCGGTTGAATATTTGAACGGGACTAAGGGCTCCCTAACATAAATGATTGAAAGAATGGTATTACGCCATGTAAACTGTAACCAACGGCCTAAGTGAGCCACGGTTAACTTGTGCAATTGGCACGGCTCGGACACTGTAACGCCCTACTACCTTAGAGCCGTTACTAAGTGAGTTTAAAACAGAAATTGTGCATTTAATTGACTCAAGTGGTTTCTAAAACCAAAAGTGTGAATAAACCAGAGTTTAAGGCTGTACTCTTTGAAAATGTTTAGTTTCATTAAAAACGTTAATTATAAAACATCTGGGATCCCAAAATAAGGTTTACAAAATATTTACAACTCAAAATAGATTTACACTTGACCAGCTATCAAAAGAATGGTTAAATACAGCCATATACAAAATGCCCCCAACCAAAGCAGTCGGGCAGGCCGAACATGTACGCGCCGCCCCCACGCTCTCCATACTCATGGCCGGTTGACTGACTCTTTGCTTTTACCTGCCACACGGAGCACCCGTGAGCCGAAGCCCAGCAAGAAAACTCAAATAACACATAACATATGCAAAGTAAATAGCTGGCAATAATTCACTGATACATAGGAAAACCACCATAATAAACAAGTACGGCCACGCCGCTCCCAAGGCCTTACCAAAGCCTGGAGTTTCGGTTCTCACCGCGAGGATAACTCATGTATCCCTTGGGTCCCACCCTGAATATAAGCATCCCATGTGCTGTGTTACTTTCGGCCCACGGCCGCCCCGGCCTATGCCGTACCCGGCCTCTGCCGCTCGTTTCATCATAATAACACATATAGTACATTCAAAATAAACATTCACACACATCATGGTTCATTTAAGTTTAAGCATTTGCACGTAATACAATCCGGGGCCACGCCCTACAATCACACAGTGGGGCCATGCCCTAAACTCGGGTGTTACGGTTTTCTTACCTGTATCCCGTGCTTTCCAAAGTACCACGGTCACGAGCACGGTCCACAAGCACGAGCCTCTCCCAAAATCCTAGTCACAACACACAAAAGACACTTTTAACAACCTTAAATGAGCTTCCAAGCCAAGTTCTAGTACTCGGAACGTTGAAATTCACCAAACATGGTAAAAGGCTCAACCCCGAGCACCCTAGGTTAAATTCCCAAGCCTAAAATCCTAAAATCCTAAAATCCCTTAAGCGCCGCGGCATAGGCCACCCATGCCGCGGCATGGCCCCCAAACAGAACCCTCAAAGGCCCAAAAACAGGTAAGGGCCGCGGCATTGCTTGGGCCATGCCGCGGCCCGCCCTTCTCCATCAGCATACCACTTCTTCGAAGGGCCGCGGCTCACAAAGAACCATGCCGCGGCTCGACCCTTCGAACCCAGAAAAACCCACCATTTTACTCTCTAATCCTCACCTTAAACCATCCCAAACACATATCTCAACCACAAAACTCAATTCCAAACTTTACATGAACAATCTAACACCCTATAAACACTAGAATCAATTCAAAACATCAACACACCCAAGATCCACTCCTATGATTTCAAATTTCAGCAACTAACCCCAAAACCCCACAATGTTTAGCTTAGGCATTTAAATTCCTTAAATCAAAACAAAAATCCATACTTAGATATGTATAAAACCTTTACCTCAAATGAAGAATCCACACAAGTCCTTGATCCCCTCCTAGACTCCCACTTCTCCTTCTCTTCTTCTTCTTCTTCTTGCTTGCCCTAGCCTTTCTCTCCTCTTCTTTTCCTTCTCTTCTAATTTTATCAAGACACTCAAATGCCCAATACTCCAAACCGTGCCCCTCTATATCCCAGCTGCCTTTTGTCTATTACCCTTGCCAAAAGACCATTTTACCCCTTCTTAATAATCCTTCCTAACTAAACCTTCAAGGGCACTTAAGTCTTTACACTTCTATTTCAATTCTATCACTTTCCATCTTAAAACTTGTTACCTACCACAGTTACAAATGGTTACCCAAGTTACCCAATAACCATTAACCAACCACTCATTCTCAACTCAACTTATAAGATTCCCAAAGTACCCCTAGGCTTTACCTGAGCCGGGTACAACATCCCGTTGTGACTTTTAGACTAAATGGCTCACTAGGACCGTCTCGACGCGTGCATCCTGATAAAAACATCGCACTCACATGGCACCATTCACATAGTACAATTATCACAGATATGCCCAAACATGGCCAGATTACAATCATGCTCATTCTAAGACAATCATGTCTACATGCATACTAATTCACATAGTCGTGCATCTCAATTAATTAACTAATCACATAACGTGCAATAAATCGTAATCATGCATTAAGCTCATTAAAGTCACACACAATATCCCATCATGCCCTCCAGGCACACTTCCCCAGGCCCTTAAGCCTAAACACTGAATTTGGGTCGTTACAACTATCCCCTCCTCATGAGAATTTCGTCCTCGAAATTTACCTGAACAACTCGGGATACCGCTCCCGCAAATCTGATTCCAGTTCCCACGTCGCCTCTTCGACCTTGCTGTTCCTCCACAATACTTTGACCAAAGCGATGGTCTTGCTCCTCAAGACCTTGTCCTTCCTATCAAGGATCTGAACAGGCTTTTCTTCATACGATAAGTCCTGATCCAACTCCAAGTTCTCATAGCTCAACACATGAGTAGTGTCCGAAACATACTTCCGGAGCATGGATACATGAAACACGTCATGAACTCCTGATAAAGCTGGAGGCATTGCTAACCTATAAGCCACCTCCCCAATTCGTTCTAGAACCTCAAATGGGCCAACAAACCTGGGACTCAGCTTGCCCCGAACGCCAAATCGTTTTACTCCTCTCAGGGGTGAAACCCTGAGGAATACATGATCACCAACCTGAAATTCTACGCTCCTGCGTTTCTGATCTGAATAACTCTTCTGGCGACTCTGGGAGGCGAGCATACGAGCTCTAATTTTCTCAAGTGCCTCATTGGTCCTCTGAACCATCTCAGGACCTAAATACCTTCTCTCACCTGTCTCATCCCAGTGAATCGGTGATCTGCATTTTCTACCATACAACATCTCATACGGAGCCACTCCGATAGTCGCCTGATAACTGTTATTGTACGAAAACTCCATCAGAGGGAGATACTTACTCCAAGATCCCTCAAAATCCAAGACACAAGCTCGTAACATGTCCTCCAGTATCTGAATTGTCCTCTCAGACTGTCCATCCGTCTGAGGATGATAAGCGGTACTAAACCGAAGCTGCGTGCCCATTGCCTTCTGCAGGCTCTTCCAAAACTTGGAAGTGAAAGTGGGGTCTCTGTCGGACACTATTGACCTCGGAGCCCCATGAAGTCGAACGATCTCCTTAACATAAAGCTCTGCGTATTGCTCCACAGTATAAGTCGTCTTCACAGGTAAGAAGTGGGCGGACTTGGTATACCTGTCCACAATCACCCATACCGAGTCATGCTGACCCACGGTCTTTGGCAATCCTACCACAAAGTCCATGGCAATATCTTCCCATTTCCACTCGGGAATCCCAAGAGGCTGCAATAATCCTGCTGGCCTCTGGTGTTCCGCCTTAATCTGCTGACAGGTTAGGCATCTAGCCACATAGTCCACCACGTCCCTCTTCATGCCTGACCACCAATACAAAACCTTCAGGTCATGGTACATCTTCGTAGAACCTGGGTGCAAAGAGTAGGGAGTGGTATGAGACTCGTCCAAGATCTCTCGCCGAATGTCTGGATCAATCGGAACACAAATCCGTCCTTTGCACTTCAACAAACCCATCTCAGAAATAGAGAAGTCCTTAGCTGCTCCCGATAGGACGTTCTCTCTACGCTCAACTAACTGGGGGTCCTTTCCCTGTGCTTCCTTAATCCTCTCGAGGAGTGTTGACTGAAGAGTAATGTTGGCTAACCTCCCAACCACTAGCTCTATACCTGCTCTGGTCATCTCTCCTGCTAGTCTGTCAGATATCTGCCTCGAACTATACAACTGTCCTGGGCCCCTTCGGCTCAATGCATCAGCCACCACATTAGCCTTCCCAGGATGGTAGAGGATATCACAATCGTAATCCTTTACCAGCTCAAGCCACCGTCTCTGGTGCATGTTCAAGTCCTTCTGGGTAAAGAAATACTTTAGACTCTTGTGATCAGTGTATATCTCGCACCTCTCTCCATACAGATAGTGTCTCCAAATCTTAAGTGCGAATACCACTGCAGCTAATTCCAGGTCATGCGTGGGATACCTCTGCTCGTACTCCTTTAATTGCCTTGATGCGTACGCTATCACTTTCCCAGCCTGCATCAACACGCATCCCAGACCCTGTCTGGAAGCGTCACAGTAGACCACAAACTTCTCATATCTGTTGGCAGGCTCAGCACTGGTGCAGTAATCAACCGCCGCTTCAGCTCTTTGAAGCTATTCTCGCATCGATCTGTCCACACAAACTTGGTCTTCTTCCTTGTCAATTCTGTCAACGGAGTAGCAATTCTGGAGAACCCCTCTACAAACCGCCGGTAGTAACCTGCTAGTCCAAGGAAACTTCTAACTTCAGGAACATTGCTGGGTCTAGGCCAATCCCTCACTGCTTCCGTCTTACTTGGGTCGACCAGTAACCCATCCTTACTGATAATATGGCCCAAAAATGAAACTTGCGATAACCAGAACTCGCACTTACTAAACTTGGCATATAGCTTATGCCCTCTTAACCGCTGCAACACTAGGCGCAGATGATGCTCATGCTCTGTCTCTGTCTGGGAGTATACTAGGATATCATCAATAAACACAATCACAAACTTATCCAAGTAATCCTTAAAAATTCTGTTCATCAAATCCATAAATGCCGCCGGGGCATTGGTTAATCCAAAGGACATAACCAGAAATTCATAATGCCCATACCGAGTCCGAAATGCAGTCTTTGGTATGTCCTCATCTCTGATCCTCAATTGATAGTAGCTTGATCGGAGATCAATCTTCGAAAACACTATACTCCCTTGAAGCTGATCAAATAAATCGTCGATCCTAGGCAATGGATATTTGTTCTTGATGGTTAGCTTATTCGACTCCTTGTAATCGATGCACATCCTGAGCGATCCATCCTTTTTCTTAACAAATAAAACTGGAGCACCCCACGGCGAGAAACTCGGTCTGACAAACCCCAAATCAAGTAGTTCCTGCAGTTGAATCTTCAATTCCTTTAATTCTGCTGGAGCCATTCTGTAAGGTGCTTTGGATACTGGCTCTGCTCCCGGAGCCAACTCTATGACGAACTCGATCTCCCGCTGTGGCGGCAACCCCGGCAGATCTGCTGGAAACAAGTCTGGAAACTCGCAGACGACTCTGGTTTCATTCGGTCCCACTGCCGCCACCTTAGAGGAATCCACTATACTTGCTAGGAATCCTATGCAACCCTCTTGCATCAGGTCTCTAGCCTTTAGTGCCGAGATCACAGGTACCCGCGGTCCATCCACCGATCCCACGAACACAAAGGGTGCCTCGCCCTCCGGTTCAAAGGTCACCATTCGTCGCCTACAATCAATTGTTGCTCCATATCGCGTCAACCAATCCATCCCTAGTATTATGTCAAAATCGTCCATATCTAGTTCAATCAGGTCAACAAACAATTCTCTACCGTCTACCACTACTGGTAAGGCTCTAACCCACCTCCTAGAGACTACCAGCTCTCCTGTAGGCAATACAGTCTGAAAACCCCTAGCATACAAAATACTAGGTCTACACAGCTGATCAATCACTCTAGCAGAAACAAATGAGTGCGTAGCACCAGAATCAATCAATGCAGTAAACAAGGATCCAGCGCTAAAAATCTGACCTGTGACCACTGATGGGCTGGCCTCTGCCTCAGTCTGAGTCAAGGTGAAGACCCTAGCAGGCGCGAGGCTGTCACCCTGCCTAGGCTCCTCCTTCTTAGCCTGCGGGCAATCTTTCTTCAAGTGGCTGGTGCTTCCACAAACAAAACATGCCCTGATGCCGGTACCCGCTCCAGAGGCGGACCGGCACTCGCCCTGATGCCGTCGCCTGCATCGAGGACACCATGGATAACTCCTCCAGTTGTCATTACCGCCCTGGCGGCCACCCACGGAACCGCGAACCCTCCTGTCGGAACCATAGGGAGTAAATGATTCTGGTACTCTCCTCTTCTGCTCACTGGGGTCGCTGCCCCGACTAGGCCCAAAAGAAGAAGGCATTACCCTCCTGGTATCACGCCTAGCAGCGTTATCCTTCCAGATCTGATCCTCAGCCCTCTCAGCAGTGAGGGCCTTGTCTACCACTTGCGCATAGGTAGTCTCTGGAGCCATTGTAATACTCACGTCACGGGCGATCATTGCACCTAATCCCCGTACAAATCTGTCCCTTCTGGCCATATCAGTCGGCACAAGCTCTGGCGCAAACTTCGCCAATCTATCAAATACCAAGGCGTACTCAGTGACAGATAACCTGCCCTGAGTCAGACTGTTAAACTCATCCGCCTTCGCCGCTCGAACGGCTACGCTGTAGTATTTCTCGTTGAAAAGGCTCTTGAATTCCTCCCAGGTCATAATAGCAGTATCCCTTCGCTGCCCCACCACCTCCCACCATATTCGTGCATCATGTCTAAGCATATAACTGGCACAATCAACCCTATCCCTTCCTTCAACCCTCATGAAGTCCAGGATTACCGACATTGTACTCATCCACTGCTCAGCCTGCAGTGGGTCTGCTCCCCCCTCAAAGGTAGGAGGTTGTTGTTTTCTGAATCTTTCATATAGAGGTTCCAACCTGTTCCCAGTCACAGGTTGAACCGGAGCCGGTACCACACTAGGCGGTGGTGGTATCACAGTGGCCGGTGGAGGAGCTGGTTGCCTGTACTGACTAAGCTCATCCTCTGTTTTCTTCAACCTAGCCTCCATCTCTGCTAAAATCTGTTGCCAGTTCTGAGGAGCAGGTGGAGGGTCCTGCCCCTGGTTATCATCCTCGGCCTGAATGCCGCGGAGTCTCGATGATTGGCGAGGCATTGCAACTAAATGCCTGTAATCAATGACACCGCTCATTAGGCATGATAACAAGGTCCAATTTCCACCTCTCAATCTCAACAACAACCCAAATCAATCGACCAAAGTGCCATACAAATATCATGCAGCATACAACGGGCCTTGCCCTGGCATCATGCATATGTTATTTCAATGATCATGCTCATAATAATTTAGCCAGGCACACAAAGCATTAAACACATATTCATGAATATATCAACCGATCATACCAAACTACCCTGAGTCGAGCTTTTCAATGGCAGCGTGCGTACATGTTCGGTCGATCTCCAGAACCAATAAACCTTGGCTCGCTCTGATACCAAGTTGTAACGCCCTACTACCTTAGAGCCGTTACTAAGTGAGTTTAAAACAGAAATTGTGCATTTAATTGACTCAAGTGGTTTCTAAAACCAAAAGTGTGAATAAACCAGAGTTTAAGGCTGTACTCTTTGAAAATGTTTAGTTTCATTAAAAACGTTAATTATAAAACATCTGGGATCCCAAAATAAGGTTTACAAAATATTTACAACTCAAAATAGATTTACACTTGACCAGCTATCAAAAGAATGGTTAAATACAGCCATATACAAAATGCCCCCAACCAAAGCAGTCGGGCAGGCCGAACATGTACGCGCCGCCCCCACGCTCTCCATACTCATGGCCGGTTGACTGACTCTTTGCTTTTACCTGCCACACGGAGCACCCGTGAGCCGAAGCCCAGCAAGAAAACTCAAATAACACATAACATATGCAAAGTAAATAGCTGGCAATAATTCACTGATACATAGGAAAACCACCATAATAAACAAGTACGGCCACGCCGCTCCCAAGGCCTTACCAAAGCCTGGAGTTTCGGTTCTCACCGCGAGGATAACTCATGTATCCCTTGGGTCCCACCCTGAATATAAGCATCCCATGTGCTGTGTTACTTTCGGCCCACGGCCGCCCCGGCCTATGCCGTACCCGGCCTCTGCCGCTCGTTTCATCATAATAACACATATAGTACATTCAAAATAAACATTCACACACATCATGGTTCATTTAAGTTTAAGCATTTGCACGTAATACAATCCGGGGCCACGCCCTACAATCACACAGTGGGGCCATGCCCTAAACTCGGGTGTTACGGTTTTCTTACCTGTATCCCGTGCTTTCCAAAGTACCACGGTCACGAGCACGGTCCACAAGCACGAGCCTCTCCCAAAATCCTAGTCACAACACACAAAAGACACTTTTAACAACCTTAAATGAGCTTCCAAGCCAAGTTCTAGTACTCGGAACGTTGAAATTCACCAAACATGGTAAAAGGCTCAACCCCGAGCACCCTAGGTTAAATTCCCAAGCCTAAAATCCTAAATTCCTAAAATCCCTTAAGCGCCGCAGCATAGGCCACCCATGCCGCGGCATGGCCCCCAAACAGAACCCTCAAAGGCCCAAAAACAGGTAAGGGCCGCGGCATTGCTTGGGCCATGCCGCGGCCCGCCCTTCTCCATCAGCATACCACTTCTTCGAAGGGCCGCGGCTCACAAAGAACCATGCCGCGGCTCGACCCTTCGAACCCAGAAAAACCCACCATTTTACTCTCTAATCCTCACCTTAAACCATCCCAAACACATATCTCAACCACAAAACTCAATTCCAAACTTTACATGAACAATCTAACACCCTATAAACACTAGAATCAATTCAAAACATCAACACACCCAAGATCCACTCCTATGATTTCAAATTTCAGCAACTAACCCCAAAACCCCACAATGTTTAGCTTAGGCATTTAAATTCCTTAAATCAAAACAAAAATCCATACTTAGATATGTATAAAACCTTTACCTCAAATGAATAATCCACATAAGTCCTTGATCCCCTCCTAGACTCCCACTTCTCCTTCTCTTCTTCTTCTTCTTCTTGCTTGCCCTAGCCTTTCTCTCCTCTTCTTTTCCTTCTCTTCTAATTTTATCAAGACACTCAAATGCCCAATACTCCAAACCGTGCCCCTCTATATCCCAGCTGCCTTTTGTCTATTACCCTTGCCAAAAGACCATTTTACCCCTTCTTAATAATCCTTCCTAACTAAACCTTCAAGGGCACTTAAGTCTTTACACTTCTATTTCAATTCTATCACTTTCCATCTTAAAACTTGTTACCTACCACAGTTACAAATGGTTACCCAAGTTACCCAATAACCAATAACCAACCACTCATTCTCAACTCAACTTATAAGATTCCCAAAGTACCCCTAGGCTTTACCTGAGCCGGGTACAACATCCCGTTGTGACTTTTAGACTAAATGGCTCACTAGGACCGTCTCGACGCGTGCATCCTGATAAAAACATCGCACTCACATGGCACCATTTACATAGTACAATTATCACAGATATGCCCAAACATGGCCAGATTACAATCATGCTCATTCTAAGACAATCATGTCTACATGCATACTAATTCACATAGTCGTGCATCTCAATTAATTAACTAATCACATAACGTGCAATAAATCGTAATCATGCATTAAGCTCATTAAAGTCACACACAATATCCCATCATGCCCTCCAGGCACACTTCCCCAGGCCCTTAAGCCTAAACACTGAATTTGGGTCGTTACAGACACTGGTATCCGAGGACAGCTTACTATGCACTGAGCTCGGTTTAAGCGGGCCGGAGTCAGTGGGTTAAACAGAGGGTGAGGCCTAAGGTGTCGGCCCTAGTATCTGTATAAACTGAACACTATGTTTGACTATAAATGAGATTGTGGAATAATCTATGTGTGGTTGCAGTTGCTTGTATCTTGAAGTATGCTTTTATACTATGGGTTGAATAATTGAACATGCTTACTAGAATATCTGTTTGAGATTGCTGTATATGTTGTGTATGTTGTTTTCTTGCTGGGCCTCGGCTCACGGGTGTTGCGTGGTGCAGGTAAAGGCAAAGGCAAGGCCAATTAGCCCTGATTGGAGAGTTCTGCAGGGTGAATGTACATGACAGGCCGCTCAGTCACCACGGTTGAGGAGATTACAGGGACAAGAGGACCAGAACCTTGTATTTTGCCTTAGTATGGCTAGTGTTTACTTTTAACTGCTGAGTTTTGTAAACCAGCTTTTAAACACTGATCTTTTGGGGATCCCTACTATAAACTGTTTATAACTTATAAAATATATCTTTTGAGACCAAAATGTCTTTTAACCCTAGAACACCTAAATTAATGACACATTTTTAAATTAAAGACTTGATTAGCAAGTCCTGCACTTTATAAGTACACAGTGTAGCGGTCTTGGCTATCCATGGCGTTACATCTAGAGATTCCTAGAGCAAAGTGTGGTTTTGGGCAGGATCATACGTGTCTCTTCGGTGAGACGGGATGGTCGTTTCGACGGGGATGACGGCTTCGCATCCATAGACCATGGAGTAAGGAGTGTGCCCGATGGATGTCCTCTTGGTGGTCCGGTAAGCCCATAACACGCGGGGTAGCTCTTCAAACCACTTGCTCTTGTAGGCTTGGAGTTTTTTCTTCAACGTCCCTTTCAAGATTTTGTTGATGGCTTCTGCTTGCCCGTTTGCTTGGGGCCTGGTAACCGCGGAGAAGATTTTGACAATACCATGCCTTTCACAAAAATCTATAAAGTGGACGCTGTCGAACTGCTTCCCATTATCGGATACATTCTTGTAGGGGAGGCCGTACCGACACACTATATTGCTGATGACGAAATCCAGGGCCTTCTTCGAAGTGATCGTGTTCATGGGCTCCACCTCAACCCACTTGGTATAGTAGTCGACGGCCACGATGGCGTACTTCACTCCTCCTTTCCAGGTCGGGAGCGATCCTACCAGATCGATCCCCCACACTGCGAAAGGCCAGGGGCTAGTCATCAAAGTTATCTTTGTTGGCGGGGCCCGCGGGACCTTCGCGTATCTTTGGCACTGCTCGCACTTGCGGACATAGTCAATACAGTCTTTCTTCATGGTTGGCCAGAAATATCCTTGGCACAGGATCTTTTTGGATAGACTGAGTCCGGCTGTATGGTCTCCGCAGAAGCCTTCGTGCACTTCGTGCATGATGGCGCTCAGTTCTATCTCGGACATGCACCTGAGCTAAGGCATGGACAACCCCCGGCGATAGAGTTTTCCGTCCATCATGACATATCTGTGGACCTGGTATTGGAGCTTCCTGGCTGCGGCCTTGTCTGCTGGCACCTTGCCGATTGTCAAATAGCGGATAAGGGGTCCCATCCAAGACGTGGAGTGGTCAATGGCGTTGATCACGGAGACTCGAATGCTTGGGATGGGGAGATGGTTAACGGGGACCAGTCCGGATAGCTCTGCTTCGGCATCGGTGGCCAGCTTTGCTAGCGTGTCCGCGAACACATTTTGCTTTCCGGGGATCTGGCGGATGGAGTGCTTCTTGAACGCCTGCAGCTTCTCTCTCGTATGAGTCACATAAGCCGCCATTCTCTCCCCTTTGGTTTGATATTCCCCCAAGACCTTCCTGACAACTAGCTAGGAATCGTTGTAGACCTACTTCCCGGGCCAGACGCAACCCGGCCAGCATGGCCTCGTGCTCGGCCTCGTTGTTCGATGCCTTGAACTGGAAACGCAGGGCGTTTTGCAACTGGTGTCCTTGGGGTGATACCAGGATGACCCCGGCCCCGTTCTCATTCGAGGCCCCATCCACGAACACCTTCCATACGAGCGCCACGGGGGCCGCGGGATCGTCCCCCTGGGTGATCCCGGAACATTCCACGATGAAGTCGGCTAGGGCTTGCCCCTTGATGGAGACCCTAGGAATGTAGGCTATATCGAACTGACTTAGCTCCATGACCCACTTTAGGAGTCTTCCCGATGACTCGAGCTTCTGCAATACTTGCCTCAAGGGGTGGTTGGTCAGGACTTATATGGCAGGGGCCTGGAAGTACGGCCGGAGTTTTCGAGACGCCATCAGCAGGCAAAAAGTCAGTTTTTCAATTAGCGGATATCGAGACTCAACCCCCAATAATCTTTTACTCACGTAGTATATCGGGAGCTGGGTCTTTTCCTCCTCCCGTACTAATGCGGCGCTGATCGCGTGCTCGGTCACTGCCAGATAGAGGTATAGAGGTTCCCCGTCCACCGGTTTTTCCAGGATCGGCGCTCGAGCCAGGTGCTCTTTCAGCTTTTGAAAAGCTTCTTCGCATTCGACTGACCACTCAAAACGTTGGCTTCCCCGAAGAACATTGAAGAACGGGATGCACTTGTCCGTGGCCTTAGAGACGAAACGGCTCAGGGCGGCTATCCACCCGGTCAGACTTTACACGTCTTTATGCTTCCGGGGAGAGGGCATATCAATCAGTGCCTTGATCTTATCCGAATTGGCTTCTATTCCCCGGAAGCTCACTATGAACCTCAGGAACTTCCCGAAGGCCACGCCAAAAGTACATTTCTTGGGATTCAACTTCATCCCATATTTCTTAATGACCGTGAAGGCCTCGGCCAGGTCATTCGAATGTTTCTCGGACGTCTTGGACTTGACCAGCATATCGTCGATGTATACTTCCATGCTTCACCCCAGCTGGGCCCGGAACTTTCGGTTGACGAGCCTCTGATAGGTGGCCCTGGCGTTCTTCAGCCCGAAGGGCATGACGATGTAGCAGTATTGTAACGCCCCAAACTCCAGGGACCGTTACGGTGTGCCTTGTAAACAGTGCTAAACTCGCTAATCGAGTCATTTGGCCAAAATCGTGAACTAAGTATGATTAGTGGTTTAGGGATTAAACATTTTGGTTAAGACGTAATGTTTCACTAGAACGTTTAATATATACATTGGGATCCCGAAAGTGTAGTTTTAGAGTTTATTACAGAAAATATTTACAATAGGCCGTTCTAAGCGGCAAAATAGGGTTCAACCCTAGTTCCACTTTAAACCTCGGTCGTGGCGGACGAGCAGCTGCATATGTACACGTCATCACCTAAGCTCTCCAACTCAAAGATGGTCCAGCTTCCTCTTGCCTTTACCTGCACCACGTAGCACCTGTGAGCCGAAGCCCAGCAAGAAAACACAATAAAGCATGATATAATATCAACAACGATCATAATAACCATTCAGGACTATCAGTCCAGGCAAATAGGTGACAATGGCCAAAAGTCACAATAATGAGCATCGCTCCCACTAGCCATGTGACGATAGGGTCACCAGGGCTTAACCGATAAGTGAGTCTTTCTTAAGTTGATTAGGACAGGTGCAAGGTGATTAGTCACCAACATAACCTTCCTCACGACTCTAGAGTCGAAACTATGGACAACGTCCCTTAGCCATGTGACAAACGGTCACTGGGGTCATATACCTTGGCTATAGTCATCTGGTCGTAGACTAGGCAAGCGCTTATAAGTTCTTCGACCCTAGGGTCGGTCTAGCATTAATGCCATAGAGCCATTCAATGCGTGATTCTCGACTCTAAAGTCGGTCCCTGACTAGTCAGTGTCATACACAAGTAATTCATGCCGTCAATCATATATCACATGTTCCATATCCATAAACAAGGTACTCAGCATGCTTACTAAATAGGTATTAGTACAACTAGGACCATGCATAAACACAGAGGCTCAAGCTCTGAACGATATCATACCCAGTATACAAAGCATGCCCTAATCACATGTTTCTCATGCATCATATGCAGTATATTCAACAATCCAACATGCACCAATAACAGCCATGCATGTCACGTTTAACAATCAACCAACATGCACCAAGAATAGCCATGCATGTCATACATAATAATCAACCGACATGCATCAATAATAACCATGCATGTCATACTCATTAATCAACCAACATGCATCATAATAACCATGCATGTCATACATAATAATTAATCGACATGCATCAATACTAACCATGCATGTCATACATAATAACCAACCGACATGCATCAATAATAGCCATGCATGTCACATATACACAGGGTGCAGTTTTCTTACCTCAAAGTCGAGCTAGAACGATTAAAAGAACGACCCTTGAGAACGATCAACCTTTAGTCCTTTAGCGGTCACCTAGTCATAACCAAATATAAGGTATCATCAATAAAAATGATCAACATAAGTTCCCAAATCAAAATCTAGCCTCCGGGACATCAATCCCCACTTAACCGGGTACTAGGTACAACCCCGAGGCCTATGGCTTGAATCCCCAAGCTTAAAAACATGTTTTTTGGTCAAAATGGCCTTAAGGGCCGCGACCCTCCCTTGCTGCGCCGCGGCGCACCTTCAAACAGAAAGGCTCCCCTCTGCCAAACGCCAAGGGCCGCGACGCACCCCTGCTGCACCGCGGCGCCCAGCCCAGATCAGCAACATGCCCACGCACGAACCAGTTTTTTCCCCTATGCGATATCTTCTCAAACCAGTCCTTCAAACCTTCATAAAACCTCTTCCTAACATACAATTAAACCCCTAGACAACGCCCATAACCTCCCCTCATCAAAACCCAATCTTATAATCCATCAAAACCCCTTTGAATCCAAACTTCTAACAAGAATCAAAAGCTGAAAACCAAAGCTTGAAAGCAGAGCACCACCTGAAGTAAGTGACTAGAAATCACCTTGGAACCTGTTTTGAGTCCCTTTTAATGGTTGTAATAAGTCCCCCAGCTGCCACCTTTGATTTCCTAGCTCAAAACCTCAAGATGGCCTCAAGAACACCAAAGAGAAGATGGTGAGGGAAGGTGTACGGGTTGAAGAGGAGGAGAACTCTGTTTTGCCCTGTTCTTTCTACAGCCCTCCTAAGTCATATATATCCTTAGGGTCAAAAGACCATAATACCCCTAAGCCAAATAAACCCCTCTAAAAGCTTCCGAGGGTAAAACCGTCCTTTCCCGTTTATCTCGTTAATTATAATTAACGCTCTCTAATTCCCGCTATTCTCAATATTCCCAAATACCAATAAATCATATCCCATTACCCTTTAATTCCCGGTAATGCTCTAATCATCAATTTCATCCCGAGACTCACCCCGAGCCCCGAACTAAACCCGTTATGACTAGACCGAACACTTGCATCTCATGATCGTCTCATGTCAATAAGCTCGAACCAATCCACCTTATAACGTGGCTATATTAATTAATCACAATCACGCACCCAAAATATACAATTACGCCCACAGTGGCCAAATTACCAAATTACCCTCATAGTTAACATATGAGCCCATATGCATGAATTCACCATCATATAATAATTTAATTCACGTAAACATGCATATAATCATTAAATACTATAATAAATCAATTATGGCCCTCTCGGCCTCCTAATCAAGGTCCCAAACCTTATTAGGAAATTTGGGGCATTACAAGTATATTCCCTTGTCGGTTTGGAAACTTGTATGCTCCTGGTCTGCCACATGCATGGAAATCTGATTGTAGCCGGAGTAAGCGTCCATGAAGCTTAATATCTCGTACTCGGATGTCGCATCCACCATCTGGTCGATCCGGGGAAGAGGGAAGCAATCCTTCGGGCAAGCCTTGTTGAGATCCGTGAAATTGATGCACGTCCTCCACGTCCCGTTTGGCTTCGGCACCAGAACGGGGTTGGCCAGCCACACGGGGTACACAACCTCACGAATGAAGTTGATTGATGACAGCTTCTCTACCTCCAGCTTGAGGGCTTCGTCCCTCTCCATTCCCAAGGGCCTTCGTTTTTTACGGACCGGGGTCACGTTTGGGTCAATGTTCAACGCATGGCAGATGATGTTGCGGTCGATCCCCGTCATATATGAGTGAGACCAGGCCAGAATATCCTGGTTCTCCTTAACTTGGGTGATTATGGCGGCTCGGACCTCTGCCGACAGATTTTTCCTGACTTGGATTACCCTGGTCGGATCGGTGTCACTAATGCACACCTCCTCAATCTCGTCCATGGGCTCCAGGACGCGATCGTCTCCTATCCTCGGGTCCAGCTCATCTTCTTCCCAGATCACTCTTCCGGCGGGGGGAGGAGGAACCGGGCCGATGACTTCCTCGAAGGGTTCCTTCCGGACCATGTATATTGGTCGGGCGGACATGTGGTAGCACTTCCGGGCGCTCTTCTGATCGCCCCGGACTGTCCCCACTCCGTTTTCGCAAGGGAACTTCATGCAAAGATGCCAGATGGAGGTGATCACCCCGAACTCGACTAGTGCGGGTCGGCCGAAAATGACATTGTAAGTAGTGGGGCAATCCACTACTACGAATGTGCAGAACTTGAACGAGTGCTGCAACTCGCTCCCCAATGTTACGGGCAACTGGATCTTTACCATGGGGAGCAACGCGTCTCCGTTGAAGCCGTAGATCTGGGTTTGACATGATGCCAGATTTGCTTCGGTCAGGCTAATCGTGGCAAAAGCGGGTTTGAACAAGATGTTGACGGAGCTTCCATCGTCCACCAGCACCCGGGACACCAGCTTGTTGGCGATCTGGGCGTCAATGACCAGCGGGTCATGGTGCAGGAAATGGACGTTGCGGGCGTCGTCCTCCGTGAAGGTGATAGGGAGGTTCATCAGTTTTGGGCGCTGAGTCGGGGCCTAGACCAGAGCGCATACCTCCTGATCGTGGTCGAGCTCGCTTAGGTTTCGCTTCTGATCATTCCTGGATGGCCCTCCCAGGTGAGGCCTGCCCGAAATGGTGGCCACATGTCCGTCCACGCGAGGGGGTGCCGTCCCGGATGGATAGGGCATTTTGGGGCCAGGTGTTTGCGCGACGGGGGCCCCCTGAGGGGTTTGTGCCGCCGAGCCCTGTACATATCCTCCCTGAGGCGGATACGCTCTGGGGGCACCCGAGACCGCGGGTTGTCCGGGACCTGCTGACAGGCCCGGGACTCCCACGGGCATCCTAACCCACTGGTGGAGATGCCCCAGCTTGATCAGATTCTCGATCTCATCCTTGAGCTGTCGGCACTCTTCAGTCGTGTGGCCCACGTCCTTGTGGTAAGCGCACCGTTTGTTGGTATCTCTCGGATTCCTCCCTCCTTTGAACATGGGGGCAGGCTTCCGGTAGTGAACCGCCCTTTCTGTGGCCAGGAAGATGTTCTCCCTGGTGTCCACCAGATTGGTGTTGTACGCCCTGATTTTCCCAAGGGCTGATTAGCGAGCTGAGATACGGCCTAATCATGACTACCACGTGGACATCCCCAAGACCGGAGCTGCCATCGTAAGGTCCTACCTCCTTAGCTCGAGGTAACCTAAGGGTTCGCCAAGATTGCTCAAGGATTGAGTCTGGACTCTGAAGACTGCAGGTCGAGGTAAGCATCCAGCTCGTGGTACGAGCTGGAGTTGGAGGCTGTGACCTTTTATAAAGTCAACCACGCAAGGTAAACGTGCATATATTAGACATCACATGTCTGATATACCCCTGACTTCTCGGACACGCAGCAGGAACGTGCATATTCAGACACCCACGACTGGTTTGGGCCGTGCGGCCCATTATCTCCTTACCTATTGATGTGACCACACTTATGTGTCAGGTTTAGGAATTAATCATGAATGTCATAGAGTTGACATGATAGGTAAGAAGGTCACGGGATGACCTTCTTACCGACTCCCAGGTGCCTTCTCCTATAAATATGGAGACCTTGGGAGTTAATAGAGGTTGGATTCTCAATTGTAAGAAATACCCTGTAATCAAATACCCAGGATATAGCAATAATACTGACTAGTGGAGTAGAAGGATTTTAACCTTTGAACCACTTAAAAAAATGTATTCTGAGTCACAATTTCATTTCTAAGATCATTTGTCCATTTCGGTTCAGTCTAAGCACTAATCCCTTTCTCTTCTTTTCTTAATTACCTGTTGGCGAAGAACCGCGTCAACAGTTTGGTGCTTTCATTGAGAGCAAGTTCGATTAGTTCTGTCGCAAACATCCAACTATGGTGACTACTCGATCCAGGCATGGTAACGAGACGGAACAGCATGATGGGCAGGAGGCTCATCATACTACCATCCCTGGTGAACAAATTCCTGAAGTCTAAGCCGCGCGGGCCAAGACGACACTGGAAGTTCGGCGGCCCGGCCACCTAATCCGAACCCATGTTATTACACTGCGGTGGAGATGGAGAATGCTCAGCTGAGGAGCCAGCTAGCAATAACTAACCAGCAGATCAAGGATGTGCTGGCCCGACTACCCCCTCTCACAACCGACGCTAACATCGGAGAGAGGCAAGGCGAGGCTCCTAAGTCTCGCCGGGGTAACCGGTCCAGGCATAGCCGCTCGGACAAACTTTCGACAGCTAACTCCACTCCCTCGTCGCACCTTCGAGAGGCAAACTTCGAAGGAATGCCTAGAGCCGAACAACAGCAGTACAGCCGTTCGGTCAGGACTTCGACTCCTAGCTCCCAACCAGCCTCGAGCGCGCCCAGGAGAGCTCGAGGAAATTCCAGAAGGAGGTCCGGGGAGGGCTCGCAGCGTCAGCCCGTCCCCAATAGTCGTTCTGCGCCTCGTTCAGATCGCTAGGCGTGGGACCCGCAGGTGGGTAGGGCCGAGAGGCCCCCACCTAATTTGATCCGTCCTGATGAAACTAGGATCGCCACTCCGGTCAGGCATCCTCCATCTCCAATCAGATATCCATCTCCTCCTCGGCTCGTCCGAGATATTCCGGCCTATGGAAGTAGTAGGAGAGGCCCACCATCAGCCGGACCTCCCCGACATAGCAGGGCACCGAGGGAAAGCTCAGATCCTCACCACCAAAGGCGAACTCTGAGCCTATCTAACAGGAGCTACTGGACCGGCAGTCGCCGGAGCAACCTCTCTGGCGAAGACCTGCGTCAGCGCCTGAGCTCGGCACAAAGTCCACAAGCCACCCAGGGGGGCGACCTGCGAGATCGCCTTAACTCTCATAGAGGGGAGCCAACAAGAGGAGACAGCCATGCTCACTCAGGGGGATCCCTGTCCGAAGTACGTAACGGTGGGAATGCCCCAAATAACCTATCTCAAGATAGGAGGGGAAATAACCCGCCAAATATGTACAATGGATCCGGAGCTGTTGAACAGCCCCGGAATAACCAAGGACACCAGGACCAAACCCTCGAGCGCCTGGCCCAGATGGAGGAGCTGATGAGGAAGCTCCTGTCGGAGAAAGAGAAAGATGAGTATGATTCAGGGGACGAGATGGAGCTCTTCACCCCCAGCATAGCTGCAACGGCTTACCCACCTGGTTTCTGTATGCCGCACCTGTCTAAGTTCAATGGAGACGGAGACCCGTCGGATCACTTAGGGATGTTTAACACCCTGATGATGGCCCACAACATTGGCCCCGAGCTGAGATGCTTGATATTCCCTTCCACACTGACTGGACTAGCCAGGCAGTGGTTCAAGCAAGGCAAAAGACAGTCAATCAGCTCCTGGAAAACTTTCTCCGCTGACTTCAAAAGGGCATTCCGAGCCTCCCAGGCTGCCCGCGTCCAAACCGACTCTCTGGATAACGTGAGGCAGCAGCCCGGCGAAACTCTGAAGGCCTACCTGAGCAGATTTGCGAACGTCGCTGCTCGGGCCAGAGACGTGGATGATAGCTCCAAGCTCATGGCCATGGGAATTGGAATCCTCGTCGGAGGGGATCTCTGGAAAGATATACAGAGAAAGGGAGTCAGCTTGGTTAACGAATTCCTCAACAGGGCCCAGGAATGGATCAACTTGGAGGAAGCCAAAGCCTCAGCTGCAGGAACCAGCCAGGTCCCTGATGAGCCCGCTGGAGTGGGGATGGAGGTTGTGGCAGCGACCCAAAACGTCACACAGAACAACCAGCTCGGTGGAGGCAAAAGAAAGGGGAATGGTGAAGGCAGCCAGCACGGCCAAAAGAAGAATAAGTCCATAGACAAGTTCAAGCCCGTCTACGTGACTTATGCAGAGCTCACCCAGTCTAGAGAGAATATCTTCCTAGCTAACTCTACTCGCCTCCACTGGAAGAGGCCGGAGCCATTGAAGCACCAGAAGGGGAAGAGAGACGCCTCCAAGTTTTGCCGTTTTCATAACGATGTTGGCCACAATACTGATGATTGTAGGCATATGAAAGATGAGATCGAGACTCTCATCCGAGCTAGCCCCTTGGCTCAGTACGCGCGGAACAGGGTTCCGGCAAGTCGACCTGCTCCGGAAGTCCCGGCCAGTCAGCCCGGGTTTCGGGTAGATCAGGACATCCCCCCTCCCATGGTAGGAGGGGAGATATCCACCATCTCTGGAGGTCCGCATGTGGCTGGCACGGGCAGGGGTGCCCAGAAGAGGTACGTGAACGAACTTAAGGCGCACAATGGAGAAGATTTCGTCCCGGAGCAGCGCCTGCCAAAGCAACAGCGATTGGAGAAGCAACCGATCATTTTTATAGAAGATGATGCGGGCCATGTCCAATTCCCGCACAATGACCCTCTGGTTGTAGCAGTTCAGCTCGCTAATCGGAGGGTTAGGAGGGTGTTGATCGACAACGGGAGCTCGGTGAATCTCCTATTCCGGTCCACATTAGAGAAGATGGGCTTGACTGTCACCGAGCTGAAGGCGACCTCCATGATGCTGTATGGTTTTTCGGGAGAAGGATCGGCGGCCATAGGGACGATCGAGCTGGTGATCACCCTGGGAGAAGGACCTCAGACAGTCTCGAAACTCCTCGAGTTCGTGGTCATCGATTGCTCCGCTGCGTACAACGCAATTTTGGGACGACCTACGCTCATAGCTTTTGAGGCCGTCACTTCCATTCGCCACCTCGTGATGAAATTCCCTACTTCCACGGGAATATGCACTGTCCATGGCGATCAGCTCGCTGCCAGGGAATGCTACAGCATTTCCATGAAGGGAAAATCGAAACCCGGGCAGCTGGCAATGGCCATCCAAAGTAGTGAAGAGGAATCTTAGGACCCTTTGTCTGGTCCTGAGATTGAAAATCCTCAAGGCGCCGAAGGGGAAAATATCGTCTTAAGTGAGGATATTGACCCCCGAATAGGCGAGGATAGATCCGAGCTCCAAGCTATTGAGGAGCTCAAGGAAGTAAACATTGATCCGCAGAACCCGTCACGGATGGTCAAGCTCGGAAAAAACTTCTGCAGCGAGAGGAAGGCGGAGCTGATCAGATTTCTGCGGGATAACCTAGATGTGTTTGCGTGGTCACACGAAGACATGATTGGAATCAGCCCGAGTGTCATCATGCACACACTTCATCTGGATAAAAGCGTTCCTACGAAGTCCCAGAAGCAGAGACGCCTAGGAACAACCCGGACTGTAGCCTTAGAGGAAGAGGTAACCCGGCTCAAAAAATGCGGCTTTATCCGTGAAGCCAAGTTCCCAATCTGGGTCGCCAACCCCGTGCTGGTCCCAAAGCCCAACGGGAAATGGCGAACCTGCATCGACTTCTCCGACCTTAATAAAGCCTGCCCCAAGGATTGTTTTCCATTGCCAAGGATCGACCAGTTGGTGGATGCCACGGCGAGGCACTAGCTCATGTCCTTTATGGACGCGTACTCAGGCTACAATCAGATCGCCATGAATCCGGTGGACCAGGAGCACACCAGTTTCATGACCCTGACTAACGTTTATTGTTACAAGGTCATGCCCTTCGAGTTGAAGAACGCCGGAGCTACGTATCAAATGTTGGTGAATAGAATGTTCGCAGACCAGATTGGAAAAAACATGGAAGTGTACGTTGATGACATGTTAGTCAAGTCAAAGACTGCCGATAACCATGTTTCCGACCTGGAGGAATGCTTCAAGATACTACGGGAGTATGGCATGAGGATAAATCCACAGAAGTGCACTTTTGGAGTCGCGTCGGGAAAATTCCTGGGTTTCATCGTCAATACCCGAGGAATCGAGGCAAACCCCGACAAGATCAGATCGTTGCTCGAGCTTCCCTCACCTAGGTCACGAAAAGATGTCCAAGGCCTGACAGGAAGAGTGGCAGCCCTCAATCGGTTTATTTCCAAGTCCACCGATAAGTGTTTGCCGTTCTACAACCTGCTCCAAGGAAATAAGAAGTTCGAATGGACAGAAGAGTGCAAAAGCGCTTTCCTTGACCTGAAAGCACATCTGGCCGAGCCACTCGTACTATCCAAACCAAAAACAGGAGAGCCTCTTTTTCTCTACCTGGCTGTCACGGAGGATGCAGCCAATGTCGTATTGGTCCGGGAAGAAGACTAGATTCAGAAGCCAGTCTACTACACCAGCAAGAGACTTCTCGGAGTTGAATCCTGGTACCCGTTGATGGAGAAGTTGGCGTTATGCCTTATCACGGCCTCGCGAAAGCTCAGGCCGTACTTCCAGTCCCACTCAGTTAATGTCATGACCGATCAACCTTTAAGGTAGGTTTTGCAAAAACCTAAAGCACCGGGACGCTTGTTAAAGTGGGCAATTGAGCTTAGCCAGTTCGAGATTCTGTACACTCCGCGAACTGCTATAAAGATTCAGGCCCTGGCCGATTTTGTGGCCGAGTGCACAGGATTCCGGGAGGATCCTGCAGAAGACTCGCCCCAAGTCGCCTCAGCCCAGGCATCGTGGAGGATATTCATGGATGGTTCATCCAACGAGAACGGCTCCGGAGCTAGAATCATTTTGATATCCCCTGAAGGACATAGATTCCACTCAGCGCTGAGGTTCGGATTCAAGGCCTCCAACAATGAGGCCGAATATGAAGCTTTGCTGGCCGGGCTAAGGATAGCCCAGGAGTTGAAGGCGAGCTTCGTCCAGTGCTTCAGTGACTCCCAGCTCATGGTAAACCAGGTTCTGGGAGAATATCAAGCACGGGGACCCAAGATGGCTGCCTATCTAGCAAGGGTAAAAGTTGAGCTATCCGCGTTCGGGCGAGGCTCGATCGAGCAAATACCTCGGGACAGAACGCCAATGCAGACGCTCTTTCCAAGCTCGCCACCTCTGGGGAGATGGAAACCTTGGGGTTAGTGCCGGTAGAATTCTTGGAGAAACCAAGTATAGAGGAAGCCAGGGCGGAGGTCGAGATGATCGACGCCAGGCCGACCTGGATGACTCCCATCCTTGAGTATCTCGTCGAGGGAAAGCTACCTGAAGGGCGTAATGATGCGCGACAAGTTCTGTATCAAGCTCCCAGGTACACTATAGTAGATGGAGTGTTATACCGATGTGGGCACTCCCTACCTCTCCTGCGATGTGTTCTTCCAGGCAAAGCACAGGGCATCCTGCAGAAAGTGCATGAGGGTTTTTGCGGAGATCACACTGGGGGGCAAAGCTTGGCCTTAAAGGTCCTGAGGCAAGGTTATTACTGGCCAACTTTTTCCAAAGACTCGATCTCATACGTGAAGAAGTGCGGCAAGTGCCAGCGATTCGCCACCATTGCCCGAGCTCCCCCAGTCGAGCTGAAGATGATCTCTTCCCCATGGCCGTTTGCCGTTTGGGGAATCGACTTAGTTGGCACCCTCCCTACTGGAAAAGGCGGGGTTTGTTACGCCGTGGTAGCCATCGACTACTTTACGAAGTGGGCTGAGGCAGAACCTTTGGCAACGATAACTTCCAAAAAAGTCCTTGACTTCGTGGTTAAGAACATTATCTGCCGGTTCGGGCTGCCCAAGAAGATCGTTTCCGACAATGGGACTCAGTTCGACAGCGACCTGTTCACCGAGTTTTGCAAAAGGTACGGAATTGTGATAAGTTTCTCCTCCGTGGCCTATCCTCAGGCGAACGGCCAGGTCGAAGCTGTCAACAAGACTCTCAAGGCGAGCCTCAAGAAGAGACTAGATGAAGCAAAGGGGGTCTGGCCAGAACAGCTCCCCCAGGTCCTATGGGCATACCGGACCTCGCATCGAACTCCTACGGGTCATACTCCTTTCTCCCTAACCTTTGGGAGTGAAGCAGTCCTCCCCGTCGAAATTAAGGTACTTTCGCATAGGGTCCAGTCATACGACCAGGATCGCAACCACGAGCTACTTCGCACTTCTTTAGACTTGGTTGATGAAAGACGAGAAGATTCGCAGCTCCAGCTCGCACATTATCAGCAGAAGATCACTCGCTATTTCAACTCAAAAGTAAAAAATCGTGCCTTTAACGTTGGCGACCTGGTCCTTAGGAGAGTTTTCTTGGCCGGTAAAGATCCCAAAGATGGAGTCTTGGGACCGAACTGGGAAGGACCATATCAAGTCATCGAGGTCATTAAGGAAGGAACTTATAAGTTAGCTCATCTTGATGGAGGGGTAGTCCCACGAACTTGGAACACCATCCATTTGAAGAGATATTATCAATGATTCACTTGTAAGGCCTAAAAGGCCATTTTTTATGTATTAAGCAATGAGAATCAACTTTTTGTTTATATTTGTACATATTTTCAAGTGTAATCTAAAGTAACCACGAAAGACCCTTTCCCAGTTACTTGGGGGGCATATGGTATATAACCAGGTCGCCTTAATGACTTAGAAGTTGATTCATATCGATTGATCGTTGTTTTTCTTAAAAAACGCGAGATATTGGTAAGGATTAACGCGAACTAAGTCCTATCCTGGATATAACCAGGTCACAAAACTTAGAAGTTGATTTAAATCTATTGATCGTTGTTCTTCTTAAAGAGCTCGAGATATTGATAAAAAATGACACGAACTAAGTTTTCAAATTAAGTTCCTGGATACAACCAGGTCATAAAACTTAGAAGTTGATTCATATCGATTGATCGTTGTTCTTCTTAAAGAGCTCGAGATATTGATAAAAATTAACACGAACTAAGTTTTCAAATTAAGTTCCTGGATACAACCAGGTCATAAAACTTAGAAGTTGATTTAAATCTATTGATCGTTGTTCTTCTTAAAGAGCTCAAGATATTGATAAAGATTAACACGAACTAAGTTTTCAAATTAAGTTCCTGGATATAACCAGGTCACAAAACTTAGAAGTTGATTTAAATCTATTGATCGTTGTTCTTCTTAAAGAGCTCGAGATATTGATAAAAATTGACACGAACTAAGTTTTCAAATTAAGTTCCTGGATATAACCAGGTCACAAAACTTAGAAGTTGATTTAAATCTATTGATCGTTGTTCTTCTTAAAGAGCTCGAGATATTGATAAAAATTGACACGAACTAAGTTTTCAAATTAAGTTCCTGGATATAACCAGGTCACAAAACTTAGAAGTTGATTTAAATCTATTGATCGTTGTTCTTCTTAAAGAGCTCGAGATATTGATAAAAATTGACACGAACTAAGTTTTCAAATTAAGTTCCTGGATATAACCAGGTCACAAAACTTAGAAGTTGATTTAAATCTATTAATCGTTGTTCTTCTTAAAGAGCTCGAGATATTGATAAAAATTGACACGAACTAAGTTTTCAAATTAAGTTCCTGGATATAACCAGGTCATAAAACTTAGAAGTTGATTCATATCTATTGATCATTGTTCTTCCTAAAGAGCTCGAGATATTGATAAAGATTAACGCGAACTAAGTTTTTCAAAATAGTAACTAAAATGCGTAGAGGCAAAGGGCAGTAAATCAATTAAAAATAAAATTGATAGTTAAATTGTCTCGAGGTGTAAGCACCTCATGCAGAAGTTACACAAAAAAATTTAAAAATATTCAAGAAAAGGGCACAAAGAGGAAGGCCCTAAGCTCCGCCAGTTGGCCCCTTGGAGGTCGCCGTCTCGCCCTGCTCAGCTGCGCCGGAGCCTTCCCCAGCCTCGGAGGGTGCTTCTTTATTGAGGCGAGCTTTGAACTTCTCCAGCAAGGGCTCCCAGACGGCCGCTGCCAGGAAGGAGAAGTCGGCGTCCTGGTTATAGGCCCAGCAATGGTAGAACATGTCTTCCATGGCGGCGTCTGAAGTTGCCCGCTCGGCCGCCAGGGCGGCCTTGGCCTCCGCCTTCGCGGTATCTAGGTCTGCCCACGTGGTGGCGAGGGAGGTCTCGAGCTCTTGAAGCTTAGGGCAAGTCTCTTTCAGCTCGGCCTGCGCGGTCGCCAGAGCGTCTGTGGCCGCCTGCAAGGAGGTCTGGTGGCTGGCCACCACCGCCTGGTGCTCGTTCCTCATCTCCTCGAGCTGAGCCTTGGTTCTGGCGATGCTCCAGTGAAGGGCAACGACGCCCTGCGAAAACGGAGAGACACATGCCTTAGAAAAAAAAAAGAAGAGAAGGGAAAAACAGGGCAAGGTATGATAGTCAAAAACCATAACAGGTTGAGTTTAGCTTACCGTTAGGGCCATGCCCAGTGAAGACTCCATCACGCCTACCGGGCTCCTGGTCTCGATGGCCCTGAGCTCCTTCTCGTTGAACTTGTATATGTGGCTAACGGCGTAGTTTGCCGACTCATACACTGTTCCCCGGAAGGCCTCGGGAATCTTCTCCAGGTCCTAGGGGTCAACCGGGATGCGCACCTCGGAGGTTGAAACTGCCAAGGTCCCGGACTCCGCCCCTGTGTCCCGGACGAGGGCCGGAGCTCGCGGAGGGGGTGGGGGCATGTTGCTCCCCCCAGCAGCAGGAGGATCAGTTCCCACGACTTGAGCGGCGGGGGGCTGCTCTTTCTCCTTTGCAGGAGACTTGGTCGGGGTCCCGGCGGTTTTCTTGAAAGTCCAGGGCTTCTTCATTCTGGGCCCAGAGGCCCCGGCTGAGGGATTTCCCCCGGCGAACGCAGCTCGCAGACTCCCGTCGGGCTGAGACATCTCTTTAGTCAAAACAAAGACATGGTTAGTACAAGAATTAACAGCCATTCAAAACACAAAGGGGGAAAAAGGAGAAATTCAAGTATATATATACTTAAAGGGACCCTACCCCCCGAGCTAGAAGAAGAACCTATGGTTACGACCATCGGCCCCGGAGCTCCTGCGGGAGAATCTAAGTCGATTATTTCCCGAGCTAGCGCAAGTTCTGGATCCGACTCTGGTTCCGGGCTAGATTCCTCTACATATTGCCTAAGCCCCGGAGCTACGGCACCCCTCCGGAGTGATGGCCATGACCGAAGGTTGGTCCCATACTCCTCAAATAAGATCGACCTAAAGGCTAGGGTGTTATCTACGACTACGGTACCCCTAGGTCAGCTATCTTGGTAATCCAGCACGAGCTGGTCGACACAGTGGAGCAGGGTTGTATCCAGGTCCGGATCACTTCGGTGACGTTGGATGAGCTGTCTGGGATTGAACCTAGCTAGCCGGGGGTTGGCAATGGCCCTATCTAAATTCCTAAACATGTAAGGGTTACCTTGGCCAGAAGGACCCGCAGCTGCTCCGGACCGGATCCTCTCCTTGTCTGTTCTCTGGGCGACCTCCAGCGCCCGCTTCCTGTTCCTCATGAGGGGAACCTCGTCCTCCTCATCTTCATCCCCCGCGACCTCCTCCACGATGATAGGTCTAGTATCGCGAGCTGGGGGAAGCGCCCGGGACCTCCTTAGGTTCAGAGTCTGATTTGGGAAGATCAGCTTGCAGGCCACCATCGTCTCGTCTGTCACGAGCATGCGGTAATCCTTTTCACTGGGGGGCAAGCCCGCCAGCCTCTCGTACTGGGCCCCGAGGGTCACAGATTTCTCTGTCCTCGCGAAGATAGCTGCAGGATTAATCTAAGTCAAAAAGGGAGATAGGAGGAGCTAAACGATACTTAACTTACGAGCTAAGGTTGAAAAGCACTTACGAGGATGATTGAAGTAGTGGAGCTCATAGTTTCGGAACCCCGTCGACATAAAGAATTGATCTTTGAAGTCGTTGGGGTGGCTGGGCAGCTCGATGACCGCTGCCGTATTAGGGAACCGGGTTAAGTAATAAAACTCGTGGCCTCGCCCCCGCTGGTCCGGGCTGGCCTTGAGGCAGAAAAAGTACAAAATATCTGCAGGAGTGGGGACCTCCCACTCCTGTTTCAAGAATAAATATCTCAACCCCGCCAACAGCTGATAAGAGTTGGGGGGGGGGGGGGGGGAGCTAGAATGGGGCCAACTTCACGTAATTGAGGAAGTCAGCAAAATACTGATCCAACGGGAGGAAGGCCCCCGCCTTAAAATGCTCGTCACTCTAGGCCGCGAATGCCTCGTCAAGCGGCGCGCAGCTCCGCTCGCCCTCTGCGGGAGGTCGGGCAATCACTGATGCTCTCCCCAGCCCGATGTTGTGAGAGAGGAATATTTTGTTGACCTTCACCTGGTAGGTAATCTTTGAGACGATCCTCTCCGTCTCAAAGAACGCGTCAGGAGCCACCTCGAGCTCCTGTTCCACCGCTGGCCCGAAGTTGGGGATTGGAGATTCGGCCATCACCACCTTTCCTTTGTCTTGCTGGGAGGCTGAGCTGCTGGCGATCCTTTTTGGGGCATTCTTCTTCAGTGACATCTGGTCGCCTAGCGAACAAAAGAAAAGATTTCAAAAAAGGCGACCTAAGCATGAGGAAGAATCAAGTGTTCTTTGCATGAGCTGAGGTAAGCCCAGCCCGTGGAGAGTGAGACCACGCGGTTCTATGAACACGTGCCTGTGCTCCCAATAGATCCCCGATTACTCGGAATTCGTGTGTCAGGAGGGCCAGGTTAAAATTTTGCCTTGGAGGGAAAGTTCCAATAGGCAGGAAAGGCAAAACCGCCTGTGAAGCGTGTCTCGTAAGCTACCCGGTTTTGCACCCAAAATACTGGATATTTTGAAATAATATCCCAAAAATCCTACCCAGAAATTTTCCCCAGAAAATGCACCCTGTAAACCATGCTCCTAAACGGCTTCCTACTACAAACAATACCCTAACCTAAAAGGCTTTCACCCTTCATTCCCACAAAACCCAGCAAACCCTTGCATGCGGCTATAGTAAATATTTACCTAAGCTACAATGAAAATAATTTCAAAACATGCATAGTCAGGAGACTTACAGAATGTTTGGCTGGGAAGTGGATGAAGGAATCGCCTGGGTTGGAACGTCGTCAGAGTAGTTGGTTTCAAGGCTTCGAAGGAGTCCTTGCACCTAAGTTTCTGGAATGCCGAAGGTAGTAACTGGAAAGAGGAAAAGGGGGGATTTTTGAGAGCAAGAAGAAGAGAAGATTTTGGAAAATTCTGAATGAACGGGTGGCCCATGCGTAAGGTGGCCACCCCTTTTTATATGCGTGAAGGGTCACGTGAAGAGGGCCGTTGGATTGCCCTGATGTGGGATCCAAGGCCCTCCACTCGAAAGATGAAACGACGGCTGGGCATAGGCTAGGCCATTTAATGCGGTTCTCGGAAGACGTACCGTCACCAACCACGATGTTCCACGTATTCGGCACCTACGTAGAGTGTGGACTATGAAGAGTTCATGGGGAAGCCTAAAAGCCCCTGCTGTGGCCCTACACGACGTCGTGAACCACGAGCAGCGGCTTTGGGGGGCAGATGTACGCCCTGATTTTCCCACGGGCTGATTAGCGAGCTGAGATACGGCCTAATCATGACTACCACGTGGACATCCCCAAGACCAGAGCTGCCATCGTAAGGTCCTACCTCCTTAGCTCGAGGTAACCTAAGGGCTCGCCAAGATTGCTCAAGGACTGAGTCTGGACTCTGAAGGCCGCAGGTCGAGGTAAGCATCCAGCTCGTGGTACGAGCTGGAGTTGGAGGCTGTGACCTTTTATAAAGTCAACCACGCAAAGTAAACGTGCATATATCAGACATCATGTGTCTGATATACCCCTGACTTCTCGGACACGCAGCAGGAACGTGCGTATTCAGACAGCCACGACTGGTTTGGGCCGTGCGGCCCATTATCTCCTTACCTATTGATGTGACCACACTTATGTGTCAGGTTTAGGAATTAATCATGAATGTCACAGAGTTGACATGATAGGTAAGAAGGTCACGGGATGACCTTCTTTCTAACTCCCAGGTGCCTTCTCCTATAAATATGGAGACCTTGGGAGTTAATAGAGGTTGGATTCTCAATTGTAAGAAATACCCTGTAATCAAATACCCAAGATATAGCAATAATACTGACTAGTGGAGTAGAAGGATTTTAACCTTTGAACCACTTAAAAAAACGCATTCTGAGTCACCATTTCATTTCTAAGATCATTTATCTATTTCGGTTCAGCCTAAGCACTAATCCTTTTCTCTTCTTTTCTTAATTACCTGTTGGCGAAGAATCGCGTCAATAGGTGTATTCTGAATATTGGGGCTCATAGCCCATTTTGCCTTTCTTAGCTGGCTCAGGCCGATTTTGGCCTTTGCCAGATCTCTTCCCCTGGGAGGGGTTTACACTTGCCTCCGTTCTTCCTGCCTGCGACGGCTGGGCCCCGACGGGGGCAGCGCTGTGACCCACTGGCGCGGCTCCATATCTGGAAAAAGGGGCGGACTGGACCGGGGCATACCCTGAAGAGGTAGGTCCGTACACCGTAAGGGTGTAGGTAACCCCGGGCGTGACCGCCGAACCTAGGACAATCGGGGGAGTGACGTAGGGTTGCGCCGAGAATTGCACCCCGAACCCCGGGAATGCGTGGGTATTGGGCTGAGGCGCCAAAGGCCATCCAAACACCTGGATCTGAGCCTCCTCCCAGTTGATAAACCTTGGGCCCTCCTTATGAATTCTTCTAAAGTAGCTTCCTTGCTATGCTGCATGTCATCCCAGAGGGGGGACCCGGCCCGGATCCCGGATTGTAATGCCACCAGGCGTTGCCCATCTTCCACCTTGGTTTTGGAGGCCTCCTCGGTAAAACGTTGGATGTAGGCCCTCAGTGTCTCCGCGGGGAGCTGTTTAAGGTTGGCGAGGGCACTAATTTGCATGTCCATCCTAATGGCGGCCACGAACTGTTTGCGAAACGCCGACTGTAGCCCTAACCAGGATTGGATGGATCCGGGCTTAAGTCTTTTCCACCATTCTTCGGCAGGACCGCCTAGGGTGATCGAAAAACAGAGGCACTTGCCGTCGTCACTAACGTGGGCCACGGTCATAAGCCGGTTGTATCAGAACAGATGATCCCTGGGGTCGGTGTTCCCGGTATAGGCAGTGAGGCTCGGCATCTTGAACCCCTTGGGGAGCACAGCATCCAGGATGTGCCTCACACAAGGCTCTTTTTCCTCTTCATCAGAGTCGGTATCCGCTCCTTCCTACTTGCGGACCAAACGGTCTGTGACCTTTTCCAAAGCGGCCAGCTGCTCCATGAGCTGCCTGGCCATGCCATCCTCCAGGGGGATTCTTTCGTTCCTCCTATCTTTGATGTTGTTCCTAAGGTCGCCACCTCGAGGGAGGATCTTTTCCTTACAGGCCCGCTCTTTCCGAGCGTTCAGTTTGTCGCGTAGGTCTACCCGGGATGTGTCGTCCCCGGAACTAAGGGCGTGATACTCCTCGCTATGTGGGCGTTCCCGGCGATTTTTGTTCACCGAGGCACTGGGGTGCAAAGACCTTTCCCGTCCGTCTTGCCCTGGGGCATGCCGGGGCCGAGCATCCCGCAGTCGCGTCCCTTGCGGATTGGTCGGGCGGCCCTGTCCTGGGACGGGGCGCACCCTCTCTTTTCTAGGGAGCGGCTGGGAACGAGTCTTGGCTTTCGGGACGGGGGCATTTTTCTCTCGGGTCTTTCCCCCGGCCTTCTTTTTCTCCCAGTCTGGGTTTCCTGGGACTGGCTCAGGAAATTGCTCCGGGGGAGGGGCCGGCCTCACATCTTCGGGGGCTCCGGTTTTGGCCTGCGGAGTGGGTTGTTGCGCTCCCGGAGGCGGGCCAGCTGGGAGATTGGTCGCCGGACCCTGCGCGGCTATGAATGCCTGCAGGGCTTGAAGGGACTCCTGCATCTGCCGAGATGCCTCTGCCTACTTAGCAATCCTGGCCTCCTGGTCCAGGACTTGCTGCCTCAGTCTAGTCACCTCTAGATCCTCCTGGTTGGGGTCCGCTCCTGGGATCTCGGGACCCGCAGCTTCGTCGTGGTATTCCCCCACATTCCCTTCCTCTTCTTCGTAATAGTCCTCCTCGTACTCTGTTCCACCTTTGTAGTCTTGTGACTCGTCAGGGTGGGACGTCTGATGAGGAGCGTTCTCAGGTGGACTTTGAGGAAGAGGTTGAGAGGGCAGTGGCTCTCCATTGCCCTGCTTTGGGTTAGTAGGGTCGAAAGTGGTGTGTCTCGTATTCACCATTGTTGTAGAGGTTTGATGTTAGCACTAGCTTTCTCAGGCTCTCAATGAAAGCACCAAAATGTTTATCGAGATTTTCGGAAACTATATTAATAAAAACTAAGCGAGATTAATTATAAGGGATTTAGAAGATATAAACAAGATTTTTACGTGGTTGGGGCGTTAATGAGCCTTAGTCCACGAGACAGTTGTATTAGAGCTTGGAAAGCCTATAACAATGGAGTTTTTCTCTCTTTTTTAGCAGAGTAACTGTATACAAGCCAAGAGAAGACCCCTTCTCCAATGCTCTGTCACTTGTATTTATAGGCTCACAGGAGCACTGGGCTTAGGCCGGGCTGACCTGGGCCCAACAAAGGATATAAATACCACTGGCTTCTCTATCGGAAGCCCAATACAAAGGATAAAAATATAAAAGACAAACAATGATCAGAGCCCACTGGGGTAGCCCAAGACCTATCTATCACCCGACAAAATGGGGCTTTTAGTCTGGGCACTTCGAGTTACGAGGCAGATTCAGGGGACAAGATCAGTCAGTGTAGTGGCGGCACAAGTCTGAACCAGCGGCGTGCAATCCCGATGTGACCTTTTCCGCAGATGAAAAGTGGGGACAACTCCCACGCGTCATGGGGCGGAGTCAGGGTCACGGATGCTTTATCCTGCCAACCCTGAGGACTTGACCCGGGTTCGTTTACCTCTGTCCCTCTTCGTTTATCGTAGGCCCGGATCATCTACATAGAGCTCAGATCGTTTACCAGGCTCCGGGACCATTTGCATACATCTCGACCGTAACCCCAAACAGCTGTACGTCTCCCGGATGATCATCCCGGATCATTCTTCCTGGACACCGTCTGGGTCTGGACCCACACGGGCCGTCGATGTCGGTCACTCCCTGCCAAACGGGTCTGAGCTGGGCCCAACCCCAATTGCCCAGTTAGTGGGCCTGGACCACCGTCCCGGGCCCAAGACAGGAAATGGGGATAACACATCATAAAATGTATTAATAAATCTTTGTAATAAATATAATCTATAAAATTAATTAACAAAATTTAAACGTTAAAATGATTTATAAAAAAATAAAAATGAAAATCAGAGTTAAACTTGGTAATAGGCTTAAACGTTGGCAATTTTTATTAATTATGGCCACACAATTTAAAGTGATGTAGTCTTATTAAAAAAAATATTTGTAATTATAATTAATTTTATTAAATAAATAAGTAAAAGGTTAAAAAACTTTAAATTAATATAAACAACGTTAATTAATGGAAAATGAGTAAATAAAAATGTGATATTTATTGTAGGCCAAATGTGGCTCATGTGTATAATTTGTGATACATTTGGCTGAAAATATGTGTCAATGATATATTTGGTCTACTTTTTGCATTTATACTCAAATGCACAAGGTGCAAACTAGCTAAAAAAAGTCAATATAACTATTAATGTTTATTGAAAATATACAAAAACAATTAATTTTTTTTATTAAAAGATAAATTAAAATTTAAAAAATTAATAATTTGTATTAATGAGTGGAAAAGAAATAATTAAAAAATGTGATATTTATTATGAGCTAAATTTGGCTTATGCTATATTTTGTGTCAAATTTGACACAACTTTTAGCATGTGCCAAATTTGATACATATTTTAGACCATCATTGTAGTTCAATTTTATGAAATTAGACTAAAAATGGTTAGACAACACTTTTATTTCACTCCAAAGGAGATGCTCTTATATTTTGTGCTAAACTTGACACATTTTGCATCACCATTAAGTCTTATTTTATTATAATGTGCGAAAAAATAGCAATACACCATATTTATAGCTATCCATTGAAAATGCTCTAATATATAATATTTTTATGGGTTTATACCTTTTTGGACCCTGTGTTTTGTCCTATTACCTGTTTGGACCCTGTGTTTTGATAAATTATTTTTTGGATCCCATGTTTTGTAAAATAGTTAAAATAGAACCCTAAACTCAATTTTGATGAAGAAAAAATTGAATATAACAATACAGTTTTTAAGCAGAATGATTTTATTTTTATTCTAAATTGTTAGTTTGGTAAATTATTTGTAATTTTAGTTGAGAAAACATTGATCAAAATCGGGTTTATGGTTAAATTTTTTTACAAAACATATGGTTCAAAAAATAATTTGTCAAAACACAGGGTCCAAACAGATAATAAGACAAAACATAGGATCTAAAAAAGTATAAACCCTACTTTTATATCTTTAACATTAATTAATTAGACAATATAAATAGATGATGAAAAAAAATACCTAAAGTAATGATACATTGATATATTATATGCACATTAAATATACATTAAAATATTATATAATAACCTAATAATTATTTTAATCAAAATTTATATATATATATGGTGGTTATAAAAATGGTCTAAAAATTATAAAAAAGAGTTTCGAATTTTATCAAATTGGGACCATAATAAACATTGGCATGATTAATCCACGTCAGCCCTCCTTCCCCCACAAAAAAAAAAAAAAAATTGTACAGGGACAGTTAACGAACAGAGAAAAGTATTGGGATTGGCCTCTATGGAAGGAAGAGGTGGGCACAACACGACACAAGTGCGCCATTTTATTAATTATTTTACAAAAACAAATTTCAAGTGAGGGCAGGGCGGCCATTTGTGTTAACGAAACGAAAGAGTGCTTTAATTCAACTTGTGTAAATGTTTATTAATTGCCCCGGAATTTGTCAACGCCATTAATGTGTAATGTGTTTATAAAATGACTTATCATATATTATCAACTTGAATAAATTTTGTCAACATTTATTCAATTTACTTGTGGTATTTGTACATACTACGTAATCGTGTAGGAATAATATTACGATAAGGATATATATAAATATATATATATATTAGATTCAATCAACTTGTAATTCAGAGTTTCCTTAATTTTTTTTATAAAATCTAATAATTATATTTATTAAATT